>NC_139389.1:136710000-137247806 GCF_054392235.1 Sus scrofa | reverse complement strand
CTAACCCTAACCCTAACCCTAACCCTAACCCTAACCCTAACCCTAACCCTAACCCTAACCCTAACCCTAACCCTAACCCTAACCCTAACCCTAACCCTAACCCTAACCCTAACCCTAACCCTAACCCTAACCCTAACCCTAACCCTAACCCTAACCCTAACCCTAACCCTAACCCTAACCCTAACCCTAACCCTAACCCTAACCCTAACCCTAACCCTAACCCTAACCCTAACCCTAACCCTAACCCTAACCCTAACCCTAACCCTAACCCTAACCCTAACCCTAACCCTAACCCTAACCCTAACCCTAACCCTAACCCTAACCCTAACCCTAACCCTAACCCTAACCCTAACCCTAACCCTAACCCTAACCCTAACCCTAACCCTAACCCTAACCCTAACCCTAACCCTAACCCTAACCCTAACCCTAACCCTAACCCTAACCCTAACCCTAACCCTAACCCTAACCCTAACCCTAACCCTAACCCTAACCCTAACCCTAACCCTAACCCTAACCCTAACCCTAACCCTAACCCTAACCCTAACCCTAACCCTAACCCTAACCCTAACCCTAACCCTAACCCTAACCCTAACCCTAACCCTAACCCTAACCCTAACCCTAACCCTAACCCTAACCCTAACCCTAACCCTAACCCTAACCCTAACCCTAACCCTAACCCTAACCCTAACCCTAACCCTAACCCTAACCCTAACCCTAACCCTAACCCTAACCCTAACCCTAACCCTAACCCTAACCCTAACCCTAACCCTAACCCTAACCCTAACCCTAACCCTAACCCTAACCCTAACCCTAACCCTAACCCTAACCCTAACCCTAACCCTAACCCTAACCCTAACCCTAACCCTAACCCTAACCCTAACCCTAACCCTAACCCTAACCCTAACCCTAACCCTAACCCTAACCCTAACCCTAACCCTAACCCTAACCCTAACCCTAACCCTAACCCTAACCCTAACCCTAACCCTAACCCTAACCCTAACCCTAACCCTAACCCTAACCCTAACCCTAACCCTAACCCTAACCCTAACCCTAACCCTAACCCTAACCCTAACCCTAACCCTAACCCTAACCCTAACCCTAACCCTAACCCTAACCCTAACCCTAACCCTAACCCTAACCCTAACCCTAACCCTAACCCTAACCCTAACCCTAACCCTAACCCTAACCCTAACCCTAACCCTAACCCTAACCCTAACCCTAACCCTAACCCTAACCCTAACCCTAACCCTAACCCTAACCCTAACCCTAACCCTAACCCTAACCCTAACCCTAACCCTAACCCTAACCCTAACCCTAACCCTAACCCTAACCCTAACCCTAACCCTAACCCTAACCCTAACCCTAACCCTAACCCTAACCCTAACCCTAACCCTAACCCTAACCCTAACCCTAACCCTAACCCTAACCCTAACCCTAACCCTAACCCTAACCCTAACCCTAACCCTAACCCTAACCCTAACCCTAACCCTAACCCTAACCCTAACCCTAACCCTAACCCTAACCCTAACCCTAACCCTAACCCTAACCCTAACCCTAACCCTAACCCTAACCCTAACCCTAACCCTAACCCTAACCCTAACCCTAACCCTAACCCTAACCCTAACCCTAACCCTAACCCTAACCCTAACCCTAACCCTAACCCTAACCCTAACCCTAACCCTAACCCTAACCCTAACCCTAACCCTAACCCTAACCCTAACCCTAACCCTAACCCTAACCCTAACCCTAACCCTAACCCTAACCCTAACCCTAACCCTAACCCTAACCCTAACCCTAACCCTAACCCTAACCCTAACCCTAACCCTAACCCTAACCCTAACCCTAACCCTAACCCTAACCCTAACCCTAACCCTAACCCTAACCCTAACCCTAACCCTAACCCTAACCCTAACCCTAACCCTAACCCTAACCCTAACCCTAACCCTAACCCTAACCCTAACCCTAACCCTAACCCTAACCCTAACCCTAACCCTAACCCTAACCCTAACCCTAACCCTAACCCTAACCCTAACCCTAACCCTAACCCTAACCCTAACCCTAACCCTAACCCTAACCCTAACCCTAACCCTAACCCTAACCCTAACCCTAACCCTAACCCTAACCCTAACCCTAACCCTAACCCTAACCCTAACCCTAACCCTAACCCTAACCCTAACCCTAACCCTAACCCTAACCCTAACCCTAACCCTAACCCTAACCCTAACCCTAACCCTAACCCTAACCCTAACCCTAACCCTAACCCTAACCCTAACCCTAACCCTAACCCTAACCCTAACCCTAACCCTAACCCTAACCCTAACCCTAACCCTAACCCTAACCCTAACCCTAACCCTAACCCTAACCCTAACCCTAACCCTAACCCTAACCCTAACCCTAACCCTAACCCTAACCCTAACCCTAACCCTAACCCTAACCCTAACCCTAACCCTAACCCTAACCCTAACCCTAACCCTAACCCTAACCCTAACCCTAACCCTAACCCTAACCCTAACCCTAACCCTAACCCTAACCCTAACCCTAACCCTAACCCTAACCCTAACCCTAACCCTAACCCTAACCCTAACCCTAACCCTAACCCTAACCCTAACCCTAACCCTAACCCTAACCCTAACCCTAACCCTAACCCTAACCCTAACCCTAACCCTAACCCTAACCCTAACCCTAACCCTAACCCTAACCCTAACCCTAACCCTAACCCTAACCCTAACCCTAACCCTAACCCTAACCCTAACCCTAACCCTAACCCTAACCCTAACCCTAACCCTAACCCTAACCCTAACCCTAACCCTAACCCTAACCCTAACCCTAACCCTAACCCTAACCCTAACCCTAACCCTAACCCTAACCCTAACCCTAACCCTAACCCTAACCCTAACCCTAACCCTAACCCTAACCCTAACCCTAACCCTAACCCTAACCCTAACCCTAACCCTAACCCTAACCCTAACCCTAACCCTAACCCTAACCCTAACCCTAACCCTAACCCTAACCCTAACCCTAACCCTAACCCTAACCCTAACCCTAACCCTAACCCTAACCCTAACCCTAACCCTAACCCTAACCCTAACCCTAACCCTAACCCTAACCCTAACCCTAACCCTAACCCTAACCCTAACCCTAACCCTAACCCTAACCCTAACCCTAACCCTAACCCTAACCCTAACCCTAACCCTAACCCTAACCCTAACCCTAACCCTAACCCTAACCCTAACCCTAACCCTAACCCTAACCCTAACCCTAACCCTAACCCTAACCCTAACCCTAACCCTAACCCTAACCCTAACCCTAACCCTAACCCTAACCCTAACCCTAACCCTAACCCTAACCCTAACCCTAACCCTAACCCTAACCCTAACCCTAACCCTAACCCTAACCCTAACCCTAACCCTAACCCTAACCCTAACCCTAACCCTAACCCTAACCCTAACCCTAACCCTAACCCTAACCCTAACCCTAACCCTAACCCTAACCCTAACCCTAACCCTAACCCTAACCCTAACCCTAACCCTAACCCTAACCCTAACCCTAACCCTAACCCTAACCCTAACCCTAACCCTAACCCTAACCCTAACCCTAACCCTAACCCTAACCCTAACCCTAACCCTAACCCTAACCCTAACCCTAACCCTAACCCTAACCCTAACCCTAACCCTAACCCTAACCCTAACCCTAACCCTAACCCTAACCCTAACCCTAACCCTAACCCTAACCCTAACCCTAACCCTAACCCTAACCCTAACCCTAACCCTAACCCTAACCCTAACCCTAACCCTAACCCTAACCCTAACCCTAACCCTAACCCTAACCCTAACCCTAACCCTAACCCTAACCCTAACCCTAACCCTAACCCTAACCCTAACCCTAACCCTAACCCTAACCCTAACCCTAACCCTAACCCTAACCCTAACCCTAACCCTAACCCTAACCCTAACCCTAACCCTAACCCTAACCCTAACCCTAACCCTAACCCTAACCCTAACCCTAACCCTAACCCTAACCCTAACCCTAACCCTAACCCTAACCCTAACCCTAACCCTAACCCTAACCCTAACCCTAACCCTAACCCTAACCCTAACCCTAACCCTAACCCTAACCCTAACCCTAACCCTAACCCTAACCCTAACCCTAACCCTAACCCTAACCCTAACCCTAACCCTAACCCTAACCCTAACCCTAACCCTAACCCTAACCCTAACCCTAACCCTAACCCTAACCCTAACCCTAACCCTAACCCTAACCCTAACCCTAACCCTAACCCTAACCCTAACCCTAACCCTAACCCTAACCCTAACCCTAACCCTAACCCTAACCCTAACCCTAACCCTAACCCTAACCCTAACCCTAACCCTAACCCTAACCCTAACCCTAACCCTAACCCTAACCCTAACCCTAACCCTAACCCTAACCCTAACCCTAACCCTAACCCTAACCCTAACCCTAACCCTAACCCTAACCCTAACCCTAACCCTAACCCTAACCCTAACCCTAACCCTAACCCTAACCCTAACCCTAACCCTAACCCTAACCCTAACCCTAACCCTAACCCTAACCCTAACCCTAACCCTAACCCTAACCCTAACCCTAACCCTAACCCTAACCCTAACCCTAACCCTAACCCTAACCCTAACCCTAACCCTAACCCTAACCCTAACCCTAACCCTAACCCTAACCCTAACCCTAACCCTAACCCTAACCCTAACCCTAACCCTAACCCTAACCCTAACCCTAACCCTAACCCTAACCCTAACCCTAACCCTAACCCTAACCCTAACCCTAACCCTAACCCTAACCCTAACCCTAACCCTAACCCTAACCCTAACCCTAACCCTAACCCTAACCCTAACCCTAACCCTAACCCTAACCCTAACCCTAACCCTAACCCTAACCCTAACCCTAACCCTAACCCTAACCCTAACCCTAACCCTAACCCTAACCCTAACCCTAACCCTAACCCTAACCCTAACCCTAACCCTAACCCTAACCCTAACCCTAACCCTAACCCTAACCCTAACCCTAACCCTAACCCTAACCCTAACCCTAACCCTAACCCTAACCCTAACCCTAACCCTAACCCTAACCCTAACCCTAACCCTAACCCTAACCCTAACCCTAACCCTAACCCTAACCCTAACCCTAACCCTAACCCTAACCCTAACCCTAACCCTAACCCTAACCCTAACCCTAACCCTAACCCTAACCCTAACCCTAACCCTAACCCTAACCCTAACCCTAACCCTAACCCTAACCCTAACCCTAACCCTAACCCTAACCCTAACCCTAACCCTAACCCTAACCCTAACCCTAACCCTAACCCTAACCCTAACCCTAACCCTAACCCTAACCCTAACCCTAACCCTAACCCTAACCCTAACCCTAACCCTAACCCTAACCCTAACCCTAACCCTAACCCTAACCCTAACCCTAACCCTAACCCTAACCCTAACCCTAACCCTAACCCTAACCCTAACCCTAACCCTAACCCTAACCCTAACCCTAACCCTAACCCTAACCCTAACCCTAACCCTAACCCTAACCCTAACCCTAACCCTAACCCTAACCCTAACCCTAACCCTAACCCTAACCCTAACCCTAACCCTAACCCTAACCCTAACCCTAACCCTAACCCTAACCCTAACCCTAACCCTAACCCTAACCCTAACCCTAACCCTAACCCTAACCCTAACCCTAACCCTAACCCTAACCCTAACCCTAACCCTAACCCTAACCCTAACCCTAACCCTAACCCTAACCCTAACCCTAACCCTAACCCTAACCCTAACCCTAACCCTAACCCTAACCCTAACCCTAACCCTAACCCTAACCCTAACCCTAACCCTAACCCTAACCCTAACCCTAACCCTAACCCTAACCCTAACCCTAACCCTAACCCTAACCCTAACCCTAACCCTAACCCTAACCCTAACCCTAACCCTAACCCTAACCCTAACCCTAACCCTAACCCTAACCCTAACCCTAACCCTAACCCTAACCCTAACCCTAACCCTAACCCTAACCCTAACCCTAACCCTAACCCTAACCCTAACCCTAACCCTAACCCTAACCCTAACCCTAACCCTAACCCTAACCCTAACCCTAACCCTAACCCTAACCCTAACCCTAACCCTAACCCTAACCCTAACCCTAACCCTAACCCTAACCCTAACCCTAACCCTAACCCTAACCCTAACCCTAACCCTAACCCTAACCCTAACCCTAACCCTAACCCTAACCCTAACCCTAACCCTAACCCTAACCCTAACCCTAACCCTAACCCTAACCCTAACCCTAACCCTAACCCTAACCCTAACCCTAACCCTAACCCTAACCCTAACCCTAACCCTAACCCTAACCCTAACCCTAACCCTAACCCTAACCCTAACCCTAACCCTAACCCTAACCCTAACCCTAACCCTAACCCTAACCCTAACCCTAACCCTAACCCTAACCCTAACCCTAACCCTAACCCTAACCCTAACCCTAACCCTAACCCTAACCCTAACCCTAACCCTAACCCTAACCCTAACCCTAACCCTAACCCTAACCCTAACCCTAACCCTAACCCTAACCCTAACCCTAACCCTAACCCTAACCCTAACCCTAACCCTAACCCTAACCCTAACCCTAACCCTAACCCTAACCCTAACCCTAACCCTAACCCTAACCCTAACCCTAACCCTAACCCTAACCCTAACCCTAACCCTAACCCTAACCCTAACCCTAACCCTAACCCTAACCCTAACCCTAACCCTAACCCTAACCCTAACCCTAACCCTAACCCTAACCCTAACCCTAACCCTAACCCTAACCCTAACCCTAACCCTAACCCTAACCCTAACCCTAACCCTAACCCTAACCCTAACCCTAACCCTAACCCTAACCCTAACCCTAACCCTAACCCTAACCCTAACCCTAACCCTAACCCTAACCCTAACCCTAACCCTAACCCTAACCCTAACCCTAACCCTAACCCTAACCCTAACCCTAACCCTAACCCTAACCCTAACCCTAACCCTAACCCTAACCCTAACCCTAACCCTAACCCTAACCCTAACCCTAACCCTAACCCTAACCCTAACCCTAACCCTAACCCTAACCCTAACCCTAACCCTAACCCTAACCCTAACCCTAACCCTAACCCTAACCCTAACCCTAACCCTAACCCTAACCCTAACCCTAACCCTAACCCTAACCCTAACCCTAACCCTAACCCTAACCCTAACCCTAACCCTAACCCTAACCCTAACCCTAACCCTAACCCTAACCCTAACCCTAACCCTAACCCTAACCCTAACCCTAACCCTAACCCTAACCCTAACCCTAACCCTAACCCTAACCCTAACCCTAACCCTAACCCTAACCCTAACCCTAACCCTAACCCTAACCCTAACCCTAACCCTAACCCTAACCCTAACCCTAACCCTAACCCTAACCCTAACCCTAACCCTAACCCTAACCCTAACCCTAACCCTAACCCTAACCCTAACCCTAACCCTAACCCTAACCCTAACCCTAACCCTAACCCTAACCCTAACCCTAACCCTAACCCTAACCCTAACCCTAACCCTAACCCTAACCCTAACCCTAACCCTAACCCTAACCCTAACCCTAACCCTAACCCTAACCCTAACCCTAACCCTAACCCTAACCCTAACCCTAACCCTAACCCTAACCCTAACCCTAACCCTAACCCTAACCCTAACCCTAACCCTAACCCTAACCCTAACCCTAACCCTAACCCTAACCCTAACCCTAACCCTAACCCTAACCCTAACCCTAACCCTAACCCTAACCCTAACCCTAACCCTAACCCTAACCCTAACCCTAACCCTAACCCTAACCCTAACCCTAACCCTAACCCTAACCCTAACCCTAACCCTAACCCTAACCCTAACCCTAACCCTAACCCTAACCCTAACCCTAACCCTAACCCTAACCCTAACCCTAACCCTAACCCTAACCCTAACCCTAACCCTAACCCTAACCCTAACCCTAACCCTAACCCTAACCCTAACCCTAACCCTAACCCTAACCCTAACCCTAACCCTAACCCTAACCCTAACCCTAACCCTAACCCTAACCCTAACCCTAACCCTAACCCTAACCCTAACCCTAACCCTAACCCTAACCCTAACCCTAACCCTAACCCTAACCCTAACCCTAACCCTAACCCTAACCCTAACCCTAACCCTAACCCTAACCCTAACCCTAACCCTAACCCTAACCCTAACCCTAACCCTAACCCTAACCCTAACCCTAACCCTAACCCTAACCCTAACCCTAACCCTAACCCTAACCCTAACCCTAACCCTAACCCTAACCCTAACCCTAACCCTAACCCTAACCCTAACCCTAACCCTAACCCTAACCCTAACCCTAACCCTAACCCTAACCCTAACCCTAACCCTAACCCTAACCCTAACCCTAACCCTAACCCTAACCCTAACCCTAACCCTAACCCTAACCCTAACCCTAACCCTAACCCTAACCCTAACCCTAACCCTAACCCTAACCCTAACCCTAACCCTAACCCTAACCCTAACCCTAACCCTAACCCTAACCCTAACCCTAACCCTAACCCTAACCCTAACCCTAACCCTAACCCTAACCCTAACCCTAACCCTAACCCTAACCCTAACCCTAACCCTAACCCTAACCCTAACCCTAACCCTAACCCTAACCCTAACCCTAACCCTAACCCTAACCCTAACCCTAACCCTAACCCTAACCCTAACCCTAACCCTAACCCTAACCCTAACCCTAACCCTAACCCTAACCCTAACCCTAACCCTAACCCTAACCCTAACCCTAACCCTAACCCTAACCCTAACCCTAACCCTAACCCTAACCCTAACCCTAACCCTAACCCTAACCCTAACCCTAACCCTAACCCTAACCCTAACCCTAACCCTAACCCTAACCCTAACCCTAACCCTAACCCTAACCCTAACCCTAACCCTAACCCTAACCCTAACCCTAACCCTAACCCTAACCCTAACCCTAACCCTAACCCTAACCCTAACCCTAACCCTAACCCTAACCCTAACCCTAACCCTAACCCTAACCCTAACCCTAACCCTAACCCTAACCCTAACCCTAACCCTAACCCTAACCCTAACCCTAACCCTAACCCTAACCCTAACCCTAACCCTAACCCTAACCCTAACCCTAACCCTAACCCTAACCCTAACCCTAACCCTAACCCTAACCCTAACCCTAACCCTAACCCTAACCCTAACCCTAACCCTAACCCTAACCCTAACCCTAACCCTAACCCTAACCCTAACCCTAACCCTAACCCTAACCCTAACCCTAACCCTAACCCTAACCCTAACCCTAACCCTAACCCTAACCCTAACCCTAACCCTAACCCTAACCCTAACCCTAACCCTAACCCTAACCCTAACCCTAACCCTAACCCTAACCCTAACCCTAACCCTAACCCTAACCCTAACCCTAACCCTAACCCTAACCCTAACCCTAACCCTAACCCTAACCCTAACCCTAACCCTAACCCTAACCCTAACCCTAACCCTAACCCTAACCCTAACCCTAACCCTAACCCTAACCCTAACCCTAACCCTAACCCTAACCCTAACCCTAACCCTAACCCTAACCCTAACCCTAACCCTAACCCTAACCCTAACCCTAACCCTAACCCTAACCCTAACCCTAACCCTAACCCTAACCCTAACCCTAACCCTAACCCTAACCCTAACCCTAACCCTAACCCTAACCCTAACCCTAACCCTAACCCTAACCCTAACCCTAACCCTAACCCTAACCCTAACCCTAACCCTAACCCTAACCCTAACCCTAACCCTAACCCTAACCCTAACCCTAACCCTAACCCTAACCCTAACCCTAACCCTAACCCTAACCCTAACCCTAACCCTAACCCTAACCCTAACCCTAACCCTAACCCTAACCCTAACCCTAACCCTAACCCTAACCCTAACCCTAACCCTAACCCTAACCCTAACCCTAACCCTAACCCTAACCCTAACCCTAACCCTAACCCTAACCCTAACCCTAACCCTAACCCTAACCCTAACCCTAACCCTAACCCTAACCCTAACCCTAACCCTAACCCTAACCCTAACCCTAACCCTAACCCTAACCCTAACCCTAACCCTAACCCTAACCCTAACCCTAACCCTAACCCTAACCCTAACCCTAACCCTAACCCTAACCCTAACCCTAACCCTAACCCTAACCCTAACCCTAACCCTAACCCTAACCCTAACCCTAACCCTAACCCTAACCCTAACCCTAACCCTAACCCTAACCCTAACCCTAACCCTAACCCTAACCCAAACCCTAACCCTAACCCTAACCCTAACCCTAACCCTAACCCTAACCCTAACCCTAACCCTAACCCTAACCCTAACCCTAACCCTAACCCTAACCCTAACCCTAACCCTAACCCTAACCCTAACCCTAACCCTAACCCTAACCCTAACCCTAACCCTAACCCTAACCCTAACCCTAACCCTAACCCTAACCCTAACCCTAACCCTAACCCTAACCCTAACCCTAACCCTAACCCTAACCCTAACCCTAACCCTAACCCTAACCCTAACCCTAACCCTAACCCTAACCCTAACCCTAACCCTAACCCCTAACCCTAACCCTAACCCTAACCCTAACCCTAACCCTAACCCTAACCCTAACCCTAACCCTAACCCTAACCCTAACCCTAACCCTAACCCTAACCCTAACCCTAACCCTAACCCTAACCCTAACCCTAACCCTAACCCTAACCCTAACCCTAACCCTAACCCTAACCCTAACCCTAACCCTAACCCTAACCCTAACCCTAACCCTAACCCTAACCCTAACCCTAACCCTAACCCTAACCCTAACCCTAACCCTAACCCTAACCCTAACCCTAACCCTAACCCTAACCCTAACCCTAACCCTAACCCTAACCCTAACCCTAACCCTAACCCTAACCCTAACCCTAACCCTAACCCTAACCCTAACCCTAACCCTAACCCTAACCCTAACCCTAACCCTAACCCTAACCCTAACCCTAACCCTAACCCTAACCCTAACCCTAACCCTAACCCTAACCCTAACCCTAACCCTAACCCTAACCCTAACCCTAACCCTAACCCTAACCCTAACCCTAACCCCTAACCCTAACCCTAACCCTAACCCTAACCCTAACCCTAACCCTAACCCTAACCCTAACCCTAACCCTAACCCTAACCCTAACCCTAACCCTAACCCTAACCCTAACCCTAACCCTAACCCCTAACCCTAACCCTAACCCTAACCCTAACCCTAACCCTAACCCTAACCCAAACCCTAACCCTAACCCTAACCCTAACCCTAACCCTAACCCTAACCCTAACCCTAACCCTAACCCTAACCCTAACCCTAACCCTAACCCTAACCCTAACCCTAACCCTAACCCTAACCCTAACCCTAACCCTAACCCTAACCCTAACCCTAACCCTAACCCTAACCCTAACCCTAACCCTAACCCTAACCCTAACCCTAACCCTAACCCTAACCCTAACCCTAACCCTAACCCTAACCCTAACCCTAACCCTAACCCTAACCCTAACCCTAACCCTAACCCTAACCCTAACCCTAACCCTAACCCTAACCCTAACCCTAACCCTAACCCTAACCCTAACCCTAACCCTAACCCTAACCCTAACCCTAACCCTAACCCTAACCCTAACCCTAACCCTAACCCTAACCCTAACCCTAACCCTAACCCTAACCCTAACCCTAACCCTAACCCTAACCCTAACCCTAACCCTAACCCTAACCCTAACCCTAACCCTAACCCTAACCCTAACCCTAACCCTAACCCTAACCCTAACCCTAACCCTAACCCTAACCCTAACCCTAACCCTAACCCTAACCCTAACCCTAACCCTAACCCTAACCCTAACCCTAACCCTAACCCTAACCCTAACCCTAACCCTAACCCTAACCCTAACCCTAACCCTAACCCTAACCCTAACCCTAACCCTAACCCTAACCCTAACCCTAACCCTAACCCTAACCCTAACCCTAACCCTAACCCTAACCCTAACCCTAACCCTAACCCTAACCCTAACCCTAACCCTAACCCTAACCCTAACCCTAACCCTAACCCTAACCCTAACCCTAACCCTAACCCTAACCCTAACCCTAACCCTAACCCTAACCCTAACCCTAACCCTAACCCTAACCCTAACCCTAACCCTAACCCTAACCCTAACCCTAACCCTAACCCTAACCCTAACCCTAACCCTAACCCTAACCCTAACCCTAACCCTAACCCTAACCCTAACCCTAACCCTAACCCTAACCCTAACCCTAACCCTAACCCTAACCCTAACCCTAACCCTAACCCTAACCCTAACCCTAACCCTAACCCTAACCCTAACCCTAACCCTAACCCTAACCCTAACCCTAACCCTAACCCTAACCCTAACCCTAACCCTAACCCTAACCCTAACCCTAACCCTAACCCTAACCCTAACCCTAACCCTAACCCTAACCCTAACCCTAACCCTAACCCTAACCCTAACCCTAACCCTAACCCTAACCCTAACCCTAACCCTAACCCTAACCCTAACCCTAACCCTAACCCTAACCCTAACCCTAACCCTAACCCTAACCCTAACCCTAACCCTAACCCTAACCCTAACCCTAACCCTAACCCTAACCCTAACCCTAACCCTAACCCTAACCCTAACCCTAACCCTAACCCTAACCCTAACCCTAACCCTAACCCTAACCCTAACCCTAACCCTAACCCTAACCCTAACCCTAACCCTAACCCTAACCCTAACCCTAACCCTAACCCTAACCCTAACCCTAACCCTAACCCTAACCCTAACCCTAACCCTAACCCTAACCCTAACCCTAACCCTAACCCTAACCCTAACCCTAACCCTAACCCTAACCCTAACCCTAACCCTAACCCTAACCCTAACCCTAACCCTAACCCTAACCCTAACCCTAACCCTAACCCTAACCCTAACCCTAACCCTAACCCTAACCCTAACCCTAACCCTAACCCTAACCCTAACCCTAACCCTAACCCTAACCCTAACCCTAACCCTAACCCTAACCCTAACCCTAACCCTAACCCTAACCCTAACCCTAACCCTAACCCTAACCCTAACCCTAACCCTAACCCTAACCCTAACCCTAACCCTAACCCTAACCCTAACCCTAACCCTAACCCTAACCCTAACCCTAACCCTAACCCTAACCCTAACCCTAACCCTAACCCTAACCCTAACCCTAACCCTAACCCTAACCCTAACCCTAACCCTAACCCTAACCCTAACCCTAACCCTAACCCTAACCCTAACCCTAACCCTAACCCTAACCCTAACCCTAACCCTAACCCTAACCCTAACCCTAACCCTAACCCTAACCCTAACCCTAACCCTAACCCTAACCCTAACCCTAACCCTAACCCTAACCCTAACCCTAACCCTAACCCTAACCCTAACCCTAACCCTAACCCTAACCCTAACCCTAACCCTAACCCTAACCCTAACCCTAACCCTAACCCTAACCCTAACCCTAACCCTAACCCTAACCCTAACCCTAACCCTAACCCTAACCCTAACCCTAACCCTAACCCTAACCCTAACCCTAACCCTAACCCTAACCCTAACCCTAACCCTAACCCTAACCCTAACCCTAACCCTAACCCTAACCCTAACCCTAACCCTAACCCTAACCCTAACCCTAACCCTAACCCTAACCCTAACCCTAACCCTAACCCTAACCCTAACCCTAACCCTAACCCTAACCCTAACCCTAACCCTAACCCTAACCCTAACCCTAACCCTAAACCCTAACCCTAACCCTAACCCTAACCCTAACCCTAACCCTAACCCTAACCCTAACCCTAACCCTAACCCTAACCCTAACCCTAACCCTAACCCTAACCCTAACCCTAACCCTAACCCTAACCCTAACCCTAACCCTAACCCTAACCCTAACCCTAACCCTAACCCTAACCCTAACCCTAACCCTAACCCTAACCCTAACCCTAACCCTAACCCTAACCCTAACCCTAACCCTAACCCTAACCCTAACCCTAACCCTAACCCTAACCCTAACCCTAACCCTAACCCTAACCCTAACCCTAACCCTAACCCTAACCCTAACCCTAACCCTAACCCTAACCCTAACCCTAACCCTAACCCTAACCCTAACCCTAACCCTAACCCTAACCCTAACCCTAACCCTAACCCTAACCCTAACCCTAACCCTAACCCTAACCCTAACCCTAACCCTAACCCTAACCCTAACCCTAACCCTAACCCTAACCCTAACCCTAACCCTAACCCTAACCCTAACCCTAACCCTAACCCTAACCCTAACCCTAACCCTAACCCTAACCCTAACCCTAACCCTAACCCTAACCCTAACCCTAACCCTAACCCTAACCCTAACCCTAACCCTAACCCTAACCCTAACCCTAACCCTAACCCTAACCCTAACCCTAACCCTAACCCTAACCCTAACCCTAACCCTAACCCTAACCCTAACCCTAACCCTAACCCTAACCCTAACCCTAACCCTAACCCTAACCCTAACCCTAACCCTAACCCTAACCCTAACCCTAACCCTAACCCTAACCCTAACCCTAACCCTAACCCTAACCCTAACCCTAACCCTAACCCTAACCCTAACCCTAACCCTAACCCTAACCCTAACCCTAACCCTAACCCTAACCCTAACCCTAACCCTAACCCTAACCCTAACCCTAACCCTAACCCTAACCCTAACCCTAACCCTAACCCTAACCCTAACCCTAACCCTAACCCTAACCCTAACCCTAACCCTAACCCTAACCCTAACCCTAACCCTAACCCTAACCCTAACCCTAACCCTAACCCTAACCCTAACCCTAACCCTAACCCTAACCCTAACCCTAACCCTAACCCTAACCCTAACCCTAACCCTAACCCTAACCCTAACCCTAACCCTAACCCTAACCCTAACCCTAACCCTAACCCTAACCCTAACCCTAACCCTAACCCTAACCCTAACCCTAACCCTAACCCTAACCCTAACCCTAACCCTAACCCTAACCCTAACCCTAACCCTAACCCTAACCCTAACCCTAACCCTAACCCTAACCCTAACCCTAACCCTAACCCTAACCCTAACCCTAACCCTAACCCTAACCCTAACCCTAACCCTAACCCTAACCCTAACCCTAACCCTAACCCTAACCCTAACCCTAACCCTAACCCTAACCCTAACCCTAACCCTAACCCTAACCCTAACCCTAACCCTAACCCTAACCCTAACCCTAACCCTAACCCTAACCCTAACCCTAACCCTAACCCTAACCCTAACCCTAACCCTAACCCTAACCCTAACCCTAACCCTAACCCTAACCCTAACCCTAACCCTAACCCTAACCCTAACCCTAACCCTAACCCTAACCCTAACCCTAACCCTAACCCTAACCCTAACCCTAACCCTAACCCTAACCCTAACCCTAACCCTAACCCTAACCCTAACCCTAACCCTAACCCTAACCCTAACCCTAACCCTAACCCTAACCCTAACCCTAACCCTAACCCTAACCCTAACCCTAACCCTAACCCTAACCCTAACCCTAACCCTAACCCTAACCCTAACCCTAACCCTAACCCTAACCCTAACCCTAACCCTAACCCTAACCCTAACCCTAACCCTAACCCTAACCCTAACCCTAACCCTAACCCTAACCCTAACCCTAACCCTAACCCTAACCCTAACCCTAACCCTAACCCTAACCCTAACCCTAACCCTAACCCTAACCCTAACCCTAACCCTAACCCTAACCCTAACCCTAACCCTAACCCTAACCCTAACCCTAACCCTAACCCTAACCCTAACCCTAACCCTAACCCTAACCCTAACCCTAACCCTAACCCTAACCCTAACCCTAACCCTAACCCTAACCCTAACCCTAACCCTAACCCTAACCCTAACCCTAACCCTAACCCTAACCCTAACCCTAACCCTAACCCTAACCCTAACCCTAACCCTAACCCTAACCCTAACCCTAACCCTAACCCTAACCCTAACCCTAACCCTAACCCTAACCCTAACCCTAACCCTAACCCTAACCCTAACCCTAACCCTAACCCTAACCCTAACCCTAACCCTAACCCTAACCCTAACCCTAACCCTAACCCTAACCCTAACCCTAACCCTAACCCTAACCCTAACCCTAACCCTAACCCTAACCCTAACCCTAACCCTAACCCTAACCCTAACCCTAACCCTAACCCTAACCCTAACCCTAACCCTAACCCTAACCCTAACCCTAACCCTAACCCTAACCCTAACCCTAACCCTAACCCTAACCCTAACCCTAACCCTAACCCTAACCCTAACCCTAACCCTAACCCTAACCCTAACCCTAACCCTAACCCTAACCCTAACCCTAACCCTAACCCTAACCCTAACCCTAACCCTAACCCTAACCCTAACCCTAACCCTAACCCTAACCCTAACCCTAACCCTAACCCTAACCCTAACCCTAACCCTAACCCTAACCCTAACCCTAACCCTAACCCTAACCCTAACCCTAACCCTAACCCTAACCCTAACCCTAACCCTAACCCTAACCCTAACCCTAACCCTAACCCTAACCCTAACCCTAACCCTAACCCTAACCCTAACCCTAACCCTAACCCTAACCCTAACCCTAACCCTAACCCTAACCCTAACCCTAACCCTAACCCTAACCCTAACCCTAACCCTAACCCTAACCCTAACCCTAACCCTAACCCTAACCCTAACCCTAACCCTAACCCTAACCCTAACCCTAACCCTAACCCTAACCCTAACCCTAACCCTAACCCTAACCCTAACCCTAACCCTAACCCTAACCCTAACCCTAACCCTAACCCTAACCCTAACCCTAACCCTAACCCTAACCCTAACCCTAACCCTAACCCTAACCCTAACCCTAACCCTAACCCTAACCCTAACCCTAACCCTAACCCTAACCCTAACCCTAACCCTAACCCTAACCCTAACCCTAACCCTAACCCTAACCCTAACCCTAACCCTAACCCTAACCCTAACCCTAACCCTAACCCTAACCCTAACCCTAACCCTAACCCTAACCCTAACCCTAACCCTAACCCTAACCCTAACCCTAACCCTAACCCTAACCCTAACCCTAACCCTAACCCTAACCCTAACCCTAACCCTAACCCTAACCCTAACCCTAACCCTAACCCTAACCCTAACCCTAACCCTAACCCTAACCCTAACCCTAACCCTAACCCTAACCCTAACCCTAACCCTAACCCTAACCCTAACCCTAACCCTAACCCTAACCCTAACCCTAACCCTAACCCTAACCCTAACCCTAACCCTAACCCTAACCCTAACCCTAACCCTAACCCTAACCCTAACCCTAACCCTAACCCTAACCCTAACCCTAACCCTAACCCTAACCCTAACCCTAACCCTAACCCTAACCCTAACCCTAACCCTAACCCTAACCCTAACCCTAACCCTAACCCTAACCCTAACCCTAACCCTAACCCTAACCCTAACCCTAACCCTAACCCTAACCCTAACCCTAACCCTAACCCTAACCCTAACCCTAACCCTAACCCTAACCCTAACCCTAACCCTAACCCTAACCCTAACCCTAACCCTAACCCTAACCCTAACCCTAACCCTAACCCTAACCCTAACCCTAACCCTAACCCTAACCCTAACCCTAACCCTAACCCTAACCCTAACCCTAACCCTAACCCTAACCCTAACCCTAACCCTAACCCTAACCCTAACCCTAACCCTAACCCTAACCCTAACCCTAACCCTAACCCTAACCCTAACCCTAACCCTAACCCTAACCCTAACCCTAACCCTAACCCTAACCCTAACCCTAACCCTAACCCTAACCCTAACCCTAACCCTAACCCTAACCCTAACCCTAACCCTAACCCTAACCCTAACCCTAACCCTAACCCTAACCCTAACCCTAACCCTAACCCTAACCCTAACCCTAACCCTAACCCTAACCCTAACCCTAACCCTAACCCTAACCCTAACCCTAACCCTAACCCTAACCCTAACCCTAACCCTAACCCTAACCCTAACCCTAACCCTAACCCTAACCCTAACCCTAACCCTAACCCTAACCCTAACCCTAACCCTAACCCTAACCCTAACCCTAACCCTAACCCTAACCCTAACCCTAACCCTAACCCTAACCCTAACCCTAACCCTAACCCTAACCCTAACCCTAACCCTAACCCTAACCCTAACCCTAACCCTAACCCTAACCCTAACCCTAACCCTAACCCTAACCCTAACCCTAACCCTAACCCTAACCCTAACCCTAACCCTAACCCTAACCCTAACCCTAACCCTAACCCTAACCCTAACCCTAACCCTAACCCTAACCCTAACCCTAACCCTAACCCTAACCCTAACCCTAACCCTAACCCTAACCCTAACCCTAACCCTAACCCTAACCCTAACCCTAACCCTAACCCTAACCCTAACCCTAACCCTAACCCTAACCCTAACCCTAACCCTAACCCTAACCCTAACCCTAACCCTAACCCTAACCCTAACCCTAACCCTAACCCTAACCCTAACCCTAACCCTAACCCTAACCCTAACCCTAACCCTAACCCTAACCCTAACCCTAACCCTAACCCTAACCCTAACCCTAACCCTAACCCTAACCCTAACCCTAACCCTAACCCTAACCCTAACCCTAACCCTAACCCTAACCCTAACCCTAACCCTAACCCTAACCCTAACCCTAACCCTAACCCTAACCCTAACCCTAACCCTAACCCTAACCCTAACCCTAACCCTAACCCTAACCCTAACCCTAACCCTAACCCTAACCCTAACCCTAACCCTAACCCTAACCCTAACCCTAACCCTAACCCTAACCCTAACCCTAACCCTAACCCTAACCCTAACCCTAACCCTAACCCTAACCCTAACCCTAACCCTAACCCTAACCCTAACCCTAACCCTAACCCTAACCCTAACCCTAACCCTAACCCTAACCCTAACCCTAACCCTAACCCTAACCCTAACCCTAACCCTAACCCTAACCCTAACCCTAACCCTAACCCTAACCCTAACCCTAACCCTAACCCTAACCCTAACCCTAACCCTAACCCTAACCCTAACCCTAACCCTAACCCTAACCCTAACCCTAACCCTAACCCTAACCCTAACCCTAACCCTAACCCTAACCCTAACCCTAACCCTAACCCTAACCCTAACCCTAACCCTAACCCTAACCCTAACCCTAACCCTAACCCTAACCCTAACCCTAACCCTAACCCTAACCCTAACCCTAACCCTAACCCTAACCCTAACCCTAACCCTAACCCTAACCCTAACCCTAACCCTAACCCTAACCCTAACCCTAACCCTAACCCTAACCCTAACCCTAACCCTAACCCTAACCCTAACCCTAACCCTAACCCTAACCCTAACCCTAACCCTAACCCTAACCCTAACCCTAACCCTAACCCTAACCCTAACCCTAACCCTAACCCTAACCCTAACCCTAACCCTAACCCTAACCCTAACCCTAACCCTAACCCTAACCCTAACCCTAACCCTAACCCTAACCCTAACCCTAACCCTAACCCTAACCCTAACCCTAACCCTAACCCTAACCCTAACCCTAACCCTAACCCTAACCCTAACCCTAACCCTAACCCTAACCCTAACCCTAACCCTAACCCTAACCCTAACCCTAACCCTAACCCTAACCCTAACCCTAACCCTAACCCTAACCCTAACCCTAACCCTAACCCTAACCCTAACCCTAACCCTAACCCTAACCCTAACCCTAACCCTAACCCTAACCCTAACCCTAACCCTAACCCTAACCCTAACCCTAACCCTAACCCTAACCCTAACCCTAACCCTAACCCTAACCCTAACCCTAACCCTAACCCTAACCCTAACCCTAACCCTAACCCTAACCCTAACCCTAACCCTAACCCTAACCCTAACCCTAACCCTAACCCTAACCCTAACCCTAACCCTAACCCTAACCCTAACCCTAACCCTAACCCTAACCCTAACCCTAACCCTAACCCTAACCCTAACCCTAACCCTAACCCTAACCCTAACCCTAACCCTAACCCTAACCCTAACCCTAACCCTAACCCTAACCCTAACCCTAACCCTAACCCTAACCCTAACCCTAACCCTAACCCTAACCCTAACCCTAACCCTAACCCTAACCCTAACCCTAACCCTAACCCTAACCCTAACCCTAACCCTAACCCTAACCCTAACCCTAACCCTAACCCTAACCCTAACCCTAACCCTAACCCTAACCCTAACCCTAACCCTAACCCTAACCCTAACCCTAACCCTAACCCTAACCCTAACCCTAACCCTAACCCTAACCCTAACCCTAACCCTAACCCTAACCCTAACCCTAACCCTAACCCTAACCCTAACCCTAACCCTAACCCTAACCCTAACCCTAACCCTAACCCTAACCCTAACCCTAACCCTAACCCTAACCCTAACCCTAACCCTAACCCTAACCCTAACCCTAACCCTAACCCTAACCCTAACCCTAACCCTAACCCTAACCCTAACCCTAACCCTAACCCTAACCCTAACCCTAACCCTAACCCTAACCCTAACCCTAACCCTAACCCTAACCCTAACCCTAACCCTAACCCTAACCCTAACCCTAACCCTAACCCTAACCCTAACCCTAACCCTAACCCTAACCCTAACCCTAACCCTAACCCTAACCCTAACCCTAACCCTAACCCTAACCCTAACCCTAACCCTAACCCTAACCCTAACCCTAACCCTAACCCTAACCCTAACCCTAACCCTAACCCTAACCCTAACCCTAACCCTAACCCTAACCCTAACCCTAACCCTAACCCTAACCCTAACCCTAACCCTAACCCTAACCCTAACCCTAACCCTAACCCTAACCCTAACCCTAACCCTAACCCTAACCCTAACCCTAACCCTAACCCTAACCCTAACCCTAACCCTAACCCTAACCCTAACCCTAACCCTAACCCTAACCCTAACCCTAACCCTAACCCTAACCCTAACCCTAACCCTAACCCTAACCCTAACCCTAACCCTAACCCTAACCCTAACCCTAACCCTAACCCTAACCCTAACCCTAACCCTAACCCTAACCCTAACCCTAACCCTAACCCTAACCCTAACCCTAACCCTAACCCTAACCCTAACCCTAACCCTAACCCTAACCCTAACCCTAACCCTAACCCTAACCCTAACCCTAACCCTAACCCTAACCCTAACCCTAACCCTAACCCTAACCCTAACCCTAACCCTAACCCTAACCCTAACCCTAACCCTAACCCTAACCCTAACCCTAACCCTAACCCTAACCCTAACCCTAACCCTAACCCTAACCCTAACCCTAACCCTAACCCTAACCCTAACCCTAACCCTAACCCTAACCCTAACCCTAACCCTAACCCTAACCCTAACCCTAACCCTAACCCTAACCCTAACCCTAACCCTAACCCTAACCCTAACCCTAACCCTAACCCTAACCCTAACCCTAACCCTAACCCTAACCCTAACCCTAACCCTAACCCTAACCCTAACCCTAACCCTAACCCTAACCCTAACCCTAACCCTAACCCTAACCCTAACCCTAACCCTAACCCTAACCCTAACCCTAACCCTAACCCTAACCCTAACCCTAACCCTAACCCTAACCCTAACCCTAACCCTAACCCTAACCCTAACCCTAACCCTAACCCTAACCCTAACCCTAACCCTAACCCTAACCCTAACCCTAACCCTAACCCTAACCCTAACCCTAACCCTAACCCTAACCCTAACCCTAACCCTAACCCTAACCCTAACCCTAACCCTAACCCTAACCCTAACCCTAACCCTAACCCTAACCCTAACCCTAACCCTAACCCTAACCCTAACCCTAACCCTAACCCTAACCCTAACCCTAACCCTAACCCTAACCCTAACCCTAACCCTAACCCTAACCCTAACCCTAACCCTAACCCTAACCCTAACCCTAACCCTAACCCTAACCCTAACCCTAACCCTAACCCTAACCCTAACCCTAACCCTAACCCTAACCCTAACCCTAACCCTAACCCTAACCCTAACCCTAACCCTAACCCTAACCCTAACCCTAACCCTAACCCTAACCCTAACCCTAACCCTAACCCTAACCCTAACCCTAACCCTAACCCTAACCCTAACCCTAACCCTAACCCTAACCCTAACCCTAACCCTAACCCTAACCCTAACCCTAACCCTAACCCTAACCCTAACCCTAACCCTAACCCTAACCCTAACCCTAACCCTAACCCTAACCCTAACCCTAACCCTAACCCTAACCCTAACCCTAACCCTAACCCTAACCCTAACCCTAACCCTAACCCTAACCCTAACCCTAACCCTAACCCTAACCCTAACCCTAACCCTAACCCTAACCCTAACCCTAACCCTAACCCTAACCCTAACCCTAACCCTAACCCTAACCCTAACCCTAACCCTAACCCTAACCCTAACCCTAACCCTAACCCTAACCCTAACCCTAACCCTAACCCTAACCCTAACCCTAACCCTAACCCTAACCCTAACCCTAACCCTAACCCTAACCCTAACCCTAACCCTAACCCTAACCCTAACCCTAACCCTAACCCTAACCCTAACCCTAACCCTAACCCTAACCCTAACCCTAACCCTAACCCTAACCCTAACCCTAACCCTAACCCTAACCCTAACCCTAACCCTAACCCTAACCCTAACCCTAACCCTAACCCTAACCCTAACCCTAACCCTAACCCTAACCCTAACCCTAACCCTAACCCTAACCCTAACCCTAACCCTAACCCTAACCCTAACCCTAACCCTAACCCTAACCCTAACCCTAACCCTAACCCTAACCCTAACCCTAACCCTAACCCTAACCCTAACCCTAACCCTAACCCTAACCCTAACCCTAACCCTAACCCTAACCCTAACCCTAACCCTAACCCTAACCCTAACCCTAACCCTAACCCTAACCCTAACCCTAACCCTAACCCTAACCCTAACCCTAACCCTAACCCTAACCCTAACCCTAACCCTAACCCTAACCCTAACCCTAACCCTAACCCTAACCCTAACCCTAACCCTAACCCTAACCCTAACCCTAACCCTAACCCTAACCCTAACCCTAACCCTAACCCTAACCCTAACCCTAACCCTAACCCTAACCCTAACCCTAACCCTAACCCTAACCCTAACCCTAACCCTAACCCTAACCCTAACCCTAACCCTAACCCTAACCCTAACCCTAACCCTAACCCTAACCCTAACCCTAACCCTAACCCTAACCCTAACCCTAACCCTAACCCTAACCCTAACCCTAACCCCTAACCCTAACCCTAACCCTAACCCTAACCCTAACCCTAACCCCTAACCCTAACCCTAACCCTAACCCTAACCCTAACCCGAACCCTAACCCTAACCCTAACCCTAACCCGAACCCTAACCCTAACCCTAACCCTAACCCTAACCCTAACCCTAACCCGAACCCTAACCCTAACCCGAACCCTAACCCGAACCCTAACCCTAACCCTAACCCGAACCCTAACCCTAACCCGAACCCTAACCCTAACCCTAACCCGAACCCTAACCCGAACCCTAACCCGAACCCTAACCCGAACCCTAACCCGAACCCTAACCCTAACCCTAACCCTAACCCTAACCCTAACCCGAACCCTAACCCTAACCCTAACCCGAACCCTAACCCTAACCCGAACCCTAACCCGAACCCTAACCCTAACCCGAACCCTAACCCTAACCCTAACCCGAACCCGAACCCTAACCCTAACCCGAACCCGAACCCTAACCCTAACCCGAACCCTAACCCTAACCCGAACCCTAACCCGAACCCTAACCCTAACCCTAACCCTAACCCTAACCCTAACCCTAACCCTAACCCTAACCCTAACCCTAACCCTAACCCTAACCCTAACCCTAACCCTAACCCTAACCCTAACCCTAACCCTAACCCTAACCCTAACCCTAACCCTAACCCGAACCCTAACCCGAACCCTAACCCTAACCCTAACCCTAACCCTAACCCTAACCCTAACCCTAACCCTAACCCTAACCCTAACCCTAACCCTAACCCTAACCCTAACCCTAACCCTAACCCTAACCCTAACCCGAACCCTAACCCTAACCCGAACCCGAACCCTAACCCTAACCCGAACCCTAACCCTAACCCTAACCCTAACCCTAACCCTAACCCGAACCCTAACCCTAACCCTAACCCTAACCCTAACCCTAACCCGAACCCTAACCCTAACCCTAACCCTAACCCTAACCCTAACCCTAACCCTAACCCGAACCCGAACCCTAACCCTAACCCGAACCCGAACCCTAACCCTAACCCTAACCCGAACCCGAGCCCGAACCCTAACCCTAACCCGAACCCGAACCCGAACCCGAACCCGAACCCTAACCCTAACCCGAACCCTAACCCGAACCCGAACCCGAACCCTAACCCGAACCCTAACCCGAACCCGAACCCGAACCCTAACCCTAACCCTAACCCTAACCCGAACCCTAACCCGAACCCTAACCCTAACCCTAACCCTAACCCTAACCCTAACCCTTTAACCCGAACCCGAACCCCTATCCGAACCCGGACCTGAACCCCAACCCGAACCTGAACCCGAACCGGAACAACCCGAACACGAACCCGAACAACCCGTACCTGAACCCGAACCGTGAACCCGAACCCTAACCCGAACCTGAACCCTAACCCTAACCCGAATCCTAACCTGAACCCGAACCCGAACCTGAACCCTAACACTAACCCGAACCCAAACCCGAACCTTAACCGGAACCCGAACCCATACCCTAGCCCTAACCCCGAACCCGAACCCGAACTCGAACCCGCACCCTAGCCCTAACCCCGAACCCGAACCCGAACCCGAACCCACACCCTATCCCTAACCCCGAACCCGAACCGAACCAGCACCTGTCCCCTAACCCCTTTCTCTAACTCTAACCCCAACCCCAACCTCAACCCCATCCCCAACCCCAACCCGAAAACTAAACCCCAATTCCGAACCCGAACCCCTAACCCCAATCCCGAACCCTAATTCCAATCCGCACCCCAACTTCATCCCTAATCCTATCCCTAACCCGAATCCTGAGCCCCACCCCGACACAGATCCAAGCCTGATCCCAAACCCCAACCCCAACCTCTAAGCCTTAACCACAACCCCAACCCTAACCCTCATCCCAGCCTAAGCCCAACCCCAACCCCAAGCCAAACCTCAACCCTCAACCCTCAACCTCAACCCCAATTGTAATCCTAAACCTAATCGTAATGCTTCCCCTACCCCTACCCCTATCGGTTTCCTTAATCCTGTTATTTTCTAATATTAGATATCAATTTTCTTTTCATTTTGAGATTTTAGGATTTCCAAACTGTATATATATGTAAAGGACAGTTTTAATGATATGAATTTAATTAAACTCAAAAAATATTTTTTAAAACAGTCCCAAATTTGTTTTCTCTGGACTATAATATAATTCTATGTGATATACCTGTATTGCACATGGAAATGTTAATATGGTGTCAAGTGTTAATATATCATGTTAGTTACTTTTTACTTATGTATTATATCTTCTTAGTTTTACATCACATTACAAAATAATAGCTCATTGAATATTATTTACATACAAAAGAGACACATTTTCCTGCCTTACAGGTCTGGTCTAAACACTGGTGTCTGTTATTCCCCACCAATCACTCAGCTTACAGTTAAAGGAAGTGTATTGAAATGTAGATTCGGGAGTTTCCACTGTGCTCAGCGTGTTAAGAATCCAACTAGTATCTATGAGGATGCAGGTTTGTCCCTAACCTTGCTCAATAAGTTAAAAGACCTGGCATTGTGGTGAGCTTGGTGTTAGTCACAGACATGTTTCAAATCTGGCATTGCTGTGGCTGTGGTGTAGGCCAGCCGCTGCAGCGCCAGTTGGATACCTAGCCTGGGAACCTCCATACACCATAGATGCTGCCATAAATAGATCAAAAAAAATGTACGTAAATGAAAGAAGGAAGGGAGGAATTAGCATTCATAGAGCGCCCTTTTAATGCCTTGGTCCTCCATAGGTATTTCTACCTGATTTTCTGGTGGAATTTCAGTGACAGCTACATTCGACCTCTTAATATCTATGTCCCACAACAACCCAAGAAGGAGACAGATGGTGTTGTCAGGAGTAGCCCTCTATTGCCCTGAACCCATTTTGGGTTTGGAGAATGAGAGATTACCTAGAGGAGGACGAAAACTCCACTGTTTGAGAGCACTGATTGGAGAAATGTCATGAATATGCCCCCTAAAGAAGCCCATGAGAACTTCTGTGAATAGTGGATGAGGGAACTCTGGCAAAGACCCAGCTGCTAGCTCAGGTATCATTTCCTGGCCAAAGTCTCAGGCTCACTTTGCTCTCTCAGAGTTTACAAAATATTAGAGGACATCAAAAAAGTGGTTTTTCAAGATTTATTTCAGAGTGCTAATCAAAGAGACCTGATGTGAGAATGTCAATGCCTGTCAACAACCCCTGCTTTGTGGAAGTCCCTCCAAATCTCTCAAAGACCTCTTGAGTGTAATATCCAACTTTGCCATCTTATTACTGATTTCATCGCAGTTATCACTTACATATTTCCAAAGGTTTTACAAGGGCAGGAGGCTGGCTTATAATGCATTAACATTTTCTGTCACTTCCTTAACTACACTGGTCTTGATATTCTTTACATTTGTGGCCACACCAAAGAGGAGTGCAGCTATGAAGGCATACAGGCGACCGAAGACCACTCTCAAATAAAAGATTTCTCGAGTACTTTTTTGCACTGAGCGAATTCTTCCTGAACTGGGTCCACTGTTTATGCTCCCTCCAGAACCTCTTTGTAAGCACAGTGGTGGTTCCCAGCCTACATGGCAATGGCAGTTCCTTTGATTGTTGCAAATTCCTCTAAAATGGCATTTCTCAGGGAGACAGTCATAAATTAGTGCACTTATAGTACCATTGCAGAAGTTATTCTCACAGAATCTTCCAGGAGCACAGGGGGTACCATTTCTCACATGACCAACATCAGTCGTTTCTGGGGAATAGATTCTGTCTACTCCCCAACACCAGTACTCTGAGATCTTTGACTGATGGAATGAAACACGATCCTGCAAGGAGGGAACGTGAGTAATATTGCTACACTGCAGCCTTCCACACTTTATGTCTTCACTGTTACAAGCCCGATGTGTGAGTGTATTTCTCAGTTGTATACAGTGTCCAAATCGATCACCTCTTGTATTTATTGTATAACAGGCATCGTTAGCATTAACTGAATTTATTCCAAAGATTTCTTTGCAGTGCAAAGTGCGATCAGTGCAGTTTCCTTTATAGCAGTAGGCTTCTTCAGTACAGGGGGTTCCATCTTGCAGATAAAAATTATCTGGGCAGGAATAGTTATTTCCTTTGCAGTACTCTGGAAGATCACATATATTTTGGATTGGCCTGCACAGAGTTCCAGGTACAGAGTAGGTACAGTTTGTACAGCATAGTTCTTCATTACAAATAGCTCCTGGCTCAAAAACGCAGTCATGTTGACAGCATAGGTTGCTATAACACTGCTTGTAGGAGCCGCAGTCACATGTCTCCCAATCCTCCACTATATAGTTACCACAACGCATATTTGTCATGCTTGCATTGAAATAGCGTTCTACTCCAATAAAAACACAATGGTTTGCAACTAAAATATTCCGCAGATGTACAAAGGAACACTCACTGAAAGCATCTGTCAGAGCAGGGTACTGTGACATAAGACAGGTTGCCCTTCTCATGCAAATACAGTTCTCATTATCATAATACAGACCTAAACTTCTTGCAGAGGTGTAGGTTACTACAATAGATAACAAGAAATAATGTCTGCCTAGCTGTCCAATGAAGAGAAGATCCTTCTCACCACATATTGAGTATAGTTCTGGTGAAAATACACCTTGTCGTGGTCCATCCTTAATGATCATGAAGGATGTAGTGGGTCTTATAACTGGTCTCAAGTGTCTTTTATGATAATTGGCATATGCACCATTTCGTACGTTATAATTATTCATAGCAGTTGGATCTCTTACATTATATATTAGGACTGCAATGAGAAAGAACCTTAAATAAATTCCTTCATACATGGAGTCTGATAAACTAGATATGCGTACGAGAATTTCTACACAGGATGTTACATTGTTGAATACCCGATACATTGAATTAGAAAACTGACCAAATCCTCTCATATATCCCCTAGGTCCTGCAAACAGCCTACCCCCACCCCTGGGGGCTATACTGATATCTGCTTCAGGAAACAGTGGGTACTTATCTTCCTTGTGCCCCAGTCTATATGCAGGTCCTGTTGCATTGGCATCTGCCACTATCTGAGAAACTACATGTTCAAATCTTTCAGAATACTTGAGGGGTTTGATTTCATAGGCAAGGTCATCCAACTTCATAATACCTTCGAGACCCCCAGAGCATGTGTCCACAGTGACCATTGAAAGAGGAATCTCCTCTAGGTAGCCGAAGTAGTAACAGTCAGAAGGGATGAAGGGATAGTCCATCTGCAAGGCCCCTTGGTCATCCTGAGTCATCGTCAACAGGTGTCTGGACCAAAATAATTTCTTGTGTCGCATGTGGATAATATGCCTCTGGCCCCCAAAATGCAGGCTATAGGAGAGCCAGCCTGGCATCTGAAAGCCCTTGCCATGGTGTAACTCCTTTCTGGGTATCACAACTTCTGAAGAGATGTAACGCCATGAGGGATGGCCTTGAGAGCACTGTACTGGAGCCAGCACTGCCCAGAATCCAAGCAGCCAGAGGGCTACCCTCAGGGTGACCTGGCCTTCTGCCAGGCTTGTGTCCATACCCAGGTACATCTGTCAATTAGAAGAGATACAAGGAGAGAAACCAGGTCTGAACACCTGCTGTGACTGACATAGGTACTGACTGACATAGAAAAAAGGATGTCTGGGTGTGTCTCCTAATGGGATGATGTAACAGTCACAGGGCGTGGCAGTGGGTGGGTCTGGATAGTAACTCAGCCAGGGCTGAAATGGGAGAGAGCGCGGGAAGGCTGTGTCTATGAGTGCTAACAAAGAAATAAAGACTTTCTGAATCAGCAGTTAGTGTAGGATTTACATTCTCCAATGCTCTGTAAAACCCTCAGAGTCCACTATCTATTCCTCCCTAAATTACCAGATTTTATTTTTCTTACTCCACCTGATAAGGAGAGATTATATTGCTGACCATATGTCCCGGGGGGGAGGTTCCTTATAATCCCTTTTTTGTAATTCTTTCCTGGACTGTGGTATGTTCTTTCTATGCATGTGCTGATCCCTTCACAACTGAAGACATAAGAGACCTGTCTTTTGGTGCTCAATGTAAGAGTACAAATATTTCATTTGTTTTCAACAAATTTTGTACTTGTTTTGAAGGGAGGGAAAAATCTCTTACAAGAATATAACAGGACAAATTAATTGTCCTCCAAATCATGAAAATTTCACTTTTATTTTATAAATATTTTAAAAAATATTGGAGAATCATTGATTTACAATAAGGTGTTATTTTCAGGTGTACAGCAAAGTTATATACATCCATATATCCATTATTTATTCTGTGAATTTTCCTATATAGGTTATTATAGAATATTAAGTAGATTTCCCTGTGCTATACAGTAGGGCCTTGTTGGTTATCTATTTTATTTACAGTAGTGTGAATATGTTAATCAAAACTCAATTTATCCCTCCCCCATCATCTTTCCCCTTTGGTAACCATGAGTTTGTTTTCAAAATCTGTGAGTCTGTCTACACTTTGTTGTTTTGTTTTGGACACACCTGGGGACTTCCTGGACCACAGGTCAAACCCGCACCCCACCAGCCACCTGAAAAACTCAGAGTCTGTTTCTCTTTTGTGCCATTTTTATTAGATTCAACTTCTAAGTGATCGTCAGGATGATGGGGACATGGCTCAGATTGTCAGTGTTGAAAAATGAGACACATGAACATAAGGAGATCTCGACAAGGCTCTTTACTTCTGCAGAAGGGTGTGGGTGCTCCAAAAAGCATGCATACAGAACAAAGGACCCTCCCCTATTTATCCCTAATGCAGGTGATGTACCTGTCCCCCTCCCATTGGTCAGGTCAGGGTGCACATTCTTCCCAATTGGCTAATTTGAAACAAATTGTTACTAGGAGAAGAGAGAAACAGGAGGGGTGTCACAGGAAGATGTTTCAGCAAAACTGGAGCAAAATGGAGTAGCCAAGATTTCCTTTGATAGAAAAGACATTGTATTACTTTCCACAATTCCCCCCTTTCATTTTTTTTAATCAAATATTCTTTTCTTCAAACTCTTTGAGCATGATTTGGCTCTCATGTTCTATTGTGTCCATCAGGAGTATATTGATGTGGTTGGGAGGGGGTCCTAGTTGCTTTATTGGGGCAGTTTCTGTTAATTTTTGAATAAGTCCCCTGGCACAAGGAATTATACAACATGCAACTAAGACACAGACACTAACTACAGTAATTTGAGGGGTAAAGATTTAAGCTATTAGTCTATTTCATTTTTTTTAACCAATTTTCTAAAAGGTCTGTGAAGGGGTCATTAATAACAGAATTCTCTGAATGCTCATCTGCTAAGGTTGTTAATCTGCACAGGGCCTTGATGACGGTGCTGTCTGGGGTGGTGTTGTTGGGAATGAATGTACAGCACTGGATAGCAATCATTACACAGACTCCACCCTTTTCTGTCAGCATCATGTCTAAAGCAAGTCTATTTTACCATGCCATTTGACTAGTTGGCTGTAGCTGTTCAGCTATTTTTTTAATGGCACCTCTAGTGTAATTAATGAAACTTTGTTGACTGTAAAAGATGTAGTTTATCCAATCAACATTTTTGTTTATTGTTGACCACCAAAAGAGAGCAGATTCAAACCTGGCAGCTACCTTATTTCTTGTCTTAAATTTGTTTGGAACACCTATTGAATCAATATAGACCTGGGGGGGGTCAAAGGACCCCCCCCCATGGGGGTGATGTCTCATTTCCTCAGGATTGGCTGAGTTGAGATTGGAGCCTAAATGCCAGGGAAAGGGATGGCCAATTGCATCAAAGTATAGGTGTCACTTTGATTTTCCAGAAGAATGCCCATTAGTGGACTCCCACAATACCACCAGACATCTGCCCAGGGCACTTGGAACTGAGATTTATTGTGGGGTGTGATGTAGGATCAGCATTCACTGCACCTGGTCAGGTTGCATAAGAAAGTTGCTTTTGCCTCTTGTCATTTTAGACATGAGGAGAAGTTGACATTTTCATTTGGCTGCAGAAGAGTTCTCGGGGGCTGACCCACAGAACTTTTGACCTCAGGGAATAACAGTGACAAAGTCCAACTTGACTCATTATTTCAAGTTATTTTGTCCTGGAAGAGGGCCATGACACATTCAAGACCCTGTGGGTCTGATGACCATCCCAGAGGGAAGGGAACCACTTGGGGCTCTGGTCTCCCTGTGGCACAAGCATAACAGCTGCTTTTGTCTAGTGTATCCACAGAATAGTTTATCCATTTTAACGAGGCATTTGTGTCCCCATATACTCACAGTCAGCCTTCCTCCAAAGGTGAGTTTTTTTGTTTCCTTCAGTTAATAGGTCAGTGGTGGCTACTAACTGTATGTACTCAGCCATCCTCTGGCCATCCTCTGGGCCACCAGCTGGTGGCTTTCCCCATGTTTCTTTGTGAGAACCCCTAGAGCTGTCTCTCAGCCCATGCTTACAAATAAATGAAAAGGTTTTTCAAAGGGATGGTAGAGCCAGAAGAGGGACACCTGTCAACACCTCTCTTAAATCCCTAAATTGTTGTACCTCCTCCTGGCTCCATAGTAAGGGATCAGGGTCTTCCTCTATAAGCTTGGAAGTAGTCATTATATATTATGTCTTTTTTAGTATACATAATCCTCTTGTTGTAGGTTTTGGGGCATCTGATTTTTATCCAAAAATAGATTACTGAGATAAACTTTAGAAATAAGCTTAGAATGTTCTTTTAGAAGCTCAGTTAAACTTTGCAGCAATATAACATAATAGCAAAGAATTGCCTAGGAAGTAAGTCTTAGTGATACTGACTACAATTAAAAGAATGGGATTAACAGATTTAGCAAGTTTTCATTGAAACATCTCTGTCTCCAAAATTACTCTCATTTTTATCAAATATTAGCCAAACCAAGACTAATTTATTTGCCAATTAAGTCTGGTGTCAGCAACCTTGGCCTGATGATTTACATGAATGAAATTGATCATATAGATTTTTTTAATTGGCTTTGTTAGGACTTTATGAGGAATCTTAGAGTAAGCTTTTAAAAGACACTTCAGGGCTAGGAAAGTCATGCCAAGGGTTTGTCTTGAAGATTTTTATCTTAAAGATCTTGCCAAATTCCTTCCCTTTTAAAAACCCAGATACCTTGAGGTTTTTGCAGGCTACATACAAGGTGGCCTTCCTAATTATCTGATAAATCTTCTGAAAACCTGAGAGCTTCCATTCTCTGAATAAATCAGGTAAAGAAGAGAGAAATGTTTCAGTTCTTCTTACAAAGGTATAATTTACCAAATTGCTTGTTGGAGAGAATTTCTTTCTACCTGCAAAACAGTAAAATCCAGTATTATTTTAAATAGAAGCCATAAAATTATAACCATATTTACCAGTTCGCACAGTCTAATGTAACCAATCCTTTTTGTTTAACTGCTTATGAAATCATCAATTTCCCTTTTAGAATTTTTTTTAAATTTCTTTCTCAGCTCATCATTAAGGTCTGGAAGTCAGAAACTTGCATTTCCTAAAAAAACATTTTTTTCTATAGATCTTCTAGAAAAGGAAACATTTTTGCAAAGGAAGCAGAGTAAAGCCATTAACTAATAGTGACAAAAGACTTAAGGCACATTTTAAATCTGATTGCACTGCAAATTGACAATGAGACTTGGTAACTGTTGTGACATAATAATTTGAAATAACTAGAAAAAAAGAATTATAGCATAGTACCAGTATATATTCAAATTTCAGGAACTGTAAAAGTTCTGAATATTAAATATATATATATCTATATTAAAACATCTATTTGTCTATGTAATATGAGGTTTATCACTCATTTGATAATACTCTTTATGTATTTTAACACTTCAAATAATTTTAGTAAATTTAACTCTTTTTTTTTTTTGAATGCCTCAAGGACCCCATGAAACATTTTAAAGTTAGCTGGATTAAAAGCACTTTAATTGTAATTTGATAGTACTTATAAATAAATCATTTTTTTAATTTGGTCAGAATCATAGGTCTCTGTGGATACTTATTTCTTAACCAAAGTTACAGGAGATCTCAAAAGCAAATACAGCAGATCATTTAAAAGAACATTATATATAATCTATTATCAAAGTAGCATTCCAAGGAAACTGTTTTCTTAACAAAGAAAAGCTAATCTCAAGTTTTCTACCAGCTTATTTTAAAATTAATTTACTCAATTAAACTTATTTTAAGCTGAGTTCTGACAATGTATAACCCTTCTCTCAATGTCTACTTTCCACAAACCTTCCAGCACTTTCTATATCCATTAGTTTGTTCCCCATTTTTATTTAAAACAAGCTAGAAGACAGACTTACTCTTCTTTTCCCTCAATAAAATAGAATTTCATTCCTCATTCCTTCTCAGATACACCTTTTATGTCTCTCTTAGTAAGTTCTCTAATAGTTTATCTTTCCAACCCTTTATTTTATTTATTTATTTATTTATTTATTTATTTATTTATTTACTTATTTATTTACTTATTTTTACTTATTACTTTGTCTTTTAAGGGCTGCACCCCTGGCACATGGAGGTTCCCAGGCTAGGGGTTGAATTGGAGCTACAGCTGCTGGTCTATGCCACAGCCACAGCAATGCCAGATTCAAGCTACGTCTATGACCTACACCACAGCTCATGGCAACACCTGATCCTTAACCCACTGAGTGAGACCAAGGACTGAACCCACAACCTCATCATTCCTAGTAATATTCGTTAACTGCTGAGCCACAACAGGAACTCCTGACATTGTTTTAACTCTTACCTAAGTCTGGAATAAGGCCCTTCCATATCCTTTGGTTTTGTTGTGGCAGTGGGCTTTGATCCCATGGGCAGGGCAGCACACTTGTGCCTGTGGCCTAACCCTCCTGTTCTGACTCTGTGAGCAGCAGCAGTGCCTTGCACCCGAGTGGTGGGCTCTGTGCCCCTCCCCTGTGCTCCCCCAGCAGTGACAGCTGTGGCTGGAGAGGGGGCCAGTACCATTTTGGGGATTGTAAGGTGTCAGTAGGGATCCAAGGGGGTCCCATGGAGGGAAGGATATCCCAGAATGTTCTTTGGTTTCCTCATCATTTCCCTTTTGGTCCTGTGCTCTGAGGGGAAATAAGACAATTGGTCCCCGCTGCCAACAGAGAGTATAATAAGTTTCCTCCTGAGACCCCAGTGACTTGTCCTGGACAAACTGAATGAGCAGGTGACAGACCCAATCCTCACCTGATCAGAACTTTGGCCAGAAGATGCATGGGGTGAGAATAGGTGTCTCTGTCCAGATAAAATAACAGTATTTAATCATTCTTCCCTTCTTTTTGTCCTTTGTCCATGGATTGTCACCCCAATACTTTAATATCAATCCCAAAGTACAGTATGGAGGAATTTGGTCCCCTCCCCCATTCAATCCTCCAAGTGGGGGTACAGGTCGGGAAGACTTACTTCCCATTTCCCAGGATGGTGTTCTGATCCTCCAATTTCACCCAAAATCGCTGGTCTCACCTGAGACCACTTGTCTCGCCCAAGACCTTTTGAGGGTTGTGCTCTGATTTTACAGTTTCACCCAAAACTGCCAGTTTCACCCAAAACTGCCATTCTCACCCAAGACCCTTTGAGGCTTACCGACCCCCATCTCCAACCACCAAGGAGGCACTAGATTGCACCCATTATCTTTCCAACCTTGGTCTGTTAACAGAAGTCGCCTGGTTGTTACATGATTTCCTGCATTGTCTGAGAACCCTATATGGGTTTGAAGTTCACAGGCATGGACTTCTCAATTTAGGGCCGCTGCAACAGGCTGTGGGACGTGTCTTCCTCTTTGAGAATCTGTGCTCCAGTGGACCCCAAATCCCAGATGAGCACCCAAATCTGTTGGGAACATGGCTCAGATCGTCAGTGTTGAAAAATGAGACACATGAACACAGGGAGATCTCAACAAGGCTCTTTACTTCTGCAAAAGGACATGGGTGCTCCAAAAAGCATGTGTGCTAAAAAAAAGGACCCTCCCCTATTTATCCTTAATGCAGGAGATGTACTTGCCCCCTTCCCCTTGGTCAGGTCAGGGTGCACATTCTTCCTGGTTGGCTAATTTGAAACAAATTGTTACTGGGAGAAGAGGGAAAGCATAGGGGGGGTTGAAGGAAAATGTTTCAGCTGAAACTGGAGCAAAATGGAGTAACCAAGATTTCCTCTGATAGAAAAGACATTATGTTACTTTCCACTGAGAGACATGTTTCTACCATATTTTCTTAGCCTCTTTGCTTCTGTTTTCTATGCTGGAAACTCCATCTTGTCCTTTACTTTACCCAATATTCCTGCTTGAAAAACAGTTGCAGTGCTGGTAAATGACTTAAGCTCAAGAGCAAAGACCTAAAGGCATAAGTTATTCATATGGTCAGCTGAATGAGGACATAAAGCATTGGTCTAGAAATGTCAGACCTGTGCAGATTGGGTTGACATTTGCACAGCATGATATAACCTGTTAAAATAAGAGAAAGAGGAACCTCATTGCCCCAAGTGGTTTATGAGCAGTAGTTAGCAGAATATGCATCAGCAAGGAGAAAGAGGTGCAAACCTAGGCATGCAGGGTTACTGCAGATAGGCAGACAGTCTGCAGAAGCACAATGGTGATTCTCTAGATGCCATGCATAGATAGCTGATGCCAAGCTTCCTCAATGCTAATGACTGTTAAATGCCTAAATGTCAGAATAAAAGCTTAACCATCTACCAGCTATGTGACTTTTAAAATAATAAAAGAACTTTTAAAATAATAAAAAAACTATATTCTGCCCCTACAAGCCCCTCCTCACTTGATGTAATCCTAAAGAGCACAATAAAAGCATTGTGGTTTCTTGAGGCAGAGTTCTTGGTCCCTGAGACCTTGAGTCCCCCGGTTTCCCACCTTTAATTAAAATAAATGTCTCTGTGTCTTGTTTTATGTTAATTTTTTCTTAAGTTCCACAGCACCTGTTCTTCAGCTCTTACCTGCCGAGCTGGTCTTGGCAAGTCATATCATATAATATCTGTCTCTTACTTCACTTAGTGTGATAATTTCTGGGCCCATCCATGCTGCTGCACTAGCATTATTTCATTATTTTTTATGGTTGATAAATATCACATTGTATACATGTACCACATCTTCTCTATAAATCTTTGTCAATGGACAATTAGGTTGCTTTTTTGGCTATTGTAAATAGGGCTGCAAAGGATACTTGGGTGCATGTATCTTTTAGAATTATGGTTTTCTCTGGATTTATGCCCAGGAGTAAATTTGCTGAATCATATTCTAATTTTGTTTTCAGTTTTTTTTTTTAAATAATTTTTTTTAATTTTCCCACTGTACAGCAAGGGGGTCAGGTTATCCTTACATGTATACATTACATTTTTTCCTCACCCTTTTTTCTGTTGCAACATGAGTATCTAGACAAAGTTCTCAATGCTATTCAGTAGGATCTCCTTGTAAATCTATTCTAAGTTGTGTCTGATAAGCCCAAGCTCCCGATCCCTCCCACTCCCTCCCCCTCCCATCAGGCAGTACTACTCAGCCATAAAAAAGAATGTCATAATGCCATTTGCAGCAACATGGATGGAACTAGAGAATCTCATACTGAGTGAAATGAGCCAGAAAGACAAAGACAAATACCATATGATATCACTTATAACTGGAATCTAATATCCAGCACAAATGAACATCTCCTCAGAAAAGAAAATCAGGTTTTTTTTAAAGAATAACTGTATTGTTCTCTGTAGCAGTTGTACCAATTTACATTACCACCAACAGTATAGGAGGGTTCCCTTTTCTCCACACCATCTCTAGAATTTATTGTTTGCAGATTTTTTGATGCCCAACCATTCTGACATGTGTGAGGTGATAACTCATTGTAATTTTGATTTCCTTTTCTCTAACAATTAGTGATGCTAAGGTATTTATACTGATGATGGTAGCACATGCTAAGCAGATTCTGTGAAAGGCTGATTAGCCATCTCCAGAGACAACTCCAAGAACATACTGTATCTGCAAATGAACAGCCTGAGAGTAAAGGACTCTGCCCTGTATTACTGCATGAAAATATACAGTGAGGGGATGAGAGTGTGGGATCAGATGCAGCTTCCCTGCAGAAAAACTGAAGGGGCTGAGATATAGTAGGTACTTAGGACTACCTTGGTGCACTCTAGACTCAAAAATTTGGCTTTCAGCTCCAGAGGCAAATGCAGATGGTAGTTAAATGTGAGCTTCCTGACACAGTTTTCACTGGGGACTATCTCTGGATCCACAGTCTGTGCTTTCACAGTCTCTGAATTAGAAAGTCTTTTCAAAATAGGAACAATTGCTCTCATGCCCAAGACACAGTGTCACTTACAGTTAGTTATATATTCATGTTTTCTCTTGTTTAAATCTTGTCTAAATCGAGCAATTTAAAAAATATTGTAGTGCATTTATGAAGATTTAAAAAGAATTTTCCTTCCTCCATTGTGAAATCTCAGTCCTGCTTTATTGATATGGTCTGCTGGCTGTCTCTTCCAGGATGATGGCTCTTTTCTTGTCTGCTAATATTTTTCATGAGATATAATTGGGGAAGTGTGGAACTCAAGCTGCAGCATATTAGCTCAAACACAAAACCTGAAGCTGGTGGAAAAAACCTAGAGTTGATGCTAAAAGGCCTGGCTCTCTTCTGATAAAGAATTAGCCTGACCTAGCAAACTCTCCTTTTCTTAGTAAGGGGATGGCTTACTCAAGCAGGCCCTTATCAGGAATGAGAAGTCATTCATACCTCCCTGATCAGTAAAAACACAGTTTCCCCCTACTCTCTGGCTATAAAAATAAGCAGCCAAGTTCCATTGGGATTGGCTCTTACAGACCATCAGAAAGCCATCTTTCCATGCTACCAGTTTTTCTTATTTCAATAATCTCTTCTTTCTCTTTTCCTCAATTTTGTCTGGAAATTAATTTCTAACCTGCTCTAGGACCAGGACAGGCAGTCTCTCAAGATCTTCAATGAGTCACTGGGAATGATGGTGGAAACATGGGTGGGGATGTTCCTTTTTATGCTTCTTTCTTCAGGTCAATAGAATGTCTATAGACATGTAATAGCTGCATTTTTTCTACTGTGCAGTTTATTTTTGTCAAATATTTATTGTTAAAGCTATTACCATTAAACACATAGATAATTGATAAGGAAAGGTTATAGTCAGATATATTACATATATATAAATATTCAGAAACTGATGAAACCAAATGTGTATGATCTTTTCTTCATATGCAGTCTTAGGTGAGCACTAAAATGCAGGAAAATCTCAGCTGTTCTTATTCCAGGAAGAGAGTATTGTAAACTCATTAGGCACACCCACTTCTGCCCAGGAATTACTGCAGGGGGTGGCCAGGTCCAGTGTTTAGAAAAACAGGCTGAGATACCAGGGTTGCCTATTCCCTGATGTGTGCTCTCCAATGTATATTGCATACCAAATGCAGGGTGCAGAGTTTAGCTCTACATCTGTAAAATGCAGGTAAACTACATAACCTATTTCATTTGAATATGTAAAAATAATAATAAAATTGGCTCTAGGTTTGGAGGCCTAAGATCACCAAAAATGTGCCTCTGTGGCATATTAATTATATTGAATTAAATTTACTTAAGAAAGAGCAAATGCAGAAGGTCACTTTTGCATTCTTCCCTGTATACCTGAGGCAAGAAATAAATCTCTCATGTGAGGAGATTTTAACACCCCACTCACATCAATAGACATATCTTCTAGAAAGAAAATCAAGAAGGCAAGAGAGATTCTAAATGATACAATAAAAAAGTTCGACTTACTGGATATTTTCAGGACATCAGATTCCCCCCCCAAAAAAAAACCCCAAAAAACAAAATATACATTCTTTTCAAGTGCACTTGGAACATTCTCAAGGATTGACCACATACTGGGGCACAATAACTAACCTCAACAAATTTAAGAGTATAGAAATTATTTCAAGTGTCTTCTCTGACTACAGTAGTATGAAACTAGAAATCAACCACAGGAAAAGAAATGAGAAAAAAAAAAGACTACATGGAAACTAAACAACATGCTACTAAAAAACAATGGGTCAATGAGGAAATCAAAAGTAAAATTAAAATAAAATACCTCAAGGAGTTCCCATTATGGCTCAGTGGTAATGAACTTGATTAGTATCCACAAGGATTCAGATTCAATCCCTGGCCTTGCTCAGTTGGTTAAGGATCTGGTGTTGCATGAGCTGTGGTGTGGGTTGCAGATACATCTCAGATCTAGTACTGCTGTGGCTGTGGTGTAGGCTGGCAGCTAGAGCTCTGATTTGACCCCTAGCCTGGGAATGTCCATATGCCAAAGGTGTGACCCTAAAAAGAAAAAAAATAAATAGCTCAAGGCAAATTATAATGAAAACAAAATGATTAAAAGTCTATGAGATGCAGGAAGAACAATTCTTAGAAGGAAGTTCATAGCCATACTGGCTTTCATCAAAAAACAAACAAACAAACAAAAAACTCTCAAATCAACAATGTAACTTACCACATAAAATAATTAGAAAAATAAGAACAAACAAAATGTAACATCAGCAAAAGGAAGGGAATCTTAAAGATCAGAGATGAAATCTATAAAATAGAGATTAAAAAAATAGAAAAATAAATACATAAAACCAAGAGCTGGTTCTTTGAAAGGGTAAACAAAATTGACACACCTCTGGCCAGACTTGCCAAGAAAGGGAAAGAAGTAACTCAAATAAATAAAATAAGAAATGAGAAATATCAATGGATAACTCAGAAATACAAAAAAAATTTAGAGAATATTATGAAAAATTCTATGCCAACAAATTTGACAACCTAGAAGAAATGGACAACTTTCTACAGACATACAGCCTGCCAAAATGGAATCAAGAAGAAATAGATCAACCAAACGGATGGATCACTAGAAATTAAATTGAATATATATGAAAAACAATCCCTACAAACAAAAGACCAGGACTAGATGGCTTCATAGACAAATTCTACCAAACATACAAAAAAGAGCTTATACTCATTCTTCTTAAACTTCTCCAAGAGCTTGAAGAAGGAGGAACACTCCCAAAGACATTCTATGAAGCCATCACCCTAATACAAAAACCAGACAAAAACACAACCAAAAAGGAAAGAAAGAAAATTACAGGCCAATGTCTTTGATGAGTATTACAGATACAAAAATTCTCAATGAAATTTTAGCCAACCAAATCCAACAACATGTAAAAAAGATCATACACCACAACCAAGTGGGATTCATCCCAGGTTCACAAGGAAGGTTCAACACATGCAAATCAATCAATGTCATACACCACATTAACAGAAGAAAAGTCAAAAACCACCTGATCATCTCAATAGATGCAGAAAAACCATTTGACAAAATCCAACTTCTGTTCATGCTAAAAACTCTTACCACAAAGGGTATAAAGGGAAAAGTCCTTAACATAATCAAAGCCATTATGACAAACTCACAGCCAATATAATACGCAAAGGAGAAAAGCTGAAAGCCTTCCTGCTAAAATCTAGAACAAGACAAGGATGCCCACTCTCCTCACTACTTTTATACAACATAGAATTGGAAGTCCTATCCACAGCAATCAGACAAAGAAAAAGGTATACAAATTGGAAGAGAAGAAGTAAAATTTTCACTCTATGCAAATGACATGATACTATATGTAGAAAACCCTGAAGACTCCATACAAAAACTACTTGAACTGATCAATGAATTCAGCAAATTAGCAGGATACAAGATTAGCATTCAGAAATAGTTTGCATTGCTATATACTAACAATGAAATATTAGAAAAGGAATATAAGAATACAATAACTTTCATTTTTTAATTTTTGTCTTTTGTCTTTTTTTAGGGCTTCACTCAAAGCATAAGGATGTTCCCAGGCTTGGGACCAAATAAGAGCTGCTGGCCTACACCACAGCCACAGCAATGCAGGATCCAAAACACATCTGTGACCTACACCACAGCTCATGGTAATGCTGGATCCTTAACCCACTGAGCCAGGCCAGGGATCAAACACATGTCCTCATGGATAGTATTCAGTTTCATTAACCACTGAGCCATGATGAGAAGTCCAAAATACAATAACTTTTCATATCACACACCCAAAATTTAAATACTTAGGAATAAACCTAACCAAGGAGGTGAAAGACTTATATGCTGAGAACTATAAAACATTTTTCAAGAAAATTAAAGAGGATTCAAACAAATGGAAAGATATTCCATGATCCTGGTTTGGAAGAATTAATATCATAAAAATAGCCATACTTTCTAAAGCAATCTACAGATTTAATGCAGTCCTTATCAAATTACCCATGACATTTTTCACAGAACTATCAACAATCTAAAAATGTACATGGAACCATAAAAGATCCAGAATTGCCAAAGCAATCCTGAGGAAAAAAAACAAAGCAGTAGGGAGGCATAACTCTCCCAGGATTCAGGCAAATTTACAAAGCTACAGTAATCAAGACCGTGTGGTACTGGTACAAAAGCAAACATACAGAACAATGGAACAGAATAGGGAATCCAGAAATAAATCAAGACACCTACAGTCAAGTAATATTCGACAAAGGAGGCAAGAATATGAAATGGGAAAAAGAGAGTCTTTTCAGAAAGTGAGCTGGGAAAACTGGACAGCCACATGTAAATCAATGAAACTGGAACATGCACTCATGCCATGCACAAAAATAAACTCAAAATGGCTTAAAGGCTTAGACATAAGACAAGATACCATCAACCTCCTAGAAGAGAACATAGGCAAGTCTGATATCAACTGTACAAATATTTGCTTAGGTCATTCTCCTAAAGCAATAGAAAAAAAAATAAACAAATGGGACATAATCAAACCTAAAAACTTTTGCACAGAAAAGGAAACTGTAGAAAAAAAGACAACCTATGGAAGGGGAGGAAATAGTTTTAAATGATGCAACCAACAAGGGCTTAATCTCCAAAATATTCAAACTTACACAACTCAACAGCAAAAAAAAAAAAAAAAAAAAAAAAGAAAAAAGAAAAAGAAAGAAAGAAAAATGGGCAGCAGACCTGAATAGACATTTCTTCAAAGAAGATATATGAATGGTCAACAGGCATATGAAGAAATTCTCAACAGCACTAATTATTAGAGAAACACAAATCCAAAATACAATGAGATACCACCTCACACTGGTCAGAATGGCCATCAAATAGCAAATGCTGGAGAACGTGTATATAAAAGGGAACCCTCTTACACTGTTAGTAGCAATGTAAATTGGTGCAACCACTATGGAAAACAGTATGGAGTTTCCTCAGAACACTCAATATAGAACTACCATGTGATCCAGCAATCCCATTCCTGGATAAACTTTCATTGAAAGAGATACACACACCCTTGTGTTCATTATAACACTATTCACAATAGCCAAGAAATGGAAAAAACCTAAATGTCCCCTGACAGATGAATGGATTAGGAAGATGTGGTACATATACACAGTGGAATACTACTCAGACCTAAAAAGGAAAAAACAATGCAACTTGCAGCAACATGGAAGCAACTAGAGACTCTTGTACTAAGTGAAGTAAGTCAGAAAGAGAAATGAAAATACCCCATGATATAATGTATATCTGGAATGTAATATATGGCACAAATGAACCTATCTAAAGAAAGAAACAAACTCATGGACATATAGAACAGGCTTGTGGTTGCCAAGGATTAGGGGGAGGGAGTGGGTTGGACTTGGAGCTTGTGGTTAATAGATGCAAACTCTTCCATTTGTAGTAGATAAGCAATGAGATCCTGCTGTATAGAACAGTGAACTATATATAGTCACTTGTGATGGAACATGGTGGAGGATAATGTGAGAAAAAATTGTAAATATATGTATAACTTGGTCACTTATCTATACAGCAGAAATTCACAGAATATTATAAATCAATCATAATTTAAAAAATCTCCCATATGAAAGTTATACGCCCTGACATCATTATCACCAAAGTTAGGGAATTCAGACCTAGATGCCTCTATAAAGAGACCTTTTTCTTCTTTAATGTACTACCCCATACCGATTGTTGAATGTCTCTATTTCAGTGTAAAGTGAAGTGAAATGAACTTTCACTGCCTAAGCCATGGGGAATTTCATGTATGAATTTGTGAGATTAAATTCAAAGGTCTCTTTCAGATGTGAGAAAGAAGAGAGGAGAGGAGAGGAGAGGAGAAGAGGTAAATGGAGCTGTATTTCTGCTGAAATGCTTTTTTGAAAACAGAAATTCCCAACAGAACCTCCCTTTTGGCCTGCTAAGGAGAAATATGGTGCATGTATGTCCACAGAGGGACAGATCCTTGATGAGAAGAATGGGATTTCATCAATTTGACTCACCATTCTCTAATCCTAATTTTCCCTGAGATGGACCTGGATCTGTAAATGATTGTTACTTGAGTGATTCCATGGTTTTGGCTGAAGACAAAAGCAATGCTTTTTTGAATTATTACTATTAGTTTTAATTTATGTTCCTCCATAGCAGAGACTGGCAATTACAATTGCATTGACACATTTCCATAGCATTGACTTCTAACTCTTAACATTTATGAACCATTTTGTTTCATAATAAATGAGTTTTTCTACATCCCTCAAATTTGTAAGTGGACTTCCAAGTGGAGAAACAGGGCAAAGTCTGAGACAGCGATTCCCTGTGTATTCAGTAACATCTAACTCAACTAATATAGTATCACCAAGGCACAGTGCCATTTTTCCATGTATAGTTCATGCTTCTTTTTCTTTTCAATTATTCCAAAAAAGACCTTAAATGTCCTCAAACATCTGGCCTAAATCTTCCTTAAGTCCACACCCCATCCTTAGCTTCTACTCTTGAGCATTTTTAAGAGGAAATACAGAGGCCCTCAGATGGACATTGCACATGGGCTCAACATGAAAACAACTATCATCTTTCATTCTCTCTCCCACCACACTGGCTGTGCCCTCCTGGTTTAATCATCATTGGTAACCTGGAAAATATTGCCTAAATATCACTACTTCTCTTTACCATCACACACTGGTCATCTCAAATGAATATTCCCAGCATTGTAATATGTTCTAATCCCCAGACATAATTGCCTTTGATTATCTCCACAAATGACAAAACATCTTTATTTTTTAGAGCTCATGACCTAAGATCTTTTTCCTAGGGTTAAATAGACCCTAAAACATATCCTCACTTACTGGAAAATAGATACCTATGGTATTCATTCTATGTGAACATGCATTTATATCAGTCTCCTCCAGTCCACCAGCTCATGAAGGCCCGGATAGATGCTTCTGTATCTCTTCAAAGTAGGCCCTTGATTCGAACTTGTTAATAATGGGCTCACCTGGTTCTAGATGATGAATACCATCTCTTTCCCTACCCTGATCTATGGCATATCAGCTCATTTTTCATATCCACACTAGAGGTTCCAGATGTGTCTTTTTATCCTTGCTCATCCTACTTTTGTTGACGGTCCTATTATCTACATTCAGACAAGTACATTCTTTATTATTTAATTTATTCTGTGTCAGAGGAATTTAAGCATCCAATCCCAGGAGTCTCTGAAATCTGTGCTCCCTGTAATCAAAGGCAGGGGAAGTTGTGCCCTTTTGGGCAGTTCATCCATGTACTCAGGTGGAAAGTCATGCAAATGTGACCTCCTCTTCTGCTCATGAATTTTCCTGTCCCTGCAGATCCTGGTGAAGTCCTCTACCTCTACTGTGTTCTCCCGAGTTCACACAATGAGGTTTTTACTGTTCTAGGCTTCACTTCCCAACACTGTCAAAGGTAAATCCTCTTTTGCATCAGGATCATCTGTAACTGCTCCCTATGGACTGTTATCAGTTTTTTCTCATTATTGGTGGGTGTCCTGTGTGAAGCTCAGCTGGTGGAGTCTGGAGGACATTTAGTGCAGCCTGATAAGTCTCTGAGACTCTCCTATAAATCCTCTGGATTGACCTTCACTGACCAAAGTGTGAGCTGGGTCCACCAGGCTTCAAGGAAGGTGCTAGAGTGTGTGGCAGAAATGAATCGACCAAATTTAAAGAATCAATGATACACACCATCAGTCCAAGGAAGACTCACAATTTCCAGAGACAATCCTACAAGTCCAGTCTCTCTTAAAATGACCAACTGCGGAGAGGGGAAAGGATACAAGGAGCCAAGGAAGGTAGCTTGCCTGAATGGTGCAATTCTGAGGGCAAGCTCCTGGTCAGAAAAAAGAGGCCTATCTGAATGGTGCAATTCCGAGGGCGGATTCCTAAACAAGGAGATGTCTGCCTGTAAGGGCACAATTCTGATAACAGGCCCCAGAAGACAACAAGGCTTGCCCACTGACAGGTGGAAAACTGAGTTTTCCAGGAAACAATTTCCATTTTGCATTGCTAAGTGGGGATTGTTCCATGGAAGACTTAGTCTTTTCTGTTATTCACTTGTTATTCAGTTTTTCTCAGTCTTTCCTGATTATTTACTTATTATTCTTATTTTCCATTTTTATTTTCCTGTGGTGATTTGTGATTTAACAAAATTACAAAAATAATATAATAAGAATTTCATCCTGAAGGACTTTCCCCTATTTAAATCCAACTTAATTAAAAACATAGTGTTTATCTACTAACTAGTTATACAGTAAACTTTCGTGTTAAGATTTTAATGAAGTTCGTAGAAGATAGACATATATTATTCTTGATCAAAAAAAAAAAAAAAACCCAGCTGTGTGTTTTGTCCTTGACCTTAGAAGTTTCTAAGCAGTAGCTAGTTAAGTTGATTTATATTTTCTTATACTGTCTCCCTGCCATAATGCTTTAAAGATAAACATTAGTCTAAAAACAAGATTTGTAAATGCCAAATTCTTGTGCCTGTGGCCTCTTCAGCTTGTAAAAATTGACTGGCCATGAGATAGTTTGTGCTGTGTCTCCTCTTTCCCACATGATATGTTGTGCCTGTTTGCCCTTGAATTGTACTCATTAAATTTAGTTAAGCTGAAGATTTTAGAACATGATATATTGCTACTGTACCATGAGATCAAAAAACAAAGCCTAAGAGTTAATCAATGTACTTTTAACACTATGATGTAATCTGCAGTAAAAAAAAAAAAAACTGTCTATATAATCAACTACTCATGCTAATAAAATTTGAGCAGTCCAGCACCCTGAAAGAACGGACAAAGAGGCTGTCTCCATGTGCATTTGCTGACACTGTCCATCCCCACAGGAATATGCTGGCTGCTGGAGCTGGGCTTCAGCAACCAACCTGAAGTCTGAGGACATAGCTCTGTGGATACAGTGCAGGGAGTCAGTATGAGCTGACACACACCTTCCTGCAAGAAGACAGGAGGGACTGAGCTGCAGGGAGGGTCCAGAACTGACAGCTCTGGAGACCAACTTCAGTGCAGGTGCAAATGGAAGTTGAGTACTCATTTTCTACTTTGGTCTCAGGCTTCCCCTACATCTAAGTTTCCCCAGAGAACCTGGGTACAATCACAATTCTGTACTAAATGCCCATGAATAGAAGAGGTGAGAGTGGCCAACATAAGAACAGTCCCTTTTGTTTAAGCTGCAGGTTGGAGAAGTGTGTTTTATTTATTTATTTATTTTTTTGTCTTTTGTCTTTTTTGTTGTTGTTTTGTTGTTGTTGTTGCTATTTCTTGGGCCGCTCCCACGGCATATGGAGGTTCCCAGGCTAGGGGTTGAATCGGAGCTGTAGCCACTGGCCTACGCCAGAGCCACAGCAACACGGGATCTGAGCCGCATCTGCAACCTACACCACAGCTCACGGCAACGCCAGATCGTTAACCCACTGAGCAAGGGCAGGGACCAAACCCGCAACCTCATGGTTCCTAGTCGGATTCATTAACCACTGCTCCACGACGGGAACTCCAGAGAAGTGTGTTTTAAATTAAGCTGGACCCATATCTGACTACTGAATGATCTCAGATGGATGTTCATCATAAAAACACACAGTAGGTTGTTCCTAGTATGTCAGGTTTCATGGTAAAATGGAAAAATGCCCTAATGTAGACTTTTCCTAAGTATAGGAATTGTCCTTCCATCTTTCATGTTAAAATTGAACTCTATAGATAAAGAGGTTTGTACAGTCATATTCAAGCCAGCTATGTTGGCTTCATAATAATTTGGGGTCCTCCATGTGACTCGTCTGTCTTAGACTGCTCTAGGTCTGCTGTAATGAGGTAGAATAGACTTGTACTTACAAAACCCAGAATCTGTTCCTTACAGCTCTGGATGCTGAGAATAAGAGATCAGTGAGCCATCATGGCCAGGTGACCATGTGGGTGTTACTCTCCTTCTCTGTGTCCTCAGATGAAAGAAGGAGTGGTAATCTCTCTGGGATCTCTTTTATAAGGGAACTCATCCCACTCATAAGGGCTTGTGACAGTGAGAGACATGGACTCTAATCTTTGGGGCGGTTGCTTGGGAAATTAATCATAATGAGGTATTGATAAGATACCTTGACAAGTCATCAAGGTATCTTGTCTGAGCCTCAGCCTGGGACCAAGGCCATATGCATACTTGTAGGGAAAAATGGCTCTAGGGAGTATTCAAAATATTTCTGTGGCTTTCCAACATGACAATTCATGCGCTATGGTTTCAAAACTATGAGGGAAGTCCAAAAAGTGTCTGCAATTGTATTGGGAGATATGAGAATGTGATAGTTGATAAAAGCAAGGTAGAAGTTTGGATGAAAATTGGGAAAATGAAACCATGAAAATTATTTGGACAGACTTTACTTGAAGCCATTTCTCCTCTTCTATCTAAATGTGTTGTTCAGATGAATATTATGTCTGACTAGGGAACATGTACCTACCTGGAATGGCTGTGATGGCTAATTTTTCATGTAAGCTCTACTGAGTAATAGGAGACACCAATATTTGGATAAAGTTGTTTTGTTGTTTGTCTGTAGAGATATTTTCCAGATGAAATTACCCTTTGAATTGGTGGGATTGAAAATCTTTTCATCCTCCCCAATGTGGGTGGACTGAAGAGAATAAAAGGGTGTAGGAACAGGATGAAGTTCTTCTGGCCTGATTGCTGGATTGCTGGAACTGGTACAGAAAGTATCTCCTGCCCTGGGCACTCCTGATCCTCAGACCTTTGCATCTGTCATGAATTACAACACCAGAACTCCAAAAGCAGACAGTAGATCATGAGAATTCTTTTGATCCATATTTGTGTGAACCAAATATTTATACTAAACATTAATTACTTAATTAATTCTAAATCAACACAGCAAATATCAGCAGTCACCCAGGGGACCATGCAGGGCAATGTGGAAGAGGGAAGGGATAGGAACAAGGAATTTCAAGAATTAGAAGAATTTTGATGGGAATTGAATTATCTACTCTTGATAGTGTTGATGCTTATATCAGAATTTCTCAAATTTGCCTGTGAAGCGATCTGGTCCTGGACTTTTATTTGTCTAGATATTTACAATGAAGCACGATAATGAGAGAAAAAATTATATATACATGTATGTGTAACTGGGTCCCCATGCTATACAGTGGGGAAAAATGTGTTGGGGGAAATAACAATAAAAAATAAATTAAAAAGAGAATTTCTCAAATTTTACATTCTAAATATGTACAGATTTTTACATGCCAAGAATAGCTCATTAAAACTATTACAGGAGTTCCCATTGTGGTTCTTGGGGTTAAGAACTCAACATATTCTCTGTGAAGATGTGGGTTCAATTCCTGGCCTTGCTCAGTGGGTTAAGGAACCAGAGTTGCCACAAGCTGTGCCATAGGTCACAGATGTGGTTTGGATACTGCATTGCTGTGACTGTGGTGTAGGGTGGAAGCTGCAGCTCTGATTCCACCCTTAGCCCAGGAATTTTCATATGTCACAGGCATGGCTATAAAAAAGAAAGAATATCTATCTATTACAAATAAATGAATTAAGGGCTTTGGAAGGAAGGAGCAGTAGAAACACAGTGAAATGTTAGAAACTCTTGAAAATATTTATCATGAACTTTGATTATATACTATTCTTTATACACTATAACAGAAAAAAAATCTGGTTTTTTTTGTAAGTTTCTCAATACAGAAATGTGTTGACTAAACCTCAAATCTTTCCTGGATTTGGTTTAGGGGAGAAATTTGGTATAGTGAGGAGGAGGACAGGTGCAGACACTTGAACTAATTCTCATCATATGTGTGTCCTTGGTCCCTCCACAAACACTCTACACTCCTGGCTATAGTATACCTCTATAATATAAGGGTAAGAATGATACATCTGTGGGTTTGTGTGCATATGTATGTATAAACAAATTAACACTTGGGTGCTAAGTGTTTGCTCTGGAAACATCACATAATCAAATATATAATTTTTTTCCAAAATGCTGTTACCACAACCAAATCTAGAACTCTCACACCTGTGCTGGGGAACTATCATTTCTCTCTGATATTCATGATTTCCTTCTTTTTTCTGACTTTAAATTTTGTTTTTCTCTTTTTTTATACTTCTCCTGGGTGGTAGATGAGGTTGTAGATTTGAGATATTTCCTTTTTTGAAGAAGAAGATATACATTGCTAGGCATGTCCTCCTAAGAACTGATTTTGCAGCATCCCATAAATTTTGAATTGAGTTGTTTTCATTGTTATTTTTCTTGAGGTATTTTTAAAAATTCTCAATTTCCTTGTTGACCCATTAATTTTATAGTACCATGTTGTTTCATCCCATGTAGTCTGTTTTTTTCACTTTTTTCCCCTAAGGATAATTTTGGAAAGACAACATATGCATTTGGACATATGTATGCCTACCCTGGTAAGATAGTTTAACATTTAAATTACTCTAAAAAATTCTACTGCATGTATATACACCATATATTTTTATCTTTTCACTTATAAACATCTTTTTTAATTCCAGGTTTTCTACATTATAAGTGAAGTTATAATAATTGATGTGCAGATTATTATGAGGACATTAAATGTCAAGAGAGTTAGGTAAACTAACTCTGTCCTTTAGACAGGTAAACTAACCTGTCCTTTAGAGCAGGACAGCAGGTGTCATACATTAAACTTTGTCTAGGTTCGTAAGAATTTTATCCAAGGAGTGGCTGTGAATTAAAGACCCTCAGACAGTCTGGTCTCCATTCTGGGTGGAAGTTGGGAACTGAGAAGATGGGCAGATGAGGTGGACACACAGCCCATGGCTCAGCCAACCAACAGTCAGGGTCACCCTCCCTTAGATGGGAGTTTGTATCTCAGTAGTAAATTCTACAGGTGAACTTGGGACTCTCACAGAGACCCTGTCTGGTACCAGGGTGTGTGTGTATGCCAAAACCTTCCCAAGAATAGAGGAGGAACAGGTAAATTCTTGTTATCACTTTAATGTGTCAGGGTTGTGGCAGTTTTTGTACATCTGTCAATACCTGGGCATTATTATTCATTTTCTCATGGAACACTATTGCACACTCCATGTGGGTGAAGTAAATGCATGGTTTGATGGGATGAATGGACAAAGTTCACACTGGAAGAGGAGAAGCAATGAAACAGTCCCTGATCCAAGACCAGAGCCCAGGTCTTCCTCCTCAGGGTGGAATGAAGACCTCAGGCATGTATAATGGGTTGTCTCTGCTAAAAAGTCAGACAGCTGTATGAAAAGAGATAAAACTAAGTGATGCACACTTTAGAAGGACCGCATGGACATTTGTGAAGATGTAATGTAGGAAACAGAGGGAAATTCCTTCATCTACAATGCATCCAACCTCAAGACATTCATTCCACTTTAATTTTGCAAAATATTTTATTCTGTTCAGCAGTAACTAGACACTTATGCTGATATTATGGTTCTTTGTTACTCTGTGACCATTTGTTTGTTTCCACTACATAACTGTGTTTCATTCTTATGACAAAAATTATCTATATTGCAACATTTTCCCATTTTTTTCAGCCCTCTACATTTCCATGGGGAGCATTGGCTTTATTACAACACCCCTAACATGGAAACAATTCCCATATAAAACATCAGCTAAATAAATAAGCCAACTATGATATGATCATACTCTGGAATGTCCCTTTGTATTAAGGCCAAAGATTCCATACACAAAGAATCATGGCTATATTACCAAGTTTAGATGCTGATTAAAATGTGCTGTACAAATAAAGTATATACAATATACTCCCACCTTTGTAACTTCTAGAAAATGAAAATCAGTCTGAAACACAAAATCTCGGTAAAATGTTATGTGGAGAGAAGGTGGAAAAGATAAGGGAGATGAAGGAGGAACATCAGATACTGGAGAAATTGTTGGATGGAATGGACCTGCACACATTTGAAAAAAATGGATGCCTCCACTAGTATTAACAAAGTGTACAAACTAAATATTTCTATTTTATTGCAGGACAAGTATACCTCATTAAAGACATTACCAATAAAGATCAATGACTCAAGAGTGAAGGAATGACAGACGGTAGTGAAGGTTTAGCGACCAATGAAAATACTTCTCATGAACTCTGATGATGTATTATTAGGTAAATAGTAAAATAGAACAAAATCACCATGCTTTCATAAAGGAAGTGGGTTCTGCCAGGTGTTTACACTTTGTCCTGGAGTTGGTTCAGGGAAGTAGGTGTGTCCTGTGTGGCGGAGCACAGGTGCAGAACAGGGAGTAACTCTAGAGATGCCTCCAAGAACATGCTGTATCTGCAAATGAACAGTCTGAGAGCCAAGGACACAGCTCTGTATTACTGTGCAAAAGGCACAGTGAGGGGAAGGCAGTGTGAGCCCAGACAAAAACCTCCTTGTAGGGACACAGGGGGCTGGGCTGTATGGGGCACTCAGGACCCACAAGTGTGTGTTTCAGCCCCAGGAGCAGGTGCAGAGGGAGGTGAAGGGTTGGTTTCCTGCCAGGGTCTGGGGCTTCCTCTCCATGTGGCAACTCCCTGGGGATCCTCTATGGACACATAATTATGTGCTTACACAGCCAGTCTCTGAATTAGAAAGGCCATTTGACACAGGGGAAAAAAACCATCTCATGAACAATAGAGAAAGAGTCACTTACAATTATATATTTGTGAATGTTCTTATAAAATTCTTGTCAAAATTACATGTCTTGGCTATTGCGGATAGTGCTGCAATGAACATGCAGGTGCATGTGTCTTTCTTTTTTTTTTTGGCTTTTTGCCATTTCTTGGGCTGCTCCCATGGCATGTGGAGGTTCCAAGGCTAGGGGTCGTATCAGAGCTGTAGCCACCAGCCTACGCCAGAGCCACAGCAATGCGGGATCCAAGCCACGTCTGCAGCCTACACCAGAGCTCACAGCAACACCAGATCCTTAACCCACTGAGCAAAGCCAGGGATCAAATCTGCAACCTCATGGTTCTTAGTCGGATTTAACCACTGAGCCATGACGGGAACTCCGCATGTGTCTTTTTTAAGGAAAGAATTTTCTGGATGTACGTCCAGAGTGGGATTGCTGGGTCATATGGTAGTTCTATGTATAGATTTCTAAGGTACCGCCATACCGTTTTCCATAGTGGTGTACCAGCCTACATTCCCACCAACAGTGCAGGAGGGTTCCCTTTTCTCCACACCCCATCCAGCATTTGTTATTTGTAGACTTATTAATGATGGTCATTCTGGCTGGTGTGAGGTGGTATCTCAGGGTAGTTTTGATTTGCATTCCTCTAATAATCAGGGATGGTGAGCATTTCTTCATGTGCTGGTTGGCTATCTATATCTCTTCCTTGGAGAAATGTCTATTCAGATCTTTTGCCCATTTTTCCATTGGGTTGTTGGATTTTTTGCTGTTGAGTTGTAGAAGTTGTTTGTATATTCTAGAGATTAAGCCCTTATCAGTTGCATCATTTGAAACCATTTTCTCCCATTCCATAAGCTGTCTTTTTGAATACTTTTTGGTTTTCTTTACTGTGCAAAACTTGTCAGTTTGATGAGGTCCCATTGGTTTATTTTTGCTCTTTTTTCTGTTGCTTTGGGAGACTGACCTGAGAAAACATTGGTAAGGTTGATGTCAGAGAATGTTCTGCCTATGTTCTCTTCCAGGACTTAGATGGTGTCTTGTCCTATATTTAAGTCTTTAAGCCATTTTGAGTTTGTTTTTGTGCATGGTGTGAGGAGGTGCTCTAGTTTTGTTGATTTGCATGTAGCTGCCCAGGTTTCCCAGGAATACCTGCTGAAAAGACTGTCTTTTCCCCATTTTATATCCTTATCTCCTTTGTCAAAGATTAATTGGCCATAGGTGTCAGGGTTTATTTCTGGGTTGTCTATTCTGTTCCATTGGTCTGTCTGTCTGTTTTGGTACCAGTACCACACTGTCTTGATGACAGTGGCTTTGTAATACTGCCTGAGGTCTGGGAGAGTGATGCCTCCTGCTTGGTTTTTGTTCCTCAGAATTGCTTTGACAATTCTGGGTCTTTTGTGGTTCCATATAAATGTTTGGATGGTTTGTTCTAGTTCTGTGAAAAATGTCATGGATAAATTGAGAGGGATTGCTTTGAATCTGTAGATCACTTTTATTAGTACGGCCATTTCTACAATATTAATTTTTCCAACCCAGGAGCATGAAATATCTTTCCATTTTTTCCATCTTCTTTAATTTCCTTGATTAATGTTTTAAAGTTCTCTGTATATAAGTCCCTTACCTCCTTGGTCAGGTGTATTCCCAGGTATTTGGTTTTTTGGGGTGCAAATTAAAAGGTATTCTATTTTTGTATTCCTTTTCTAATATTTCATTGTTAGTATACAGAAATGCAACCAATCTCTGAATGTCAATCTTATATCCTGCTACTTTGCTGGATTTGTTGATCAGTTTGAGTAGATTTGTGGTGAATCCTTAAGGTTTTCTATATATAGTATCCTGTCATCTGCATACAGTGACAGTTTTATCTCTTCTCTTCCTATTTGGATGCATTTTATTTCTTTTGTTTGTCTGATTGCTGTGGCTAGGACTTCCAATACTATGTTGAATAGCAGTGGTGAGAGTGGGCATCCCTGTCTTGTTCCAGATTTTAATGGGAAGGCTTTCAGCTTTTCTCCATTGAGTATTATATTTGCTGTGGGTTTGTCATAAATGGCTTTGGTTATGTTAGGGAATGTTCCCTCTATACCCACTTTGGTAAGTTTTTATCATGAAGGGATGTTGGACTTTGTCAAATGCTTTTTCTGCATCTACTGAGATGATTATATGGTTTTTTACTTTTCTTTTGTTAGTGTGGTGTATTACTTTGATTGATTTGTATATGTTGAACCACCCTTGTGAACCTGGGATGAATCCTACGTGGTCATGTTGTACGACTTTTTTATATGTTGTTGGATTCAGTTGACTAAAATTTTGTTGAGAATTTTTGTGTCTATATTCATCAAACATATTGGCCTATAGTTTTCTTTTTTGGTTGTATCTTTGTCTGGTTTTGGTATTAGGGTAATGTTGGCATCATAGAATGTCTTTGGGTGTGGTCCTTCTTCAAGCTTTTTGAAAACTTTAAGGATGATGGGTATAACTTCTCTGTATGATTGGTAAAATTTGCCCGTGACACCATCTGGTCTTGGACTTTTATTTGTAGGGAGTGTTTTTTCTAATTACATATTCAATGTCATTTCTAGTGATCGGTCTGTTCAGTTGATCTATTTCTTCTTGATTCAGTTTTGGAAGGCTGTAAGTCTCTAGAAAGTGGTCCATTTCTTCCATATTGTCAAATTTGTTGGCATATAATTGTTCATAGTATTCTCTCATGGTTTTTTGTATTTCTGTAATATCTGTTGTAACTTCTCCTTTTTCATTTCTTATTTTATTTGGATTTTTTTCTCTCCTCTTCTTGGTGAGTCTAGCCAGAGGTTTGTCAATTTCACTTATCTTTTCAAAGAACCTGCTCTTGGTTTGATTTATTTTTGACTATTGTTTTTTGAATCTCTGTTTTATTGATTTCCTCTCTGATATTTATGATTTCCTTCCTTCTCCTGACCTTAGGGTTTGTTTTTTGTTTTTTTTTTTTGTTTTTTGGGGTTTTTTTTTGTACTTCTTTTTATAATTCACTTATCTGGCAGGTTAAGTTGTCAATTTGAGATCTTACTTCTTTTTTGAGGAAGGCCTGTATTGCTATGAATTTCCCTCTTAGCACTGCTTTTGTGGCATCCCATAGATTTTGAGTGGTTGTGTCTTCATTATCATTTTTCTTGAGGTATTTTTTAATTTCCTTCTTGATTTCCTCACTGACCCATTGGTTTTTTAGTAGCATGTTGTTTATTCTCCATGTAGTAGGTTTTTCTCACTTCTTTTTCTGGCTGATTTCTAGTTTCATGCCATTGTAGTCAGAGAAGATACTTGAAATAATTTCTATGCTCCTAAATTTGTTGAGGTTAGCTTTGTGCCACAATATATGATCAATTCTTGAGAATGTTCCATGTGCACTTGAGAAGAATGTTTATTCTGATTTTTTTGGACGTAATGTCCTGAAAATGTCAATTAAGTATAATTTTCTATTGTGTCCTTTAGGATTTCTGTTGCCTTATTGATTTTCCATTTTGAAGATCTGCCCCTTGAATGTCAGTGGCGTGTTAAAGTCTCCTACTACGATTGTATTCCCACCAGTTTCTTCTTTTATGTCTTTTGGTATTTGTTGTCTGTTAGTATTTGTTTTAGGTATCTGTGTGCTCCTATATTTGGGGTATATATAGTGACGATTGTAATATCCTCTTCTTGAATGGATCCTTTAACCATTAAATAGTGTCCTTCTCTCTTTCTTTATGGTCTTCATTTTAAAGCCTGTTTTGTCTGATATGAGGATTGCAGCTCCTGCTTTCCTGTCTTGTCCATTGGCATGAAATATCTTTTCCCATCCCCTCACTTTCAATCTACATGTGTCCTTGGCCCTAAGATGAGTTTCTTGTAGGCAGCAGATTGAAGGTTTTTGCTTTTTTATCCTATATGCCACTCAGTGTCTTGATTGGAGCATTCAGTCCATTGACATTTAAGGTGATTATTGATAGATATTTATTTATTACCATTTTAAGCCCTGTTTTTCAGTTGATCGTATGTTTCTCCTTTCTTCTTTTCTTTTTTTTTTGGTTGGATGGTTTCCATTTATTTTATGTTTGAGTACGTTTTTTTCAGTTTTTTGTGAGTGTAACTGGGTCACAATGCTGTACTGTAGAAAAGATATATAAAATGTATTGGGTAAATAAAATTAAATAAATTAAACTGAGCTTTTTTGCAAAAAGAAAAAAAATCTTGTCAAAATTGAGCAGTTTCACAAACATCAATGAAACCAAAAGTTGGTTCTTTGAAAAGATCAACAAAGTTAATAAAAACTTTCACCACACTTAGCAAGAAAAAGGGAGATGATTCAAATAAATAAAATTTAAAATGAATAAGGGGAATTTACATCTGCCATTGTAGAAATACAAAGGAGGGTACGTTAGCATAGATATACCAATGAAATGGAAAACCTAAAAGAAATTGACAGATTCTTACAAAGTTACAACCTATTAGAGTGAACCGGGAGGAAACAGAAAATATGAAGAGACACAAGGTACTCTTTGTGATTGGGCCACCTTGCATTACAACAGAACCCGTAGAAACATAGTAAATTAACTATGCATTAATTTAAAAGTACAAAAAAGATGATATGAATATACTACCCCCATGATTGAAATTGTTTTGAAAAACAAAATCAGGACCTGATGGCCTCACAGGCAAATTCTATCAAACATTCAAAGAAAAGTTACCAGCTTGTTTTATAGTACCTAAGACCAGACACTAAAAAATCCAGGAGGAAAACATAGGTAGAACACTCTTTGATATAAATCACAGCAATAGCTTGTTTGATCCACCTCCTAGAATAAAGTCAATAAAAATAAAATAAACAAATTGGAACTAATTCAACTTAAAAGCTTTTGCACATCCAAGGAAACCATTAAAAACATGAAAAGACATCATAGAGAATGGGTGAAAATCTTTGCAAATGAGGCAACAAATGCATAATCTCCAAAATATATGAACAATTCATACAACCCAACAACAAAAACAACCCAATTGAAAAATGGGCAGAAGACCTAAATAGAATTTCTTCAAAGAAGACATACACGTGGCTGAACAGCACATGAAAAGATGCTCAACATTATTAATTATTAGAGAAAGGCAAATCAAAACTACAACGAGGTACCATGGCCACCATTCAGAATGGCTGTCATTAACAAGTAAAAAAACACAAATGCTGGAGAGCTGTGGGAAAAGGGTACCCTCCTTCACTGTTGTTGGGAAGCTAAATTGGTACAACCACTATGGAAAACAGTATGGAGATTCCTCAGAAAACTCAATATAGAACTGCCATATAATAAAGCTGTGCCACTCCTTGGCATATATTCATAAAAAATTTTCATTGAAAAACATACATGCATCACTAATTACCATAGCCAAGACAAGGAAACAACCAAAATATCCATCAACAGAAAATTGATACAGAAGATTCGGTATACATATACTACTTAGCTGAAAAAAAATGAAATAATGCCATTTGGAGCAACGTGAATGGAAGCAGAAATTATCATATTTAGTGAAGTAAAGCCAATAAAAAATAATAATATATGAGATCACTAGTAAGTGGAATCTAATAGAAATGATAAAATAGCACTGACATAACAGAAACAGAGTCAAAGATTTTGAAACCAAAATTATGTTGACCAAAGAGGAAATGTGGGAGGGGTTAAATTAGGGACTAGTCATTGATATACACTCTACTATACACAAAATAGATCCATAACAAGGAGCTATTGTGTACCACAGGGAACTACAGTCAACAATGTGTAATCACCCATATGGGAAAAGAATCTGAAAATGAATGGATATATGTGTCGGTAATTTGCTATACACCTGAAATTAACACAAGTTCATAAGTCAACCATAGAAAAATTAATTTTTTAAAAAAATAAAAAACTATTTTCTCATGAAAATCATTTGACATATTGATTGCAATTTGATAGTCTGTAATTTCTGAAATATTTTACTGCTGTAAGAACATGAAAAAAAGAAGCATTTTCCCAGCTTCTCAGCTCTCTACACCACCACGATGAGTACTGGTTTTATTGTAACACCCAGAACCTGGAAAAAATTCCAACATAAAACATCAGCTACAGAGTTCTCATCATGGCTCAGTGGTTAACAAACCTGTCTAGGAACCATGAGGTTGCAGGTTTGATCCCTGGCCTCACTCAGTGTGTTAAGGATGCTGCATTGCCATGAGCTGTGGTGTAGGACACAGAGGCAGCTCTGATCATGCGTTGCTGTGGCTGTGGCATAGGCCAGCTGCTACAGCTCCAATTAGACCCCTAGCCTGGGAACCTCCATATGCTGCAGCTGCAGCCCTCAAAAGACAAAAGATAAGCAAAACAAGCAAAAACACATCAGCTAAAGAAATAAACCAATTTTATTATGATCATTCTTTAGAAAACTCTTTTCATTAAAACCAACAATTGTTGATTGACACAGAAACATGGTAATATTCACAAGTATAGACTCTGAGTAAGATAAGCCATGAAAATAAAAGCACACAAAATATATGTCCACTTTTCTAGTTTTTAGGGAATGAAAATTAATCTGAAGCATTCTAACGTATATCAAATATAATCGAGGACTGTGTGGGGAAGAGAAGGGAGAGAAAGAAGGAACACCAAAACTAGTGAGAACATGAAGAGCTTTGTTCTGTTCAAATGTGAAAATGTTGATGCCTACATCAGTATTTATCAAAGTGAAAAATCTAAATATGTGTAGTTTATTATAAGTCCATTGTACCTCATTAAAGATATTACCATTAAGGAAACAAAAGGGCTTGAGACTGAAGCAGTGACAGAAAAATAGTGAAATATTAGAGACTCTTGAAAATACTTCTCATGAAGCCTGGTGATATGTTATCAGGTAAACATCACAACAGAACAAAATCATGATGTGCTCATGATGGAAGGGGGTCCTGCCCACCCCACCAGGTGTGTTCACTCTGCCCTGGAGTTGGTCCTGGGAAACAGGTGTGTCCAGAGAGGAGGCGCACAGGTGCAGAAAAGGGACTAACTCAGTACATGTGTGTCCTTGGACCATCCAAAAACCCTCTGTACACCTGAATGTAGTTTCCTTCTCTAATATGGGCATAAAAAATACAACTACACCACAGGCTTGTGTGCATGCGTAAAAGCAAAATAATGCATGGGTGATCTGTGTATTCTATTAAAAATGCCATAATGTAAAATTTTCCCAAATACTATCAACACATCAAACCGAAAGCACTCACTCCTGCTCTGGAGAACTGCCCTTTTTGAGGACATTCAGTTATTTCAAATCTTATATCCTAGGAGGTTATGCAAATATGGTGCTCCTACTGCTGATAAAAGCAGCCCTGCCTTGAACCTGCAGCTTTGGCAGAGGATCCCAGCCCCGGGACCCCCATGTGCTCCCATTCTGTGATCAGGACTGAATGTAGACCACACACCATGGAGTCTGGGCTGAGCTGGGTGGTGCTTTATGCTCTTTTACAAAGTAAATTCTTCAAAACAAGAGGATGTGAGTGCACGTCACTTGGTTTGTGACAGTTTTCTGACCAGGATGCCTTTTTGTTTGCAGGTGTCCAGTGTGAGGTGCAGCTGGTGGAGTCTGGAGGAGAACTGGTGCAGCTTGATGGGTCTCTGAGCCTCTCTTGTGCAGCCTCTGGATTCAGCTTCAGTAGCTATGGAATGAGCTGGGTCCACCAGGCTCCAGGGGAGGGGCTAGAGTGGATCTCATTTATTCGGTATGATGGCAGTAGCACATCTACACAGACTCTGTGAAGGGCTGATTCACCATCTCCAGAGATGACCCTAAGAACACACTGTTATCTGCAAATGAGAGCTGAGGACACGGCCCTGTATTACTGTGCAAAAAGCACAGTGAGAAGGCAGTGTGAGCCCAGAGACAAACTTCCCTGCAGGGACACGGGGCTGGCCAGCAGGGGGTACTCAGGACTCACAATGTGTGTTTTATCCCCAGGAGCAGGTGCAGAGGGAGGTTAAGGACCAGTTTCCCCTCAGGGCCTGGGGCTTCCTCTCCATGTAGCATCTCCCCAAGGGAACCCCTGTGGACTCATGACTCTGTACAAACCTATTCAGTCTCTGTATTAGAAAGCAGTGCTGTGGGGGAAATATTCTCACAACCATGAAAGGAAGAGTCATGTAGATGTGCTTCCTCCTGTACATTTATTACCATTAATAAGCTCTCATGACACTTAGATGAATCTATAGAAGAGGCTCAATTGGACTCAGACATGCAGCTCAGCATGTCAGAACAGGTGACACAGATAACCAGCAGCATCAGTACAAAGTGACCGCCCCCACCGACATCAGACCTCAGAAGGGATATAAACCCAAAATGAGAGAGGAAAGTCCCCTTGGAGGTCCTGATTGAACTGACACCTCACTCACAGCCTCCATGCTAGTTTTCTCCATTCAAGTGCAGAGGGAGCTCCACCATAGCTTGATATAGAAGTTGATATAGAAGATGACACCACCCACAGAGACACAGGGAGGATGAGAATTTTATCCTGTCCATTTCTGAGGGGTGTGTTTGGAGCAGGGATGGCCCACCAAGTATATCATGTGGTTGGATAGAGCCAGGAATGGAGGCTGCATCCAGGTTTTCACTGCGGTTCAGGGTGTAGGAAGGTGTGGGTCCTGCTCATAGGAAGAGCTCAGGTGAATTCAGTTTCCCAGATGCACAAATGAGGGGGATCACAGGCTTTCTTATCAGATTTACCTGCAGTGAACAGAGGCAAGAGGCAGAATGAGCCAGAATCTGTCAGATAACAAATGTCAAAGAAGGTGACTGTTACTCTACCTGAGAACTGTAGAAAATGAAAGAAAAACAGTGATAAAAGGCAATCATGGATAGAAACCCCCTGAGACCTTAACCAAAAATATTAAGTGTATATATACAAATATATGTGTGTATATATATTTATATATTTACACTAATAAAAGAAATAAGAGGATTTGAGATATTCATGTTTTGGGTCGAGACTGTCCATGCTCCAGTGCCTTCTGGTGGTTCTGCAGGTTTTACGTCAGCACTTTGCTTCTAGGGATCAGAGCTTCTACAGGATCCATGAGAATCCTGTTTGGGGGACTCTACAAGGGAACCTTCAAATTGTTTAGAATTAGGACCTGATTACTTAGTTACTGTAATTATTTTAAAGTTTGTTTTCCCAAAATACACATGTTGAAACACAATGACCAATGTTATGTTATTAGGAGGTGAGGCTTTGGGAAGGTTTTAGGTTGTTGAGTTGGAGCCCCCATAAATCATATCAGTGCCCTTGTAAAAGCCCCCTCTCCCTCACCAACCAGGTGAGGTTACAGGGAAAAACTCTCCATCAGGAATCAGTTCCTCACCAGGAATCACATCTGCCTGAACTTTGATCTTGGACTTCTCAGACTCCAGAAATAAATGTCTGTGCTTATAAACCAGAATGTCTGGCACTAAGGGGCTGTGAAACTATCACCCACGTGGTGACTCTCTGGAGGTTTGCTGCTGCCTTGCTGTAAAAAGTACTGATAGAGTCCTTCAGCGAGGATCAAGGTCAGTTATTCTCTGGGTTGCTTTCTATAGAATTGGCAGTTGACCACCATAAGAGGCTGTAAAACAGACATGGTGGGCAGGCAGCTTTTGTCTGCTGTACCAGGAGTGGGGGTGATCCATGAACCCTTCCACTACTTTGTGTGTCTGAGTGCAATAGGGCATGGGCTGTTTTACTGGGACATGTCTCTAAAGGCCTGTCTCTTCCAGCTACCGCTTCATGGGGAGAAACCTTCAGCAAGAGGTATTGTAAAAGCCGAAGAGTCACATGTAAGTCAACGAAATTGAAAACACTTCTTCACCCCATACACAAGAATCAATCGCAATTGGATTAAAGACCTTATTATAAGACTGCATACTGCACAACTTCTAGAACAGACTATAGATACATTGATCTCTGATATAAACCATAGGAAGGTTTTCACCGGTCAGACTCCCAAGGGAATATAAAGCATGTAAAAGAAACAAAAAAACAAAAGGTAAAACAACCTATGGAATGGGAAAAATGTTTCTAAACAGGGGGACCTACAAAGGTCTAATTTCCATAACATAAAAATAGCACCTACAACTCTATATCTTCCGAGACGAGCTTAGCACGTGAGAGCTGAAGATCGGGCACTGTAAAACTTAAGGTTAACATAAAACAAAACACAGAGACATTTATCTTAATCAAATGTGGGAACCAGGGCACTCAAGGTCTCAGGGACCAAGAGCCCTGCCTCATGAAACCACACTGCTTTTACTGTGCTCTTTAAGATTCCATCAAGTGAGAGGGCGGTAGGTGCAGAATATAGTTTTTTAATTTTTTAACAAAGTCACATAGCTGGTAGCTGGTTAAGTTTTGCTCTGACTTTTAGGCATTTAGCAGTCATTAGCATGGAGGAAGCCTGGCATCAGCTGTCTACGCAGAGCATCTACAGAGTCACCATTGTGCCTCCTCAAGACCGTGCCCATCTGCGCCAACCTGGGGCGCCTAGGCTTGCATCTCGTTCTCCTTACTGATGCACATCCTGCTAAAGACCCCTCATAAGTCCCCTGTGGCAATGAGGCTCCTCTTCCTCTTATTTTAACAGGACATATCATGCTGTGCAAACGTCATGCCTATCTGCACCAGTCTGGCATGCCTAGACCAACACATTACATCCTCATTCAGCTGACTGCATGAATAACATACCTTTTGGTCTTTGTTCTTAAACTTAAGTTATTTATCAGCACTGCACCTGTTTTTCAAGAAGGAGTATAGAGCAAAGGTAAAGAAGGACAAGACGGAGTATTCAGCATAGAAAATAGAAACAGAAAGGCTAAGAAAAGATTGTAGAAACATGTCTCCCAACATAAAACAGCAAGAATACAACCCACTGGAAAACGAGCAGAGGACCTAAATAAACATTTCTCCCAAGTAGCTGTGTGGATGGCCAATAGGTATAAGGAGATATGCTCATCCTGTCTGATTATCAGAGGACTGCAAACCAAACGTGCATCGGGGGTATTACCCCAGACCTGTCAGAATGGCCATCAGCAGTAAACCGCACTAACGAATGCTGGAGAGGTTCTGAAGGAAAGGGAACATGACTGCAAAGGGGGTAGGAAAGTAAGTTAGGGCAACCATTATGGAAAACAGTATGGCATATCCTCTGAAAACTAAAAGGGGAGTTTCCATCTGATCCAGCAATCCTACCACTGGGAAAATATCTGGAGAAAGCTCCAATTCAAAAAGAAACATGCACCCCAAAGTTCATAGTAGCACTTCTTACAGCAGCAAAGTCATGAAAGCAACCTAAATGTACTTCAACAGTGAAAGGTTAAAGAAGATGTGGTTTCTATACTCAATACAATATTACCCAGACAGGAAAAGAATGAAATGTTGTCTTTTGCTGCAGCATGGATGGACCTAGAGATTCTCATACTAAATAAGCCAGAGAAAGTCAAGTTCACATGATATCACTTATATGTGGAATCTAAAATATGATAGACGACATCATCAAAGTCCTAGAAGAGAACATAGGCAGAACATTCTCTGACATCAACCTTACAAATGTCTTCTCAGGTCTGTCTCCCAAAGCAACAGAAATAAAAGAAAAAATAAACCAGTGGGATCTAATCAAACTGAAAAGATTTGCACAGCAAAGAAAACCAAAAAGAAAACAAAAAGACAACTTACAGAATTGGAGAAAATACTTTAAAATGATGCAACTGACAAGGGCTTAATCTCTAGTAGACAAACAACTTATACAACTCAACAGCAAAAGAGCCAACAATGCAAATGAAAAATGGGCAAAGGACCTGAATAGACATTTCTTCAAGGAAGATATAAAGAGGGCCAAACAGCACATGAAGAAATGCTCACCATCCCTGATTATTAGAGGAATGCAAATCAAAACTACCCTGAGATACCACCTCGCCCAGTCAGAATGACCATCATTAACATGTCCACAAATAACAAATGCTGGAGGGGGTGTGGAGAAAAGGGAACCCTCCTGCACTGTTGGTGGGAATGTAGGCTGGTACAACCACTATGGAGAACAGTATGGAGATACCTTAGAAAACGATGCGTAGAACTACCATATGACTCAGCAATGCCACTCTTGGGCATATATCTGGAGGACAAAACTTTCCTTTAAAATGACACTTACACCCTCATGTTCGTTGCAGCACTATTCACAATAGCCAAGACATGAAAACAACCCAAATGTCCATTGACAGATGATTGGATTAGGAAGATGTGGTATATATACACAATGGAACACTACTAAGCCATAAAAAGAACACAATAATGCCATTTGCAGCAACATGGATGGAACAAGAGACTCATCCTGTGTGAAGTAAGTCAGAAAGAGAAAGGCAAGTACCATATGATATCACTTATATCTGGAACCCAATATATGACACAAATGAACCTTTCCACAGAAAAGAAAATCATGGACTTGGAGAATGGACTTGTGGTTGCCAAGGGGGAGGGGGAGGGAGTGGGATGAATGGGGAGCTTGGGGTTAAGAGATGCAGACTATTGCCTTTGGAATGGATAAGCAATGAGATCCTGCTGTGTAGCACTGGGAACTCTGTCTAGTCACTTATGATGGAGCATGAGAATGTGAGAAAAAAGAACCTATACACATGTTGGAGAATTAAAATGACCCTGGCTCAGATCGTCAGTGTCAGAAAGTGAGACACATGAACATGGGGAAATCTCGACAAGTCTCTTTACTTCTGTAGAAGGGTGTGGATACTCAAAAAGCACATGCAAATGAGAAAAGACTCTTCCTTTTTATCCCTAATGCAGGTGGTATACCTGTCCCCTTCCCATTGTTCAGGTCAGGGCACACATTCTTCTTGGTTGGCTAATTTGAAACAAATTGTTACTGGAAGAAGAGGGAAAGAGGGGGGTGGAAGAGGGTGTCTCAGATAAAGCAGGAACAAAGCAGAGTAACTAAGACTTCCTTTGATAGAAAAGACATATGTTAATTCTCACACACATATGTGTAACTGGGTCACCATGCTGTACAGTAGGAAATTGACAGAACACTGTAAACCAGCTATAATGGAAAAAAAATCATTATATTTAAAAAAATAAAATTTAAAAATTAAAAAAAAAATAAAATATGATGCAAATGAACTTATTTTCAAACTGAAACAGACTCACAGACACAGAAAATATATTTATAGTTACCAAAGGGGAAAAGGTGTTGGCTGATGGATAGATTAGGAGTGTGGGATTAGCAAATACAATTAATACAGATAAAATTGACCAAAACAAGTTCCTGCTGTGTAGCACAGGGAACAGTAGTCCACACCCTATGATAAACATACCAGAAAATACGTGAAAAGCAAATGTATACATGTGTTAGGGTCACTTCACTCCATCCCAGACTCTCACACAACATAGAGAATCAATTATACACCAAGGGAAACATTATTTAAATGTTGCTCTAGAATGCTGCCTCCCTCCACATGGCCCCCCACCCCAAGTCCTAGAAAGGGGTGAATGCTGAAAGAGCCAGTCAGGGTCAGAGTTGGCTGTACTGTCTGGCAGAAGTTTGGCTAATTCCTGAGCCTCAATCTGGCAACCCTGGATTCTCTCATTGCAGCCTCTGCGGGTTTCTCTGTGCTGGGAGAAGAGGCAGACCCAATGTGCATGCACTTTGCAGTCTCTCAATTCTGTTTTCTCTGTTCTGCTACTCAAAGCAAGTCAAACAGGGTCCTACCATATACCACACGGAGGTCAACTCAAAGTTCTGCAATACCCTATATGGGGAAAAAGAATGAGCATATGTATACCCACAAAGGATTCACTTTGCTGTAGATGTGTAGCTAACAAAACAATGCAAATAAACTAAAGTAGAATATACATTTTTTTAAAAAAACAGCAAGTCATGCACCCAGGCAGAGGGTCCCTGTAGGGCACTGCCCATGTGCTAGATCCAGGAAGAAGGATGAACTTGGGGCCCAACACTGCAAACCTCAGGCAGTGTGTGTGTGCGTGTGTGGTTGGAATAGTAGATATGCAGCAGGCGCTGATCCCCTTGGTTTCTATGTGCATCTGTTCTCCTAGATGATGATAAACCAGAGAAGCCTGAGGGAGATAAGAGGTCCCACAGCTCCCAAGAGTCTCTGGCTCAATCGAGTGTCGACTGAATCAGTGCACCTGCAGCTTCAGGGAAGCGGCTTTAGGAGGGTCCAGGAATTCTTGTTTGGTGTCTCCATTCAGATGATGGGGTATTACGCCAACTCCATATTTCAGGATATGATGTTAAAATATTACAGTGTCGCTAAAGGCACATTCTGAAGGCAGGACACAGCCCACGATCTTGAGCTAAATACTGAGATGTAGTGCCCTGTGAATCCACAGAGGGACCTCCGTGGCAGGGCAGGATCGGGTCTTCAGGGGAAACTCAGGACCCACCTGCACAGGGATGCAGACCAAGGAAAAGGTGCAGTGGGGGTGGGGAGGCATTTCCTCTGAAGTCCTGGGATTTCCATTTCCTGAAGATAATCTAAAATAAGCCTTGGACAGGACTACTGATGTGAGTGCAAATATCCAGTTCTATCAGATGCATTTACCTGACCACAGAAGGCAATAAAACTGCATTCAAAGAGCAAAATTCTAGGGCTTCTGAATATCTAAAATAGCAAAACTAAAGAACAGGAATTTATTCATTCAGAACATGCAAAAATTGGGGGGAAAAGGCCAGGAATAGGACATTTATAAGGCACTTAAATAATAGGGCATTTATCAAAGCCCAGAACAGGTTCTGGTGTCTCTGATTCAATGTGGGTTCACAAGGAGAACCTTGTTCTGAGGGAGCTTGTCCATCAGTAGGAAGAGCTCTGTCTGCACAGGGTTTGGGGGCCATTTCAGAGGAAGCCTCTTTCTCAAACAAGTGTTAGTATGTTGTCCTGCAGCCTCCCACTGGAGCATGGTTCACAGGCCATCAATTTCCTTGTGTAAGATGGTCCATTCATTGAGGATAAAATTTTCAACCTCATGAATATGCAAATAAGAAGAGGTGCCCTAGGTTAAACATGAATATTCTGAGCTCTGAGAACAACACCCACAATCTCGTCCACATAAATCCCGAGAGCAGAGGCTCACCATGGACTAGAGCTGGAGAACACTCTTTCTGACGGCTGTGACTACAGGAAAGGGGCTCCCTCAAATCCTGGTTGAGAAGGTTAGGGTTAGGGTTAGGGTTAGGGACATTTCTTCCACTTCTGTCTCTTATGCATAGGCGCCCAGGCCCAGGTCCAGCTGGTACAGCCTGGGGCTGAGCTGAGGAAGCCTGGGGCATCAGTGAAGCTCTCCTGCAAGGCGCCTGGTTACTCCTTCACCAGCTACTATGTGCACTGGGTGTGATAGGCCATGGACAAAGGCTTGAGTGGATGGAGTGGAAAAACCCTAGCAATGGACCCAGATTACACCCAGAAGTTTAAGGGCAGAGTCACCTTGACCGTGGATATGTGCATTGGCACAGCCTACAAGGAGCTGAGCAGCCTGTGGTCTGAGGACATGGCTGTGTATTATTGTTCAAGAGACACTGTGTGAACACCCACATCCTGAGTCAGAAACCCTCAGGGGCAGGGCTCTGTGCTGGGCAAGAAGATGCAGGCATGACTAGGTTAAAAGTTTCTTTAGAAAATGGGGTTGTAAACATGTGTTCACTCTTGTATGAGGGATCTTCTGTCCAATAAACACCCTGTAAGCAAAGTTTAGGGAGTGAGGAGAAGCTCCAGGGAGCAGTACAGATACAAATGTTCCAGGAGTCTTTTCTGTGGACCTAAGAGTTTAAGGGATCTGAGGACCTACCTTAGAGCTCAGCTGCTCTGCCCAGCAGAAGCCAGGTTACTTCCACAGAGAAGCATTACGATGTCTTGCAGGTGGTTTGGCCATTCTGCATCCCCACTACCACCCAGCACTCCTGCTGCTCCACATCCTCTCCTGTACTTGCACATCTGGGTTCTAGGTCCTGCCATGTTAGGGAGTGTGCAGGGCACCCCAAGGTTGTTTCCACTTGTGACATGGTGTGGAGGGTCCCTTCCAGGGCTCATCTGTCTGTCCATCCTTTTTGGTGAGGTTCAGAACTTTGGTGCGTTTTTCACCTGGGTTGCCTACATTCTTTTGTTCACTTATGAGTGTCCATATGCATTCACCCCACAAGTCCTTGCCAGATATGCAACCTGAAAATATGGCTTTCCAGTCTGTGGCTTGTCTTCAGATTCCCTTAACAGTGCCTTTCACAGAGCAAATGTTTTTAACTGTGGCGCTTTCTAATTTATATATTTTTTTCATGGGTCAGGTTTTTGGTGTTATGTCTAACAACTAGTTGACAAACTTAAGGACACTTGAAAGTTCTCCAAAGCTTCTAAGTGAAGGCTGCCCTTAAGGGATTGGGTTGAACATCCTTAACTTTGACATGGGAGATTGTGGAATATGAAATTCGATGGAATTTCCCCTGTGGGAGGTTGGTTTCCTCTCCCACATCTTGTATTTCTTCAATCATTTATTGATATCATTATGGACTTCTGGATGTTTTATTTGGTGCTTTGTATTAAAATTCCATACTAAATTTTAATCCTGTTCTTGTATTCAAATTATTCCAGCTCTGGCTGGGGGAGTGGGGAGTCGGCATGCTGGCTTTGACCCCTATAAGTTTTCAAAATTCCTCTGTGGTTTTGTATTTGGGAAGATTATTTAGGCTGTGGAACTGTATGAAAGATGCTGCACTTTGTATTCATACCCATTCTCCCAGCCCTGAATTAACCATTCTGTAAGTATACTGCTGTTTCCTTTCATTGTGACGTGTTATCAGAAAGGAGGAGTTTGGTGCTGGGTGTGCTCAGGCTGCTGGGGGGTCACTAATTCTATGACTACTGGGCTGGCTGACCAAGTAAGTATGTGTGAGTGTGTGTCCTGTGCCAGGTGCACAGGAATCTATGAGTCTTTCTGAATCGGTCTTCTCTACCTATACTGAGCTAAACCTGAGAACACAGTCGTGTGTACAACCTCAGTCCAAAGCTCCAGGATCTCTCCAGCCTCTCTCCCCACGTCTGGAACCTCCCACCCAACACTGAGAAACCCAGCTCCCATCACATGCCAGCTCATACCAAGGGGTTTGGTCCTGGTATGTGCACGTGGTGGTTCATAATGATCAGCATGTGTTGGCACGGACACGCTGTGGTCAGCTCAGAGGCTCAAGCCCAAAGGCCTGCTTTGCCCTCACCCTTGTAGGCTCCAGACTTCCCGAAAATTACTTGGGCAGCCTCTTGTTGATCCCACCAACTTCAGTGAACTGTTTCAAAGTCTGTCATGTCAGTAGATATTTTTCTTTTCTTTTTTTCATTATTTAGAGGAACTTTATTAATTTCTGTAATCAAACCCATGTAGATAAGACATCACATATTTAATACAGTGTGTTACCCCTGTACAAATGGAAAAAATTATGTTTAACGTTTCTAGATCAATATGGCTGTTAATTTCTGTACAATGCCAACCCAACACGGTACAACTGAGATACTTTTTCCAAAGTTGACAGCACAGCTAAAGTTTCCAAAATATGTATTTATATAAAAAGACCAATAGCAATATGTTAAGCATCAATAGCAGCAATAGCTTTTTCAGGTTCTGCAGTCATCTGAACAAAATTATAGAGACAACCAGCACACTCCATTAAAAAAAAAAAAAAAAGAAAAAAAGGTAAAAAACAAACCCCAGAAAACAACAACATTTTGTTACTGTTATGGTACCTGGCAGCATTTTTTTTTTATTAGCTTCTCAATCATCACCTGGAAAGAAAACATTCTAGAATAACGTCATTAAAAACAGCTCCGAAAAAGCACAGTCACGACTACATATCATAAAGCAGGTACAAGATATTTTACATCCACAGAGGTATGATGCAGTACTGTCCTACGTCTGTAATACTAGAGGATATAATTAAAATGGCGTTATTGGAGACTTGATTCTACTCTTCCAGCAGAGGGCCCAAAGGATGGTTATGACACAGCTCTGGTACAGAAATGCACCTTCTTAGATAGAATTTCCTTTCTTTAGTGGCACAGCTCTAGGTACTCACTGCTCTTCATGAACATCAGTTAAAAACCGTTTTAAAAATAAACAAAACCCACCATTGGATTCATACAAAGATGACTCTGTAGAGGCAAGCAAGACTCAGGTGACCTAACTAGTATTTGACCAGCTCTGATGTTTCTGAATGCTAAGATCTCCATGGAAGAAAGGAGATGCCAAGTAGCACTTCAAAGCTTCAGGCCACAACCAAAACACAGCATCATTTCAAACAGAAGCAGCAGCCAAACATTGCCCATAGGGATATGTTCGAGGATGAATATATCATCATCTGCTCACTCACTGGGAAGAAGGGGAGATCAGTTACTGTACTTTGATTGTGTTCAACTCAATCACCATGTTATAAAAATAGCAAGCTGCCATAATAAAAATAAGGCTCCTCTATCCAGCACCAGTTATCTTCTGTTCTTCACCAAACCTATAAATGCTATATCACCGCATTAAAAAAACACAAGGGAGCAAAGAAATCACATCTGATGTCTTAGCTGAGATCAGTACACTGTTCCGGCTGAGCTATTTCTCTGCAGTTTATTTCCCTCATATTTCTGGTATTTGATCTAACCATAAGGATTTTAGTTCTAAGTTATATGCACCCCAGGAATCTGTGCACATATGAATATGTAAATTCTGACTGAAGATGCATGGCCATCAACAGAGTGCATGTTACATAGTGGGTGCAAGCTGGCAAAGCTTCATTTTACTGGTGTAGCAGCTGTGCGTCAGTGTAAATTGCTCCTATGTCCCTTGTGCACCTGTCAGTAGATATTTTTCATAGTCTGTATTTGATCCTGGGATTCAGGACCTCCTAAAATGATTTTTTGTTTTTTTATTGGGAACATTAAGGTTCATTCTTTGTACTGTAAGGACCTGTGTCTTTTGACAAAGGTGTGGTGTTATGGACCCATTGTATAGGTATCAAATAGAATACTTTCAGTACTTTAAAAATCACCTATGCTTCACCTGTTCAACACCCTCCTTAAACTCCTGCCATTCACTGAAAGGTTTATCCTAATCATAGTTTTGCCCTTTCCATTATGGCTTATAAATTAAATATGTAGCCTTTTAAGACTGGTTGCTTTCAGTTAGCCATATCCATTGAACGCCCTTGGACACACCAGAAAGGAAATTAAGAACATATTCCACTTAATTACGTCTAGGGAGCTCCCTGCTGGTCTAGTGGTTAGGATTTGGTACTTTCACCACTGCAACCTGGGTTAAGCCCCCAGTCTGGGAACTGAGATGACATCAAGCACTTTTACACCATGGCTACACACACACACACACACACACACACACACACACACACACACACACGTAGTATCTTAGAGAAATAGGTACCTAGGAGTATATTTAACCAAGGACAGGAGAGATATGGCAGACAGAAAGCTACAAAACCTAAAACACAAAAAGAAATTTAAAAAGCCCTAAATAAGTGTAAAGACATCTGTATTTATAGATCAAACATCTTTTTTTTTTTGTATATAAGATGGCAAGTCTCCTGAAAAAGTTATCCATGTAGTCAGTGAGGACTAGGGAGCAGCTGCTTCTAAGGGACAGAATGGGATGATGGAAAGGTCTCTGACCCAGGTAGAGGATCTGATTGCACTGCATTGTGACACTAAATGTGCTCAGTTGTTTGGTTTAAAATGGTTAATTCCAGATGATGGGATTAAGATGGTGAATAGAAGGACTGGAGCTCAACTTCTCTCCTAAAAACAACAAAATTCACAACTAAAGTCTGAGAAATCTTCACCCAAATGGACTGGAAACCTTAAAAAAGATGCCCTACTCCAGAAGAAAAAGAGGAGGACACAAAAAGAGGTAGGAGGGGCGATTTCATGATATAAACAATCCCATACCTCCTGGGTGGGAAGCTCCACAGACTGGAAACTAACTGGTTCACAGAGACTCACCTACAGGAGGGAGAGGTCTGAGCCACACATCAAACTCTGATGTGTGGGGATTTGGCATGGGGAGAAAGAGCCCCGGAGCATCTGGCATTGAAGGCCAGTGGGGCTTGTGTGCAGGAGCTCCACAGGACTGGGGGAAATGGAGACCCCATTCTCAAAAGGTGCACACAGACTTTCACGTGCACTGGGTCCCAGGGCAAAGCAGAGGCTCCATAGGAATTTGGGTCAAACCTGACTGCAGTTCTTGGAGGATCTTGTGGGAAAGCAGGGGTGAGTGTGGCTTATTGTGGGGGAAGGACATTGGAAGCAAAGCTCTGGGGAATATTCAGCAGCATGCCTTTCTCTGGAGGTGGCCATTTTGGGAAAATCTGGCCCCACCCATCCGCAGCTGCTGAGAAGCCCCAGGGCAAACAACAACCCAGGTGGGATCACAGCCCTGCCCCTCAGTAAACAGGCTACCTAAAGACCCCTCAGGGACACAGCTGCCTCTAATCCCATCCAGAGACTAAGCCCCACCCACCAAAGGGATCAGAATCGGCTCCACCTACCAAGGGGCAGGCATCAGCCCCTCCCATCAGGAAGCCTACAGCAAGCCCCCACACTGACTTCAGCCACAGGGGGGCAGACATCAGAAGTAAGAGAGGCTACAACTCTATTATCTGTCAAAAGGTCACCACACTAAAAACCTATAAAAATGAAAAGACAGAGAACTGTAACTCAGATGAGGGAGAAAGGAAAAACCCCAGAAAAACAACTAAGTGAGGAGGAGATTCTTAGCCTCCAGGGAAAAGATTTTAGACTATTGATGCTGAAGATGATGCAAGACGTTGGAAATAAACTGGAGGCAAAGATGGATAACTTATAGGAAACACTGACCAAAGAGATACAAGATATAAAACTTAAACAAGAAGAGATGCAAAGTACAATAACTGAAATAAAAAAATCCCTAGAAGCAGCTAACAGCAGAATACAGGAGGCAGAAGAATGAATAAGCGAGGTGGAGGACAGATCAGTGGAAATTATGGATGCAGAACAGAAAAGAGAAAAAAGATTGAAAACAAATGAAGAGAGTCTCAGAGAACTCTGGGACAACATGAAACGCACCAACATCTGTATTATAGGGGTGCCAGAAGGAGAAGGGGACAGAAAAAATATTCCAAGAGACAATAGCCGAAAACTTCCCTGACATGGGGAGGGAATCACTCACACAAATCCAGGAAGCACAACGAGTACTATATAAAATAAACCCAAGGAGGAACACCCTGAGACACATATTAATCAAACTTACCAAAATTAAAGACAAAGAGAAAATCTTGAAAGCAGCTAGGGAAAAGAAACAAATAACATACAAGGGAACCCTGATAAGGTTATCGGCAGATTTTTCAACAGAAATTCTGCAGGCCAGAAGGGAGTGGCATGATATACCTAACGCGATGAAAGGAAAAAAACCTCCAACCAAGATTACTCTACCCAGCAAGGCTCTCATTCAGATTTGAAGGAGAAATCAAAACCTTCACAGATAAGCAAAAGCTGAGAGAATTCAGCAACATTAAACCAGCCTTACAACAAATACTAAAGGAACTTCTATAGGCAGAAAAGAACAAGAGAAGAAGGAGAGAAAAAAGAGCAGCAAAAACAAATCCAAAGTAATTAATAAAATGGCAATAAGAACATACATATCAATAATTACCTTAAATTTTAATGGACTAAATGCCCCAACCAAGACATAGACTTGCTGAATGGATACAAAAACAAGACCCATATATATGCTGTCTTCAAGAGACCCACTTCACTTCTAGGGACACATTCAAATGGAAAGTGAGAGGACGGAAGGAAGTATTTTGCGCAAACGGGGATCAAAAGAAAGCTGGAGTAGCAATACTCATATCAGACAAAATAGACTTTAAAATGAAGAATATTTTAAGGGACAAAGAAGGACATTACATAATGATCAAAGGATCAATCCAAGAAGATGTTATAACAATTGTAAATATCTACGCACCCAACACAGATTCACCACAATATATAAGACAACTGCTAACAACCTTAAAAGGAGAAATTGACAATAACACAATCATAGTGGGGGACTTTAACACCCCACTTACAGCAATGGACAGATCAACCAGACAGAAAATCAATAAGGAAACACAGGCCCTGAATGACACATTAAACCAGATGGACTTAATAGATATTTATAGGACATTTCATCCAAAAGCAACAGAACGCACATTCTTCTCAAGTGCACATGGAACATTCTCTAAGATTGATCACATCCTGGGCTACAAATCCAACCGTGGTAACTTTAAGAAAATTGAAATCATATCAAGCGTCTTTTCTGATCACAACGCTATACAACTGGAAATCAACAAGAAAAAAACTGCAAAAAACACAAACACCTGGAGACTAAACAACATGCTACTAAACAACTAATGGATCACTGAAGAAATCAAAGAGCAAATTAAAAAACACCTAGCAGCAAATGACAATGAAGATACGACACTCCAAAACCTATGGGATGCAGCAAAAGCCATTCTAAGAGGAAAGTTTATAGCACTACAAGCCCACCTCAAAATAAACAGAGAAAGCTCAAATAAACAAGCTAACTTTACATCTCAAGAAGCTCGAGAGAGAAGAACAGACAAGACCTAAAGTTAGTAGAAGGAAAGAAATCATAAAGATCAGAGCAGAAATCAATGAAATAGAAATGAAGAAAACCATAGAAAAGATCAATGAAATGAGAAGCTGGTTCTTTGAAACGATCAACAAAATTGATAAACCCCTAGCCAGACTTATCCAGAAAAAAAAAAAGAGAGAGGACTCAAATCAATAAAATTAGAAATGAAAAAGGAGAAGTAACAACAGATATCACAGAAATACAAAGGATCCTTAGAGACTACTATATGCAACTATACGCCAAGAAAATGGAAAACCTAGAAGAAATGGATAAATTCTTAGAGAAGTACAATCTTCCAAGACTAAACCAAGATGAAATAGAAAAGATGAATGGACCCATCACAAGAACTGAAATTGAAACTGTGATTAAAAAACTTCCAACAAACAAAAGTCCAGGACCAGATGGCTTCACAGGCGAATTCTATCAAACATTTAGCGAAGAGCTAACACCTCTTCTTCTGAAACTATTTCAAAAAATTGCAGAGGAAGGGATACTCCCAAACTCATTCTATGAGGCCACCATCACCCTGGTACCAAAACCAGACAAAGATTCCTCAAAAAAAGAAAACTACAGGCCAATTTCACTGATGAACATCGATGCAAAAATCCTCAACAAAATACTAGCAAACTGCATCCAACACTACATTACAAGGATTGTACATCATGATCAAGTGGGATTTATCCCAGGGATGCAAGGGTTCTTCAATATCTGCAAATCCATCAGTGTGATACACCACATTAACAGACTGAAGAATAAAAACCATATGATCCTCTCAATAGATGTGGAAAAAGCCTTTGACAAAACCCAACACCCATTTCTGATAAAAACTCTTCAGAAAGTGGGCATAACAGGAACCTACCTGAACATGATAAAGGCCATATGTGACAAACCCACAGCAAACATCATTCTCCATGGTGAAAAGCTGAAAGAATTCCCACTGAGATCAGGAACAAGACAAGGATGTCTGCTCTCGCCACTACTCTTCAACATAGTTCTGGAAGTCCTGGCCACAGCAGTCAGAGAAGTAAAAGAAATAAAAGGAATCCAAATGGGAAAGGAAGAAGTAAAACTATCCCTATTTGCAGATGACATGATACTATACCTAGGCAATCCTAAAGACTCTACCCAAAAACTGTTAGAGCTCATCCATAAATTTGGCAAAGTACCAGGACACAAAATCAATACAGAGAAATTGACAGCATTTCTATACACTAACAATGAAAGAGCAGAAAAAGAAATTATGGAAGCAATCCCATTTACCATCACATCCAAAAGAATAAAATACCTAGGAGTAAACCTACCTAAAGAGACAAAAGACCTGTACTCTGAAAACTATAAGCCACTGATGAAAGAAATCAAAGATGACACAAATAGATGGAAAGATATACCATGCTTGTGGATTGGAAGAGTTAATATTATCCAAATGACTATACTACCCAAGGCAATCTACAGATTCAATGCAATCCCTATCAAATTACCAAGGACATTTTTCACAGAACTCGAACAAAATATTTTAAAGTTTGTTTGGAAGCACAAAAGACTCAGAATAGCCAAAGACATGCTGAAAAAGAAAAATGGAGCTGAAGGAATCAGGTTCCCGGACCTCAGACTACACTACAAAGCAACAATCATCAAAACCGCATGGTACTGGCACAAAGACAGAAATATGGATCACTGGAACAGGATAGAAAGCCCAGAATTAAACCCACACACTTACAGCCAACTAATCTATGGCAAAGGCGGCAAGAATACACAAGGGAGAAAGGACAGCTTGTTCAATAAGTGGTGCTGGGAAAATTGGACAGCCACATGGGAAAGAATGAAATTAGAACACTGCCTAACACCATACACAAAAAGAAACTCCAAATGGATTAAAAACCTAGGTATAAGACCAGACACTATAAAACTCTTAGAGGAAAACAGGCCAAACACTCTCTGACATAAACGACAGCAGCATCTTCTCAGATCCACCTATCAGAGTATTGACAACAAAAACAAATATAAACAAATGAGACCTACTCAAACTTCAAAGTTTCTGCACAGCAAAGGAAACCCTAAACAACACAAAAAGACAACCCACAGAGTGGGAGAAAATCTTTGCAAGTGAATCCACTGACAAGGGATTAATCTCCAAAATTTATAAACAACTTCTGCAGCTCCATACAAAAAAAAAAAAAAAAAAAAACAAAAAACAACAAACAAGTCTATCAAAAAATGGGCAGAAGATCTAAACAGACAGTTCTCCAAAGAAGACATACAGATGGCCGAGAAACACATGAAAGGATGTTCAACATTACTCATTATTAGAAAGATGCAAATCAAAACCACTCTGAGGTACCACCTTACACCAGCCAGAATGGCCATCATCCAAAAGTCTACAAACAATAAGTGCTGGAGAGGGTGTGGAGAAAAAGGAACCCTAGTACACGGTTGGTGGGATTGTACATTGGTGCAGCCACTGTGGAAAGCAGTATGGAGATGCCTCAGAAAACTAAACATAGAACTACTTTTTGATCCAGCAACGCCACTCCTGGGCACCTACCCAGAGAAAACCACAACTCACAAAGACACATGTACTCCAATGTTCATTGCAACACTATTTACAATAGCCAAAACATGGAAACAACCTAAATGTCCATTGACAGAGGAGTTGTTCAAGAAGATGTGGTACATATACACAATGGAATATTACTCAGCCATTAAAAAGAACGAAATACTGGCATTTTTTGCAACATGGATGGACCTAGAAACTATCATGCTAAGTGAAGTCAGCCATACAATGAGACACCAACATCCAATGCTTTTACTGACATGTGGAATCTGAAAAAAGGACAGACTGAACTTCTCTGCAGAACAGATGCTGACTCACAGACATTGAAAAACTTATGGTCTCCGGAGGAGACAGTTTGGGGGGTGGGGGGATGTGCCTGGGCTGTGGGATGGAAATCCTGTGAAATCATATTGTTATGATCATTATACAAGTACAGATGTGATAAATTCATTTGAGTAATAAAAAAACAAAACAAAACCAAAAAAATGGTTAATTCCATGGTATATGAAGGTCATATCCACTAAAAAGAAAAAAAGAAGATCCAAGGGGGAGGGGAAGGGAGTGGGATGGACTGGGAGTTTGGGGTTAGTAGATACAAACTATTGCACTTAGAATGAATAAGCAATGCGACCCTACTGTGCAGCACATGGAACTATCCAGGCTCCATGATGGGGATAATATAAGAAAAGGAATGCATATGTGCATATGACCAGCTCATTCTGCTGGACAGCAGGAGCTGGCACAACATTGTAAATCACCTATACTCTAATACAAGTTAATTAATTTTTAAAGAGCTGTTGCTGACTCTTTGGGGCTCGTTATCTCATTCTTCCATCATCAGGTAGTGTTCCCATGGGTGCAGGGCACAGCTGATTTGTTCATCCCCTGTCAAAGGACAGCTTGCTTGATTCCCACTTTAGGAATTATGAATGAAGCCACTACAGCTTGTGTGGACATGAATTTTCAGTTCATCCAGGCAAAGACCTAGGAGCATGATTGCTGGGTCATAGGATAAAACTCCATCTTTCTTCAGGCGAAACTGCCAGACTGTCTTCCAATGTGACTGTGTCAACCTTCCTTCCACAGCAATGGCTTTCTTGTCCTGCTGCCAGTCATTGCTGTTGTAGGACTGGTGGATTTTAGCCACTCTTTTAGTCCAGAAGCAGCCAGGCTGGAGGTCAGGGGAGAGCTGGGGAGGATCTTGATTTGCTCTGGTCCTGATGTTCTCAGCGATGTTGACTCCATGTCTGTGGGTACGGACCTTGCTCTCCTGAAAGGCTAGTACATTGTGAAGGGGAGTGTCCCACACGGGCACAAAGAGGGGTCCCTGACTGTCCCACAGAAGACCTGCTCTTCCCCACACACCAGAGACCCTAGAGCCTACTGGTGCTCACAGGACAATCCCAGCCATATAATCCCAACCCTAGGGGAAGGACAGGAGGGCGACCAAGTCCCCCACCCCACCGCTGGCCTTCAGAAACATAGGCTTGGGGCTGGTGTGTCATGCTAGTGTCTCCTGGCGGCTGTACTTATCCCTATGCTCCTGTTCCTGATGAAACAGAAGAGCCAGCTGAGGGGCAGGGCCTCGAGACACAGCCCCCACAGGCCCTCACTCTCCTCTACACCAGTCTGCCAGTGTCCAGAGAAAGGGCTGGCGGTCACAGGCCAGGGTGGGGAGCATGGCTGTGCAGAGCAGAACCTGTTAAAAAAAAAAAAAAAAGGTTGTTTAGGAGTTCCCACTGTGCTTAAGGATCTGGCACTGTCTCTGCAGCAGCCAAGGTTCATTCACGTGGCTAGCACAGTGGGTTGAGGATCCGGTGTTGCTGCGCCTGTGGTATGTGTCTCGGCAGTGGCTCATATTTGATCCCTGGCCTGGGAACTTCTATAAGCTGAGGATGCTACCAAAAGAAAGAGAGATGAAAAGGAAGGAAGCGGGGAGCTCCCATCGTGGCTCAGTGGAAATAAATCTGACTGGATCAAGACATTACCAAGAGGAAACATTACCTGCTAGTCAGACCTTACAGGACTCTTGCTGCAGGTGGGGCAGTTTCTTGAAAATTACATGGGAGTGGGGGCTGGGGAGCCTAGTCAGACAAGAAGGTGGTCAGACAGGGATGGTGAGGGGATTTTGACTAAACTGGCCTAGCAAGGTTCCTGCTGAAAGGATATAATGCAGAAAGGAACCCCAAAGTCCAGAACCTTTTCTAGTTGAAAAAGAGCTTGGGGAAGGCTGAGTAAAGCTTGCTGGAACACAGGATCTTTGTCAGTTCTCAACTCTGTGGCCAGCGATTTCTGCCTGTGAGCTCCCAGGTGCCACAGCTGCCTCTGATATGTGGTACTTGGTGACAAGCACCATGAGGGCGGCAGTGAGACCCAGAGTGCACCCTCCCTGTGGGGGAGCTGGCACCCCATCCTGAGAGGTGACCTGAGAAAGAGGCCCTGTCCCATTGACTGGCTGCTCACAGTCAGGCTGAGCAGGGAAGGGGCCAGAGCAAGGCCCCCAAATATGTCACCAGGTACATTGATTATTTTATCCTGAAGGCACTTGAGAACCAGGAGAAAAGTCCAAGCTTCTTACCCCTGTAACTGTCCAAAAGTTAAGTACACGTTCCCACTTTTCCAAAGAAAATTTGGTTATAATAGAAACGTAGGTTTGGAAACTACCTCTGTACCCAGGAAAGAGCTTCTGTGAAGACACTGCCTCAGGACACAGCTTCAAGCTCACATCTCCCTTCCCCTGCCACACGGCCTCCCCACCCCAGAGGTTTTTCCTTCTCCTGGCGGGATATCTGAGCCTCAGTGGTCTGGATGCCTCTGTGAGGCTCATTTCTGGGTGAAACCCCATGAGTGGACTCGGAAAGGCCATCATCCCACTAACTCCTCAGGCACAGGGAGCCAGGGACTGCTTCTCCAGGGTCCAAAGTCCTTATCGCCAAGCCAGGTGGCTCCAGGGAAAGTTGAACCCATTGGAGAAAGTGGGGTCAGACCAGGGAGCCCAGAGCCCACTTCTGGGAGCCTGAGTGGGAGCTGGTCCACAGTGAGCCCTCAGGAAGAAGGTGTGTGTCCTGGGGCTTCCAAGGAAGCTGTATCCGGACCTGGCAAAGGCTGCCTGGAAATTCTACACCATGCAGGGTTTGTCCCAGCTTCTGACCACCAAGGCTTTAGCACGGTGCCAGCACAACTGGCTGGGTGCCCATGGGGGCAGGGGATGGAGACCAGCCCTTTGCTGGGACCCCTCCCCTGCCAGCCCATGGCCCTGAGGGTCCCAGTCCTGGGGCTGCCCCTCTGCAATCTCTGCCTCAGTGGCCCTCAGGGTCCCCACCCTAGAGGCCTTGGTGCTGCCTTTGCTCTGAGGTCTCAGCAGGTGGGCACTGCCCTGGGCCCTCCCCCAACTCCCCTGGGGATGGTGCCAAGCCCAGACCCCCACCCCGCAGGCAGCAGAATCTGCAGGTCCAGGACTTGGTGCAGTTTCCAGCCCCATGAGGAGGGGGGATTTGAAAATCCCTGACAGAGACTCATGGGAGGGGTGTTCTCAGGCTCTGACGCCCTGGGGGAGATGCCCCGGTCGGGAGTGGCTGTTCTGTGAGGGATGCACCCCAGAGCCTGGACTGGGCGGGGATTTGAACAGGGTCTGTGTCCAGTGGGTGCAGCTGCCAACACTGCTACGACCCTCTCAGGGCCACATGCACCCCTGGCTTGACAAGAGAGGGGGCGGGTCTGGCACCCCTGCCCCACCTCATGCCTGCCGCAAGGTGCGGATGGTGGCGTGGGATCCAGCTGTGACACCTGCTGGTTGACCGGGGCCAACCCGGAGGGCTGAGTTGGCGTGAGGGGCCGTCTCCCACCTGGGGGTGGGGTGCTCCCTGCTCCTCCCCTCAGCGTCCGCCCTGCGGGGGGTCTGCCCCACATGACGTGGGTGTTTCCCGGCCTTCAGGTGGGGAGCAGCTTCCCCCGACACTGTCCTTCCCAGGCTCTGGGCGAGAGGTGCACTTCCTCCTCGGGGACCCTCGTGGCCGCTGCTGACCAAGGACACCTGCCTGACAAGGGAGACCGGATGTGCAGGTGAGTCTGGGCCTGGCCTTCGTGCTGGGCTTGGCCTGAAGGCTGGCCAGTGGGGGGTCTCAGTGAGAGTCCACTGCCCAGGTCAGCTGTTCATGCAGTTACTACCCGGGGGCCTTGAACTCCGCAGTGGTGAGGACAGCTTTGTCCAGTCACTGCTGAGGGCAGAGGAGAGCTGAGTCCATCCGGTGCACAGGGGGGACAAGGGCGTCCCAGGAGAAGCAGGATGGGTGCACGGGTTTCAGGTGAGGGACCAAGACAGGTTGCCGCATGTCTGTAACAGGGCAGCTGTGTCCACAGGGGGCCGGCGAGGACCCATGGATGGAGCCAGGACTCCCTCCTCCCTGAGGCTCCGAGTCTCGGGAGGCTGGAGGCTGAGGGGTGGGGGCTGGAGGCCTGGGAAGGCTGACCCTCCAGCACTTCTGGGGAAAGTTGTGCAGTGCAGCTGGGGCACGAGGGGCCGTCTTTGCACTGAGGATTCTCTCCGCACCAATTCGTTCAAAACAGGGGGAAATCTTCTCACATCCATGAAAGGTAGAGTCACATAGACTTCCTTCCTCCTATCCTGTGATGTCATTAATAAGCTCTCATGTCAGTTAGATGAATCTACAGAAGGGGCTCAGTTGGACTCAGGCAGGTAGTTCAGCACAGCAGAGCCAGAGACCATGTTAGGCAGCAGACCCAGCAAAACTGCATGCTGGACATCATACATCAGGGAGGATATAAAACTTATTTTAATTAAAAAAATTCAACCCATTATCCATTACTGCACTATTTCCCACAGCAAAGACATGGAAGTAAAAAAATGCCCATCAACAGAGAAGATTGGGTAGACATACACAATGGAATATTACTTAGATGCAAAAAAAATCAAGGAATAATGCTTTTGGGGCAACATGGATGGCTTAGAATGTGTAATATTTAGTGAAGTAAAGCAGACAAAACCAATATCATGTGAGATCACCAATAGGTGGACGCTAATAGAAATGATAGAACCGACAGCAGAAATAGACTCAACGATTTTGAAACCAAAATTACCTTGACCAAAGAGGAAATGTGGGGAGGGGTTAAATTAGGGACTAGGCATTGATGTCCACTCTACCACACACAGCAGAGGTAGATAACAAGGACCTATTGTGTACCGCAGGGAAACAGAGTCAGCAATGTGCAATCACCCACATGGAGAAAGAATCGGAAGATGCATGGATGTGTGTGCAGGTAAAACTGAGCTTCTTTGCTGTTCACAGAAAACATCACAAGTTTTTAACTATGGTACATTTAATTTAAAAAAGTTAAGACTTCTTTTCTCATGACACTCATCTGATGTGTTAATGAGAATTTTATACTCTATGATTTGTCCAATATTTTGGTTGTTGTGAGAATGTGAAAAGGGATCATTTTCCCAGCTTCTCGGCTCTCTGCACATCCAAGATGAGTACTGGCTTTATTGCAACACCCAGAACCTGGAAAGAATTCCAACATCAGACATCAGCTAAAGGAATAGACTGATTTTACTAGGACCACTCTTCGGAAAACACTTTTCATTAAAAATCGGCTATTGCTGACTCACACGGAAACGTGGTAATGTTCACAATATCGATGCTGAGTAAGATGAGCCGTACAAGCAAAAGCACATACAATATACGTCCATTCGTATGTTTCTAGAGCATGGAAATTAATCTGAAGCATCCTAACCCAGATCAAATATAATGTGAGGACCCGGTGGAAAAAGAGAAGGGAGAGGAAGGAGGAACACCAGAAACTTGTGAAAACAGGGAGAGAATTGATCTGTCCAAACATGAAAAGGTTGATGTCCACATCAGTGTTTATCAAAGTGTACAATCTAAATATCATAGTTTATTAGAGGACAGTTTCACCTCACTCAAGATATTACCAATAAGGAAACACATGGCTTGAGACAGAAGCAGTGACAGAAAAATAGTGAAAAATCAGAAGCACTTGAAAACACTTCTCATGGAGCCTGAGGATATATTATTAGGTAAGCATGACAACAGAACAAAATCACCAAGTGCTCATGATGGGGGTGTCCTGACCACCCTGCCAGGTGTGTCCACTCTATCTTGGAGCTGGTCCAGGGAAGCAGGTGTGTCCAGAGAGGAGGAGCACAGGTGCAGAACAGGGACTACCTCTCAGGACACATCTGCTCGTGGAACTTTCACACACCCTCTACACACCTGGGTGTGGTTTCCTTCTCTAATGTGGGGGTGACGGGGACACCTACACCACGGATGGGTGTGCGTGTGGAAAAACAAAGTAACGCATGGGTGGCCGGCGTTTACTATTTAAAAAAATGAGAAAATATAAAACCGCTTTCCAAAATGCTATTAAAACACCAAATCCAAGACACTCACACCGGCTCTGGGGAACTTCTCTTTCTGAGGGCATTCAATGGCATAATGTCTTCTATCCTAGGAGCTTATGCAAATAGGGTCCTCCCTCTACTGATAAGACAGCCTTGTCCTGAACCTGCAGCTCTGGCAGCGGAGTCCCAGCCCCAGGATCCCCAGGTGCTCCCATTCTGTGATCAGGACTGAACACAGACCACATGCCATGGAGTCTGGGCTGAGCTGGGTGGTCCTTGCGGCTCTTTTACAAGGTAGGTTTTCCAGAACAAGAGATGCTGAGGATGTGAGGGCACCTCAGTGCGCGTGTGACAGTTTTCTGACCCGGATGTCTTTGTGTTTGCAGGTGTCCAGGGTGAGGGGCAGCTGGTGGAGTCTGGAGGAGGCCTGGTGCAGCCTGTGGGTCTCTGAGACTCTCCTGTGCAGACTCTGGGTTCACCTTCAGTGGCTTCTACATGCACTGGGTCTTCCAGGCTCCCGGGAAGTGACTGGAGTAGGTGGCAGGTATTAGCAGTCATGGCGGTAGCACCTACTACGCAGACTCTGTGAAGGGCTGATTCACCATCTCCAGAGACAACGCTGAGAACACACTGTATCTGCAGATGAACAGCCTGAGAACTGAAGACACGGCCCGGTATTACTGTGCGAAAGACACAGTGAGGGGAAGGCTGTGTGAGCCCAGACACAAACCTCCCTGCAGGGACACAGGGCCTGGGCTGCAGGGGGCACTCAGGACCCAGAGGTGTTTGTTTCATGCCCAGGAGCAGGTGCAGAGGGAAGTTAAGGGCTGGTTTCCTGCCAGGGTCTGGGGCTTCCTCTCCCTGTGGCATCTCCCCAAGGGAATCCCTCTGCACTCATGATTCTCTACACACTATTCAGTCTCTGAAGGAGAAAGGAGTGTTGGAATAGGGGAAATATTCTCACATGCATAAAAGTTAGGGAGACACTATATGTTGTTTCATCCTTCTCTTAATATCTTTAAGTAACTCTTCATGACCGCTGGTGAATCTACAAAAGAGGGTCCATTGGACTCAGCCAGGGAGCTCAACACAGCAGATCCAGCGACCCAGCAGCTAGCAGCAACATCATAAAGTGCACACTGGACAGCAGACATCAGCAGGTTCCAAACCGAAAGCAAGAGAAGCAACTCCCCTCGGTGGTCGTGGTTCCCCTGACACCTCACTCACAGCCTCCAAGCTAGTTTCCTCCGTGCCAATGCACAGGGACCCCCACTGCAGCTTGCGGGAGAAGTTGAGTCTGAGGACACCCCACACAGTGAGGCAAGGAGTGTGAGCAGTTTATCGCATCCGTCACTGAGGTGTCTGTTGAGAGCAGGGACGTCCCGTGCAGTACATCCTGGGGAAGGACAGAGCCACCTGATGTTCATGCCAATTATTATCGACAGGATTAGGATCCTCCTTCTCACGCCCTCCTACAAACAGGTCTCGCCTGGGCCAGGGCCCAGATTCTGGCCTGCTCTTCACGGGTGCAGCAAGACCCCTTTCAAGACCGCATGACTGTCTTGCCAGGTCAAGTCAAAGGCTATGTACGGTAAGGGCCCGAACTTCTCTGATCAAAGTGGCAGCGTCCTGGCTGCAGGAGCCTCGTTTGTTCCGCGTATGACAGAGCGAGCAGACATGGGCACCGGAACCCGGGCCCCCGAGAGCGCCCCAGGCTCCACTGTCAAATTCCCAAAGGGGGAGCGCCGTGGGGCCCGGCTCATGGTGATGCGCCCTCCGTGACCTGGTGCAGGGAGCGGAACGAGGGCTCCTCTCTGGGGACGCAGGTGGGACCTGAAGTGCTGAGGCTCAGTGCCGGAGGCTGGTGAGATCGAGGACGGGTAGGCTCATCTAGACTAGCTGGCGGGAAGGGGTGGGTGGGGTGGGGGGCACCAGGCGATAGAGTAGGAGAGAGACACATACAGCGGGAGTCCCTCAAACCTAGACTTTGGCTGAGGGCCCTAGAGCCTTGGACATTGGGAACCTCCGACCATTTTCCACGTCAGCGTGTCTGGGTCAGATTGCTTCCAGCTGTTGAGAATACAGCCAAGGCGAGAGGCTGCAGGGGGCTCCCGGGATGTACCAGAACCCATTCTTAGCCTCCACGCAGTAGTATAGGGGTACTCAGAGCCACCGACTGGCCAAAGGTGTGCCTTATTGTCTCAGCGACGTCTCCGAGGCACTAAGGCGCAAAGCTGCAACCGTCTCCACAGTCGTGTCTGGCTTGGGGGAGGTGGCCAGAGAAGCGGGGACCTGTGCCACTAGGGCACCACGGGAATTCCCAGGAACCAGCTGAGGCTGACTCGCTTTTCACAGAGCCCCTGGGATGTGCCTTATGGTCCTACTGGGGAGGCGGTGGCCAGCGACAAGGGACTCTGAGTTTGCTTTGAGCACTAAGTGCCTCTTGTTGCAAAGAACTTATCTTGATGGGGGCAGATGCTCTCATAGCCTGGTCCCTTCTCTGTCCCCCTTGTCCTCTCACAGGTGTCTTCGAGGGGCAGGCAGCCCTGAGGACTCTTAACTGCCTGCACGGTACTAGCTGTCCCGGTCCGCAGCTGGGAGGGAAAAAGAAAGGAGGAAGCCTCACCCATCAGGTGGCCGGTACTAAGGTGCAGAGATGCGCTTGGTGCAGAGGGACGACCTCCTCATCATCACGGAGCCCAAGTGCATGGTCATGTCTGTCGTTATCGCCCATGGAGAGAAGAGGTCTTAAGATGCACCTGCTGACCTGCTGATAGATTGGGGAAAGAAGTGTCTGATGCTACACTTGCTACATGGTTGGGGGCTTATCAAAGCCCCCATAGGGGAGAGGTGAGGAGTGGGCCACATACCTTTCTACGCAGCGGGTAAGAAGGAGCAGGAGGGGTTGCTCGAGGTGGCGAGGGGGCATTACTGTGAGACGGGTGGGGCCATGACAAGGGCCTGACAATTGTTGTCATGACCAGAGGCTTTGAGTTCTGTCTCCTTGTGGGGAACTGGAAGTCCCTCACCTATTCCAAAGAGGCAAAGAGAAAAGGGTCCAACCCACAAAATGTATCCGTGGTCACATTATGTTGAAATAGAGTGAGTACATATTTTCCCATAATGGTGGAAATAGAAATTTGGCTTTCAGTCATGACCCAGTCACTGATTTTCTGTCCTCTCTATGGACAACCATAAGTTTGCATTAAAAACGTGCAATAATTATTCTCTCCCATTGTGCACCAGCAGGAGATCCGCACAGGCGCAGGCGGAAACTATCAGCTCCTGGGAGAGGACCACGCAGACAGAGTAGGGGAAACAGCCCTGGGGCTCCCACTCAGGAAGCTTTTCTCCTCTCGTTGGTTGAGAACGAATAGAGTGTAACCATCACCTGGGACAGTGGGGAATGTTTTACTCAGTAAGCCCAACAAAGCTTCAAGACAAAAACCCAAAAGACCAAAGTTTGCAAATGAGTTTCCTGCTAGCCACCTCAAGACACATATACTGGTAAGACTTAAAACATTTCTTTCTCAGCACCTATAAGAAGCAAAATGGACAGGGTCTAGCCCCAGCCACCAAAGAAGAAGGGAGAAGGGGTGCTCGTAACGAGGAAAATAGCAGTCTGTGGGACGTGACCCAGAAGTCCCTGGGTGATAGAATCGATAGGGTTGCTGATCGTGTTACAGGCACACACGGAGTCTCCAGTCACTGGGAGAAAGAGTGAACGCGTTGAACAGAGACAGGCCTCTGCTTCCCTCTCCCTTCGGGAGTCAGTGTCAGCACCCTAGACACAGCCCTGCCACCTCCCCCAGGGCAGTTCCTGCTGGGTGAATGTCCAGGCCCTGCCTGCCTCCCCCTGTGACTGTTACCTAATGCGGTGCACCAGCAAACCCACTAGCATCCAAGTACATGGAAGTGAGTGGGTATTTCTGTGATCCGAAGTCTCGTTTAAGTGTCCCTTCATGTTCACCAGTTGAGCAGCAGAATACCCTAGGAGTGACACAGCAGTGGACCAGAGTATCTTCAATGCAGACTGAACTTTGGAAACTAGAAGGCGTTTCAGAGGTAGGACATGAGGATGTATGTGGAGACGAGAGGGCAGAGTTTCAAAACAGATGTACTTGCCCCCTTCCCCTTGGTCAGGTCAGGGTGCACATTCTTCCTGGTTGGCTAATTTGAAACAAATTGTTACTGGGAGAAGAGGGAAAGCATAGGGGGGGTTGAAGGAAAATGTTTCAGCTGAAACTGGAGCAAAATGGAGTAACCAAGATTTCCTCTGATAGAAAAGACATTATGTTACTTTCCACTGAGAGACATGTTTCTACCATATTTTCTTAGCCTCTTTGCTTCTGTTTTCTATGCTGGAAACTCCATCTTGTCCTTTACTTTACCCAATATTCCTGCTTGAAAAACAGTTGCAGTGCTGGTAAATGACTTAAGCTCAAGAGCAAAGACCTAAAGGCATAAGTTATTCATATGGTCAGCTGAATGAGGACATAAAGCATTGGTCTAGAAATGTCAGACCTGTGCAGATTGGGTTGACATTTGCACAGCATGATATAACCTGTTAAAATAAGAGAAAGAGGAACCTCATTGCCCCAAGTGGTTTATGAGCAGTAGTTAGCAGAATATGCATCAGCAAGGAGAAAGAGGTGCAAACCTAGGCATGCAGGGTTACTGCAGATAGGCAGACAGTCTGCAGAAGCACAATGGTGATTCTCTAGATGCCATGCATAGATAGCTGATGCCAAGCTTCCTCAATGCTAATGACTGTTAAATGCCTAAATGTCAGAATAAAAGCTTAACCATCTACCAGCTATGTGACTTTTAAAATAATAAAAGAACTTTTAAAATAATAAAAAAACTATATTCTGCCCCTACAAGCCCCTCCTCACTTGATGTAATCCTAAAGAGCACAATAAAAGCATTGTGGTTTCTTGAGGCAGAGTTCTTGGTCCCTGAGACCTTGAGTCCCCCGGTTTCCCACCTTTAATTAAAATAAATGTCTCTGTGTCTTGTTTTATGTTAATTTTTTCTTAAGTTCCACAGCACCTGTTCTTCAGCTCTTACCTGCCGAGCTGGTCTTGGCAAGTCATATCATATAATATCTGTCTCTTACTTCACTTAGTGTGATAATTTCTGGGCCCATCCATGCTGCTGCACTAGCATTATTTCATTATTTTTTATGGTTGATAAATATCACATTGTATACATGTACCACATCTTCTCTATAAATCTTTGTCAATGGACAATTAGGTTGCTTTTTTGGCTATTGTAAATAGGGCTGCAAAGGATACTTGGGTGCATGTATCTTTTAGAATTATGGTTTTCTCTGGATTTATGCCCAGGAGTAAATTTGCTGAATCATATTCTAATTTTGTTTTCAGTTTTTTTTTTTAAATAATTTTTTTTTAATTTTCCCACTGTACAGCAAGGGGGTCAGGTTATCCTTACATGTATACATTACATTTTTTCCTCACCCTTTTTTCTGTTGCAACATGAGTATCTAGACAAAGTTCTCAATGCTATTCAGTAGGATCTCCTTGTAAATCTATTCTAAGTTGTGTCTGATAAGCCCAAGCTCCCGATCCCTCCCACTCCCTCCCCCTCCCATCAGGCAGTACTACTCAGCCATAAAAAAGAATGTCATAATGCCATTTGCAGCAACATGGATGGAACTAGAGAATCTCATACTGAGTGAAATGAGCCAGAAAGACAAAGACAAATACCATATGATATCACTTATAACTGGAATCTAATATCCAGCACAAATGAACATCTCCTCAGAAAAGAAAATCAGGTTTTTTTTAAAGAATAACTGTATTGTTCTCTGTAGCAGTTGTACCAATTTACATTACCACCAACAGTATAGGAGGGTTCCCTTTTCTCCACACCATCTCTAGAATTTATTGTTTGCAGATTTTTTGATGCCCAACCATTCTGACATGTGTGAGGTGATAACTCATTGTAATTTTGATTTCCTTTTCTCTAACAATTAGTGATGCTAAGGTATTTATACTGATGATGGTAGCACATGCTAAGCAGATTCTGTGAAAGGCTGATTAGCCATCTCCAGAGACAACTCCAAGAACATACTGTATCTGCAAATGAACAGCCTGAGAGTAAAGGACTCTGCCCTGTATTACTGCATGAAAATATACAGTGAGGGGATGAGAGTGTGGGATCAGATGCAGCTTCCCTGCAGAAAAACTGAAGGGGCTGAGATATAGTAGGTACTTAGGACTACCTTGGTGCACTCTAGACTCAAAAATTTGGCTTTCAGCTCCAGAGGCAAATGCAGATGGTAGTTAAATGTGAGCTTCCTGACACAGTTTTCACTGGGGACTATCTCTGGATCCACAGTCTGTGCTTTCACAGTCTCTGAATTAGAAAGTCTTTTCAAAATAGGAACAATTGCTCTCATGCCCAAGACACAGTGTCACTTACAGTTAGTTATATATTCATGTTTTCTCTTGTTTAAATCTTGTCTAAATCGAGCAATTTAAAAAATATTGTAGTGCATTTATGAAGATTTAAAAAGAATTTTCCTTCCTCCATTGTGAAATCTCAGTCCTGCTTTATTGATATGGTCTGCTGGCTGTCTCTTCCAGGATGATGGCTCTTTTCTTGTCTGCTAATATTTTTCATGAGATATAATTGGGGAAGTGTGGAACTCAAGCTGCAGCATATTAGCTCAAACACAAAACCTGAAGCTGGTGGAAAAAACCTAGAGTTGATGCTAAAAGGCCTGGCTCTCTTCTGATAAAGAATTAGCCTGACCTAGCAAACTCTCCTTTTCTTAGTAAGGGGATGGCTTACTCAAGCAGGCCCTTATCAGGAATGAGAAGTCATTCATACCTCCCTGATCAGTAAAAACACAGTTTCCCCCTACTCTCTGGCTATAAAAATAAGCAGCCAAGTTCCATTGGGATTGGCTCTTACAGACCATCAGAAAGCCATCTTTCCATGCTACCAGTTTTTCTTATTTCAATAATCTCTTCTTTCTCTTTTCCTCAATTTTGTCTGGAAATTAATTTCTAACCTGCTCTAGGACCAGGACAGGCAGTCTCTCAAGATCTTCAATGAGTCACTGGGAATGATGGTGGAAACATGGGTGGGGATGTTCCTTTTTATGCTTCTTTCTTCAGGTCAATAGAATGTCTATAGACATGTAATAGCTGCATTTTTTCTACTGTGCAGTTTATTTTTGTCAAATATTTATTGTTAAAGCTATTACCATTAAACACATAGATAATTGATAAGGAAAGGTTATAGTCAGATATATTACATATATATAAATATTCAGAAACTGATGAAACCAAATGTGTATGATCTTTTCTTCATATGCAGTCTTAGGTGAGCACTAAAATGCAGGAAAATCTCAGCTGTTCTTATTCCAGGAAGAGAGTATTGTAAACTCATTAGGCACACCCACTTCTGCCCAGGAATTACTGCAGGGGGTGGCCAGGTCCAGTGTTTAGAAAAACAGGCTGAGATACCAGGGTTGCCTATTCCCTGATGTGTGCTCTCCAATGTATATTGCATACCAAATGCAGGGTGCAGAGTTTAGCTCTACATCTGTAAAATGCAGGTAAACTACATAACCTATTTCATTTGAATATGTAAAAATAATAATAAAATTGGCTCTAGGTTTGGAGGCCTAAGATCACCAAAAATGTGCCTCTGTGGCATATTAATTATATTGAATTAAATTTACTTAAGAAAGAGCAAATGCAGAAGGTCACTTTTGCATTCTTCCCTGTATACCTGAGGCAAGAAATAAATCTCTCATGTGAGGAGATTTTAACACCCCACTCACATCAATAGACATATCTTCTAGAAAGAAAATCAAGAAGGCAAGAGAGATTCTAAATGATACAATAAAAAAGTTCGACTTACTGGATATTTTCAGGACATCAGATTCCCCCCCCCAAAAAAACCCCAAAAAACAAAATATACATTCTTTTCAAGTGCACTTGGAACATTCTCAAGGATTGACCACATACTGGGGCACAATAACTAACCTCAACAAATTTAAGAGTATAGAAATTATTTCAAGTGTCTTCTCTGACTACAGTAGTATGAAACTAGAAATCAACCACAGGAAAAGAAATGAGAAAAAAAAAAGACTACATGGAAACTAAACAACATGCTACTAAAAAACAATGGGTCAATGAGGAAATCAAAAGTAAAATTAAAATAAAATACCTCAAGGAGTTCCCATTATGGCTCAGTGGTAATGAACTTGATTAGTATCCACAAGGATTCAGATTCAATCCCTGGCCTTGCTCAGTTGGTTAAGGATCTGGTGTTGCATGAGCTGTGGTGTGGGTTGCAGATACATCTCAGATCTAGTACTGCTGTGGCTGTGGTGTAGGCTGGCAGCTAGAGCTCTGATTTGACCCCTAGCCTGGGAATGTCCATATGCCAAAGGTGTGACCCTAAAAAGAAAAAAAATAAATAGCTCAAGGCAAATTATAATGAAAACAAAATGATTAAAAGTCTATGAGATGCAGGAAGAACAATTCTTAGAAGGAAGTTCATAGCCATACTGGCTTTCATCAAAAAACAAACAAACAAACAAAAAACTCTCAAATCAACAATGTAACTTACCACATAAAATAATTAGAAAAATAAGAACAAACAAAATGTAACATCAGCAAAAGGAAGGGAATCTTAAAGATCAGAGATGAAATCTATAAAATAGAGATTAAAAAAATAGAAAAATAAATACATAAAACCAAGAGCTGGTTCTTTGAAAGGGTAAACAAAATTGACACACCTCTGGCCAGACTTGCCAAGAAAGGGAAAGAAGTAACTCAAATAAATAAAATAAGAAATGAGAAATATCAATGGATAACTCAGAAATACAAAAAAAATTTAGAGAATATTATGAAAAATTCTATGCCAACAAATTTGACAACCTAGAAGAAATGGACAACTTTCTACAGACATACAGCCTGCCAAAATGGAATCAAGAAGAAATAGATCAACCAAACGGATGGATCACTAGAAATTAAATTGAATATATATGAAAAACAATCCCTACAAACAAAAGACCAGGACTAGATGGCTTCATAGACAAATTCTACCAAACATACAAAAAAGAGCTTATACTCATTCTTCTTAAACTTCTCCAAGAGCTTGAAGAAGGAGGAACACTCCCAAAGACATTCTATGAAGCCATCACCCTAATACAAAAACCAGACAAAAACACAACCAAAAAGGAAAGAAAGAAAATTACAGGCCAATGTCTTTGATGAGTATTACAGATACAAAAATTCTCAATGAAATTTTAGCCAACCAAATCCAACAACATGTAAAAAAGATCATACACCACAACCAAGTGGGATTCATCCCAGGTTCACAAGGAAGGTTCAACACATGCAAATCAATCAATGTCATACACCACATTAACAGAAGAAAAGTCAAAAACCACCTGATCATCTCAATAGATGCAGAAAAACCATTTGACAAAATCCAACTTCTGTTCATGCTAAAAACTCTTACCACAAAGGGTATAAAGGGAAAAGTCCTTAACATAATCAAAGCCATTATGACAAACTCACAGCCAATATAATACGCAAAGGAGAAAAGCTGAAAGCCTTCCTGCTAAAATCTAGAACAAGACAAGGATGCCCACTCTCCTCACTACTTTTATACAACATAGAATTGGAAGTCCTATCCACAGCAATCAGACAAAGAAAAAGGTATACAAATTGGAAGAGAAGAAGTAAAATTTTCACTCTATGCAAATGACATGATACTATATGTAGAAAACCCTGAAGACTCCATACAAAAACTACTTGAACTGATCAATGAATTCAGCAAATTAGCAGGATACAAGATTAGCATTCAGAAATAGTTTGCATTGCTATATACTAACAATGAAATATTAGAAAAGGAATATAAGAATACAATAACTTTCATTTTTTAATTTTTGTCTTTTGTCTTTTTTTAGGGCTTCACTCAAAGCATAAGGATGTTCCCAGGCTTGGGACCAAATAAGAGCTGCTGGCCTACACCACAGCCACAGCAATGCAGGATCCAAAACACATCTGTGACCTACACCACAGCTCATGGTAATGCTGGATCCTTAACCCACTGAGCCAGGCCAGGGATCAAACACATGTCCTCATGGATAGTATTCAGTTTCATTAACCACTGAGCCATGATGAGAAGTCCAAAATACAATAACTTTTCATATCACACACCCAAAATTTAAATACTTAGGAATAAACCTAACCAAGGAGGTGAAAGACTTATATGCTGAGAACTATAAAACATTTTTCAAGAAAATTAAAGAGGATTCAAACAAATGGAAAGATATTCCATGATCCTGGTTTGGAAGAATTAATATCATAAAAATAGCCATACTTTCTAAAGCAATCTACAGATTTAATGCAGTCCTTATCAAATTACCCATGACATTTTTCACAGAACTATCAACAATCTAAAAATGTACATGGAACCATAAAAGATCCAGAATTGCCAAAGCAATCCTGAGGAAAAAAAACAAAGCAGTAGGGAGGCATAACTCTCCCAGGATTCAGGCAAATTTACAAAGCTACAGTAATCAAGACCGTGTGGTACTGGTACAAAAGCAAACATACAGAACAATGGAACAGAATAGGGAATCCAGAAATAAATCAAGACACCTACAGTCAAGTAATATTCGACAAAGGAGGCAAGAATATGAAATGGGAAAAAGAGAGTCTTTTCAGAAAGTGAGCTGGGAAAACTGGACAGCCACATGTAAATCAATGAAACTGGAACATGCACTCATGCCATGCACAAAAATAAACTCAAAATGGCTTAAAGGCTTAGACATAAGACAAGATACCATCAACCTCCTAGAAGAGAACATAGGCAAGTCTGATATCAACTGTACAAATATTTGCTTAGGTCATTCTCCTAAAGCAATAGAAAAAAAAATAAACAAATGGGACATAATCAAACCTAAAAACTTTTGCACAGAAAAGGAAACTGTAGAAAAAAAGACAACCTATGGAAGGGGAGGAAATAGTTTTAAATGATGCAACCAACAAGGGCTTAATCTCCAAAATATTCAAACTTACACAACTCAACAGCAAAAAAAAAAAAAAAAAAAAAAAAGAAAAAAGAAAAAGAAAGAAAGAAAAATGGGCAGCAGACCTGAATAGACATTTCTTCAAAGAAGATATATGAATGGTCAACAGGCATATGAAGAAATTCTCAACAGCACTAATTATTAGAGAAACACAAATCCAAAATACAATGAGATACCACCTCACACTGGTCAGAATGGCCATCAAATAGCAAATGCTGGAGAACGTGTATATAAAAGGGAACCCTCTTACACTGTTAGTAGCAATGTAAATTGGTGCAACCACTATGGAAAACAGTATGGAGTTTCCTCAGAACACTCAATATAGAACTACCATGTGATCCAGCAATCCCATTCCTGGATAAACTTTCATTGAAAGAGATACACACACCCTTGTGTTCATTATAACACTATTCACAATAGCCAAGAAATGGAAAAAACCTAAATGTCCCCTGACAGATGAATGGATTAGGAAGATGTGGTACATATACACAGTGGAATACTACTCAGACCTAAAAAGGAAAAAACAATGCAACTTGCAGCAACATGGAAGCAACTAGAGACTCTTGTACTAAGTGAAGTAAGTCAGAAAGAGAAATGAAAATACCCCATGATATAATGTATATCTGGAATGTAATATATGGCACAAATGAACCTATCTAAAGAAAGAAACAAACTCATGGACATATAGAACAGGCTTGTGGTTGCCAAGGATTAGGGGGAGGGAGTGGGTTGGACTTGGAGCTTGTGGTTAATAGATGCAAACTCTTCCATTTGTAGTAGATAAGCAATGAGATCCTGCTGTATAGAACAGTGAACTATATATAGTCACTTGTGATGGAACATGGTGGAGGATAATGTGAGAAAAAATTGTAAATATATGTATAACTTGGTCACTTATCTATACAGCAGAAATTCACAGAATATTATAAATCAATCATAATTTAAAAAATCTCCCATATGAAAGTTACACGCCCTGACATCATTATCACCAAAGTTAGGGAATTCAGACCTAGATGCCTCTATAAAGAGACCTTTTTCTTCTTTAATGTACTACCCCATACCGATTGTTGAATGTCTCTATTTCAGTGTAAAGTGAAGTGAAATGAACTTTCACTGCCTAAGCCATGGGGAATTTCATGTATGAATTTGTGAGATTAAATTCAAAGGTCTCTTTCAGATGTGAGAAAGAAGAGAGGAGAGGAGAGGAGAGGAGAAGAGGTAAATGGAGCTGTATTTCTGCTGAAATGCTTTTTTGAAAACAGAAATTCCCAACAGAACCTCCCTTTTGGCCTGCTAAGGAGAAATATGGTGCATGTATGTCCACAGAGGGACAGATCCTTGATGAGAAGAATGGGATTTCATCAATTTGACTCACCATTCTCTAATCCTAATTTTCCCTGAGATGGACCTGGATCTGTAAATGATTGTTACTTGAGTGATTCCATGGTTTTGGCTGAAGACAAAAGCAATGCTTTTTTGAATTATTACTATTAGTTTTAATTTATGTTCCTCCATAGCAGAGACTGGCAATTACAATTGCATTGACACATTTCCATAGCATTGACTTCTAACTCTTAACATTTATGAACCATTTTGTTTCATAATAAATGAGTTTTTCTACATCCCTCAAATTTGTAAGTGGACTTCCAAGTGGAGAAACAGGGCAAAGTCTGAGACAGCGATTCCCTGTGTATTCAGTAACATCTAACTCAACTAATATAGTATCACCAAGGCACAGTGCCATTTTTCCATGTATAGTTCATGCTTCTTTTTCTTTTCAATTATTCCAAAAAAGACCTTAAATGTCCTCAAACATCTGGCCTAAATCTTCCTTAAGTCCACACCCCATCCTTAGCTTCTACTCTTGAGCATTTTTAAGAGGAAATACAGAGGCCCTCAGATGGACATTGCACATGGGCTCAACATGAAAACAACTATCATCTTTCATTCTCTCTCCCACCACACTGGCTGTGCCCTCCTGGTTTAATCATCATTGGTAACCTGGAAAATATTGCCTAAATATCACTACTTCTCTTTACCATCACACACTGGTCATCTCAAATGAATATTCCCAGCATTGTAATATGTTCTAATCCCCAGACATAATTGCCTTTGATTATCTCCACAAATGACAAAACATCTTTATTTTTTAGAGCTCATGACCTAAGATCTTTTTCCTAGGGTTAAATAGACCCTAAAACATATCCTCACTTACTGGAAAATAGATACCTATGGTATTCATTCTATGTGAACATGCATTTATATCAGTCTCCTCCAGTCCACCAGCTCATGAAGGCCCGGATAGATGCTTCTGTATCTCTTCAAAGTAGGCCCTTGATTCGAACTTGTTAATAATGGGCTCACCTGGTTCTAGATGATGAATACCATCTCTTTCCCTACCCTGATCTATGGCATATCAGCTCATTTTTCATATCCACACTAGAGGTTCCAGATGTGTCTTTTTATCCTTGCTCATCCTACTTTTGTTGACGGTCCTATTATCTACATTCAGACAAGTACATTCTTTATTATTTAATTTATTCTGTGTCAGAGGAATTTAAGCATCCAATCCCAGGAGTCTCTGAAATCTGTGCTCCCTGTAATCAAAGGCAGGGGAAGTTGTGCCCTTTTGGGCAGTTCATCCATGTACTCAGGTGGAAAGTCATGCAAATGTGACCTCCTCTTCTGCTCATGAATTTTCCTGTCCCTGCAGATCCTGGTGAAGTCCTCTACCTCTACTGTGTTCTCCCGAGTTCACACAATGAGGTTTTTACTGTTCTAGGCTTCACTTCCCAACACTGTCAAAGGTAAATCCTCTTTTGCATCAGGATCATCTGTAACTGCTCCCTATGGACTGTTATCAGTTTTTTCTCATTATTGGTGGGTGTCCTGTGTGAAGCTCAGCTGGTGGAGTCTGGAGGACATTTAGTGCAGCCTGATAAGTCTCTGAGACTCTCCTATAAATCCTCTGGATTGACCTTCACTGACCAAAGTGTGAGCTGGGTCCACCAGGCTTCAAGGAAGGTGCTAGAGTGTGTGGCAGAAATGAATCGACCAAATTTAAAGAATCAATGATACACACCATCAGTCCAAGGAAGACTCACAATTTCCAGAGACAATCCTACAAGTCCAGTCTCTCTTAAAATGACCAACTGCGGAGAGGGGAAAGGATACAAGGAGCCAAGGAAGGTAGCTTGCCTGAATGGTGCAATTCTGAGGGCAAGCTCCTGGTCAGAAAAAAGAGGCCTATCTGAATGGTGCAATTCCGAGGGCGGATTCCTAAACAAGGAGATGTCTGCCTGTAAGGGCACAATTCTGATAACAGGCCCCAGAAGACAACAAGGCTTGCCCACTGACAGGTGGAAAACTGAGTTTTCCAGGAAACAATTTCCATTTTGCATTGCTAAGTGGGGATTGTTCCATGGAAGACTTAGTCTTTTCTGTTATTCACTTGTTATTCAGTTTTTCTCAGTCTTTCCTGATTATTTACTTATTATTCTTATTTTCCATTTTTATTTTCCTGTGGTGATTTGTGATTTAACAAAATTACAAAAATAATATAATAAGAATTTCATCCTGAAGGACTTTCCCCTATTTAAATCCAACTTAATTAAAAACATAGTGTTTATCTACTAACTAGTTATACAGTAAACTTTCGTGTTAAGATTTTAATGAAGTTCGTAGAAGATAGACATATATTATTCTTGATCAAAAAAAAAAAAAAACCCAGCTGTGTGTTTTGTCCTTGACCTTAGAAGTTTCTAAGCAGTAGCTAGTTAAGTTGATTTATATTTTCTTATACTGTCTCCCTGCCATAATGCTTTAAAGATAAACATTAGTCTAAAAACAAGATTTGTAAATGCCAAATTCTTGTGCCTGTGGCCTCTTCAGCTTGTAAAAATTGACTGGCCATGAGATAGTTTGTGCTGTGTCTCCTCTTTCCCACATGATATGTTGTGCCTGTTTGCCCTTGAATTGTACTCATTAAATTTAGTTAAGCTGAAGATTTTAGAACATGATATATTGCTACTGTACCATGAGATCAAAAAACAAAGCCTAAGAGTTAATCAATGTACTTTTAACACTATGATGTAATCTGCAGTAAAAAAAAAAAAACTGTCTATATAATCAACTACTCATGCTAATAAAATTTGAGCAGTCCAGCACCCTGAAAGAACGGACAAAGAGGCTGTCTCCATGTGCATCTGCTGACACTGTCCATCCCCACAGGAATATGCTGGCTGCTGGAGCTGGGCTCCAGCAACCAACCTGAAGTCTGAGGACATAGCTCTGTGGATACAGTGCAGGGAGTCAGTATGAGCTGACACACACCTTCCTGCAAGAAGACAGGAGGGACTGAGCTGCAGGGAGGGTCCAGAACTGACAGCTCTGGAGACCAACTTCAGTGCAGGTGCAAATGGAAGTTGAGTACTCATTTTCTACTTTGGTCTCAGGCTTCCCCTACATCTAAGTTTCCCCAGAGAACCTGGGTACAATCACAATTCTGTACTAAATGCCCATGAATAGAAGAGGTGAGAGTGGCCAACATAAGAACAGTCCCTTTTGTTTAAGCTGCAGGTTGGAGAAGTGTGTTTTATTTATTTATTTATTTTTTTGTCTTTTGTCTTTTTTGTTGTTGTTTTGTTGTTGTTGTTGCTATTTCTTGGGCCGCTCCCACGGCATATGGAGGTTCCCAGGCTAGGGGTTGAATCGGAGCTGTAGCCACTGGCCTACGCCAGAGCCACAGCAACACGGGATCTGAGCCGCATCTGCAACCTACACCACAGCTCACGGCAACGCCAGATCGTTAACCCACTGAGCAAGGGCAGGGACCAAACCCGCAACCTCATGGTTCCTAGTCGGATTCATTAACCACTGCTCCACGACGGGAACTCCAGAGAAGTGTGTTTTAAATTAAGCTGGACCCATATCTGACTACTGAATGATCTCAGATGGATGTTCATCATAAAAACACACAGTAGGTTGTTCCTAGTATGTCAGGTTTCATGGTAAAATGGAAAAATGCCCTAATGTAGACTTTTCCTAAGTATAGGAATTGTCCTTCCATCTTTCATGTTAAAATTGAACTCTATAGATAAAGAGGTTTGTACAGTCATATTCAAGCCAGCTATGTTGGCTTCATAATAATTTGGGGTCCTCCATGTGACTCGTCTGTCTTAGACTGCTCTAGGTCTGCTGTAATGAGGTAGAATAGACTTGTACTTACAAAACCCAGAATCTGTTCCTTACAGCTCTGGATGCTGAGAATAAGAGATCAGTGAGCCATCATGGCCAGGTGACCATGTGGGTGTTACTCTCCTTCTCTGTGTCCTCAGATGAAAGAAGGAGTGGTAATCTCTCTGGGATCTCTTTTATAAGGGAACTCATCCCACTCATAAGGGCTTGTGACAGTGAGAGACATGGACTCTAATCTTTGGGGCGGTTGCTTGGGAAATTAATCATAATGAGGTATTGATAAGATACCTTGACAAGTCATCAAGGTATCTTGTCTGAGCCTCAGCCTGGGACCAAGGCCATATGCATACTTGTAGGGAAAAATGGCTCTAGGGAGTATTCAAAATATTTCTGTGGCTTTCCAACATGACAATTCATGCGCTATGGTTTCAAAACTATGAGGGAAGTCCAAAAAGTGTCTGCAATTGTATTGGGAGATATGAGAATGTGATAGTTGATAAAAGCAAGGTAGAAGTTTGGATGAAAATTGGGAAAATGAAACCATGAAAATTATTTGGACAGACTTTACTTGAAGCCATTTCTCCTCTTCTATCTAAATGTGTTGTTCAGATGAATATTATGTCTGACTAGGGAACATGTACCTACCTGGAATGGCTGTGATGGCTAATTTTTCATGTAAGCTCTACTGAGTAATAGGAGACACCAATATTTGGATAAAGTTGTTTTGTTGTTTGTCTGTAGAGATATTTTCCAGATGAAATTACCCTTTGAATTGGTGGGATTGAAAATCTTTTCATCCTCCCCAATGTGGGTGGACTGAAGAGAATAAAAGGGTGTAGGAACAGGATGAAGTTCTTCTGGCCTGATTGCTGGATTGCTGGAACTGGTACAGAAAGTATCTCCTGCCCTGGGCACTCCTGATCCTCAGACCTTTGCATCTGTCATGAATTACAACACCAGAACTCCAAAAGCAGACAGTAGATCATGAGAATTCTTTTGATCCATATTTGTGTGAACCAAATATTTATACTAAACATTAATTACTTAATTAATTCTAAATCAACACAGCAAATATCAGCAGTCACCCAGGGGACCATGCAGGGCAATGTGGAAGAGGGAAGGGATAGGAACAAGGAATTTCAAGAATTAGAAGAATTTTGATGGGAATTGAATTATCTACTCTTGATAGTGTTGATGCTTATATCAGAATTTCTCAAATTTGCCTGTGAAGCGATCTGGTCCTGGACTTTTATTTGTCTAGATATTTACAATGAAGCACGATAATGAGAGAAAAAATTATATATACATGTATGTGTAACTGGGTCCCCATGCTATACAGTGGGGAAAAATGTGTTGGGGGAAATAACAATAAAAAATAAATTAAAAAGAGAATTTCTCAAATTTTACATTCTAAATATGTACAGATTTTTACATGCCAAGAATAGCTCATTAAAACTATTACAGGAGTTCCCATTGTGGTTCTTGGGGTTAAGAACTCAACATATTCTCTGTGAAGATGTGGGTTCAATTCCTGGCCTTGCTCAGTGGGTTAAGGAACCAGAGTTGCCACAAGCTGTGCCATAGGTCACAGATGTGGTTTGGATACTGCATTGCTGTGACTGTGGTGTAGGGTGGAAGCTGCAGCTCTGATTCCACCCTTAGCCCAGGAATTTTCATATGTCACAGGCATGGCTATAAAAAAGAAAGAATATCTATCTATTACAAATAAATGAATTAAGGGCTTTGGAAGGAAGGAGCAGTAGAAACACAGTGAAATGTTAGAAACTCTTGAAAATATTTATCATGAACTTTGATTATATACTATTCTTTATACACTATAACAGAAAAAAAATCTGGTTTTTTTTGTAAGTTTCTCAATACAGAAATGTGTTGACTAAACCTCAAATCTTTCCTGGATTTGGTTTAGGGGAGAAATTTGGTATAGTGAGGAGGAGGACAGGTGCAGACACTTGAACTAATTCTCATCATATGTGTGTCCTTGGTCCCTCCACAAACACTCTACACTCCTGGCTATAGTATACCTCTATAATATAAGGGTAAGAATGATACATCTGTGGGTTTGTGTGCATATGTATGTATAAACAAATTAACACTTGGGTGCTAAGTGTTTGCTCTGGAAACATCACATAATCAAATATATAATTTTTTTCCAAAATGCTGTTACCACAACCAAATCTAGAACTCTCACACCTGTGCTGGGGAACTATCATTTCTCTCTGATATTCATGATTTCCTTCTTTTTTCTGACTTTAAATTTTGTTTTTCTCTTTTTTTATACTTCTCCTGGGTGGTAGATGAGGTTGTAGATTTGAGATATTTCCTTTTTTGAAGAAGAAGATATACATTGCTAGGCATGTCCTCCTAAGAACTGATTTTGCAGCATCCCATAAATTTTGAATTGAGTTGTTTTCATTGTTATTTTTCTTGAGGTATTTTTAAAAATTCTCAATTTCCTTGTTGACCCATTAATTTTATAGTACCATGTTGTTTCATCCCATGTAGTCTGTTTTTTTCACTTTTTTCCCCTAAGGATAATTTTGGAAAGACAACATATGCATTTGGACATATGTATGCCTACCCTGGTAAGATAGTTTAACATTTAAATTACTCTAAAAAATTCTACTGCATGTATATACACCATATATTTTTATCTTTTCACTTATAAACATCTTTTTTAATTCCAGGTTTTCTACATTATAAGTGAAGTTATAATAATTGATGTGCAGATTATTATGAGGACATTAAATGTCAAGAGAGTTAGGTAAACTAACTCTGTCCTTTAGACAGGTAAACTAACCTGTCCTTTAGAGCAGGACAGCAGGTGTCATACATTAAACTTTGTCTAGGTTCGTAAGAATTTTATCCAAGGAGTGGCTGTGAATTAAAGACCCTCAGACAGTCTGGTCTCCATTCTGGGTGGAAGTTGGGAACTGAGAAGATGGGCAGATGAGGTGGACACACAGCCCATGGCTCAGCCAACCAACAGTCAGGGTCACCCTCCCTTAGATGGGAGTTTGTATCTCAGTAGTAAATTCTACAGGTGAACTTGGGACTCTCACAGAGACCCTGTCTGGTACCAGGGTGTGTGTGTATGCCAAAACCTTCCCAAGAATAGAGGAGGAACAGGTAAATTCTTGTTATCACTTTAATGTGTCAGGGTTGTGGCAGTTTTTGTACATCTGTCAATACCTGGGCATTATTATTCATTTTCTCATGGAACACTATTGCACACTCCATGTGGGTGAAGTAAATGCATGGTTTGATGGGATGAATGGACAAAGTTCACACTGGAAGAGGAGAAGCAATGAAACAGTCCCTGATCCAAGACCAGAGCCCAGGTCTTCCTCCTCAGGGTGGAATGAAGACCTCAGGCATGTATAATGGGTTGTCTCTGCTAAAAAGTCAGACAGCTGTATGAAAAGAGATAAAACTAAGTGATGCACACTTTAGAAGGACCGCATGGACATTTGTGAAGATGTAATGTAGGAAACAGAGGGAAATTCCTTCATCTACAATGCATCCAACCTCAAGACATTCATTCCACTTTAATTTTGCAAAATATTTTATTCTGTTCAGCAGTAACTAGACACTTATGCTGATATTATGGTTCTTTGTTACTCTGTGACCATTTGTTTGTTTCCACTACATAACTGTGTTTCATTCTTATGACAAAAATTATCTATATTGCAACATTTTCCCATTTTTTTCAGCCCTCTACATTTCCATGGGGAGCATTGGCTTTATTACAACACCCCTAACATGGAAACAATTCCCATATAAAACATCAGCTAAATAAATAAGCCAACTATGATATGATCATACTCTGGAATGTCCCTTTGTATTAAGGCCAAAGATTCCATACACAAAGAATCATGGCTATATTACCAAGTTTAGATGCTGATTAAAATGTGCTGTACAAATAAAGTATATACAATATACTCCCACCTTTGTAACTTCTAGAAAATGAAAATCAGTCTGAAACACAAAATCTCGGTAAAATGTTATGTGGAGAGAAGGTGGAAAAGATAAGGGAGATGAAGGAGGAACATCAGATACTGGAGAAATTGTTGGATGGAATGGACCTGCACACATTTGAAAAAAATGGATGCCTCCACTAGTATTAACAAAGTGTACAAACTAAATATTTCTATTTTATTGCAGGACAAGTATACCTCATTAAAGACATTACCAATAAAGATCAATGACTCAAGAGTGAAGGAATGACAGACGGTAGTGAAGGTTTAGCGACCAATGAAAATACTTCTCATGAACTCTGATGATGTATTATTAGGTAAATAGTAAAATAGAACAAAATCACCATGCTTTCATAAAGGAAGTGGGTTCTGCCAGGTGTTTACACTTTGTCCTGGAGTTGGTTCAGGGAAGTAGGTGTGTCCTGTGTGGCGGAGCACAGGTGCAGAACAGGGAGTAACTCTAGAGATGCCTCCAAGAACATGCTGTATCTGCAAATGAACAGTCTGAGAGCCAAGGACACAGCTCTGTATTACTGTGCAAAAGGCACAGTGAGGGGAAGGCAGTGTGAGCCCAGACAAAAACCTCCTTGTAGGGACACAGGGGGCTGGGCTGTATGGGGCACTCAGGACCCACAAGTGTGTGTTTCAGCCCCAGGAGCAGGTGCAGAGGGAGGTGAAGGGTTGGTTTCCTGCCAGGGTCTGGGGCTTCCTCTCCATGTGGCAACTCCCTGGGGATCCTCTATGGACACATAATTATGTGCTTACACAGCCAGTCTCTGAATTAGAAAGGCCATTTGACACAGGGGAAAAAAACCATCTCATGAACAATAGAGAAAGAGTCACTTACAATTATATATTTGTGAATGTTCTTATAAAATTCTTGTCAAAATTACATGTCTTGGCTATTGCGGATAGTGCTGCAATGAACATGCAGGTGCATGTGTCTTTCTTTTTTTTTTTGGCTTTTTGCCATTTCTTGGGCTGCTCCCATGGCATGTGGAGGTTCCAAGGCTAGGGGTCGTATCAGAGCTGTAGCCACCAGCCTACGCCAGAGCCACAGCAATGCGGGATCCAAGCCACGTCTGCAGCCTACACCAGAGCTCACAGCAACACCAGATCCTTAACCCACTGAGCAAAGCCAGGGATCAAATCTGCAACCTCATGGTTCTTAGTCGGATTTAACCACTGAGCCATGACGGGAACTCCGCATGTGTCTTTTTTAAGGAAAGAATTTTCTGGATGTACGTCCAGAGTGGGATTGCTGGGTCATATGGTAGTTCTATGTATAGATTTCTAAGGTACCGCCATACCGTTTTCCATAGTGGTGTACCAGCCTACATTCCCACCAACAGTGCAGGAGGGTTCCCTTTTCTCCACACCCCATCCAGCATTTGTTATTTGTAGACTTATTAATGATGGTCATTCTGGCTGGTGTGAGGTGGTATCTCAGGGTAGTTTTGATTTGCATTCCTCTAATAATCAGGGATGGTGAGCATTTCTTCATGTGCTGGTTGGCTATCTATATCTCTTCCTTGGAGAAATGTCTATTCAGATCTTTTGCCCATTTTTCCATTGGGTTGTTGGATTTTTTGCTGTTGAGTTGTAGAAGTTGTTTGTATATTCTAGAGATTAAGCCCTTATCAGTTGCATCATTTGAAACCATTTTCTCCCATTCCATAAGCTGTCTTTTTGAATACTTTTTGGTTTTCTTTACTGTGCAAAACTTGTCAGTTTGATGAGGTCCCATTGGTTTATTTTTGCTCTTTTTTCTGTTGCTTTGGGAGACTGACCTGAGAAAACATTGGTAAGGTTGATGTCAGAGAATGTTCTGCCTATGTTCTCTTCCAGGACTTAGATGGTGTCTTGTCCTATATTTAAGTCTTTAAGCCATTTTGAGTTTGTTTTTGTGCATGGTGTGAGGAGGTGCTCTAGTTTTGTTGATTTGCATGTAGCTGCCCAGGTTTCCCAGGAATACCTGCTGAAAAGACTGTCTTTTCCCCATTTTATATCCTTATCTCCTTTGTCAAAGATTAATTGGCCATAGGTGTCAGGGTTTATTTCTGGGTTGTCTATTCTGTTCCATTGGTCTGTCTGTCTGTTTTGGTACCAGTACCACACTGTCTTGATGACAGTGGCTTTGTAATACTGCCTGAGGTCTGGGAGAGTGATGCCTCCTGCTTGGTTTTTGTTCCTCAGAATTGCTTTGACAATTCTGGGTCTTTTGTGGTTCCATATAAATGTTTGGATGGTTTGTTCTAGTTCTGTGAAAAATGTCATGGATAAATTGAGAGGGATTGCTTTGAATCTGTAGATCACTTTTATTAGTACGGCCATTTCTACAATATTAATTTTTCCAACCCAGGAGCATGAAATATCTTTCCATTTTTTCCATCTTGTTTAATTTCCTTGATTAATGTTTTAAAGTTCTCTGTATATAAGTCCCTTACCTCCTTGGTCAGGTGTATTCCCAGGTATTTGGTTTTTTGGGGTGCAAATTAAAAGGTATTCTATTTTTGTATTCCTTTTCTAATATTTCATTGTTAGTATACAGAAATGCAACCAATCTCTGAATGTCAATCTTATATCCTGCTACTTTGCTGGATTTGTTGATCAGTTTGAGTAGATTTGTGGTGAATCCTTAAGGTTTTCTATATATAGTATCCTGTCATCTGCATACAGTGACAGTTTTATCTCTTCTCTTCCTATTTGGATGCATTTTATTTCTTTTGTTTGTCTGATTGCTGTGGCTAGGACTTCCAATACTATGTTGAATAGCAGTGGTGAGAGTGGGCATCCCTGTCTTGTTCCAGATTTTAATGGGAAGGCTTTCAGCTTTTCTCCATTGAGTATTATATTTGCTGTGGGTTTGTCATAAATGGCTTTGGTTATGTTAGGGAATGTTCCCTCTATACCCACTTTGGTAAGTTTTTATCATGAAGGGATGTTGGACTTTGTCAAATGCTTTTTCTGCATCTACTGAGATGATTATATGGTTTTTTACTTTTCTTTTGTTAGTGTGGTGTATTACTTTGATTGATTTGTATATGTTGAACCACCCTTGTGAACCTGGGATGAATCCTACGTGGTCATGTTGTACGACTTTTTTATATGTTGTTGGATTCAGTTGACTAAAATTTTGTTGAGAATTTTTGTGTCTATATTCATCAAACATATTGGCCTATAGTTTTCTTTTTTGGTTGTATCTTTGTCTGGTTTTGGTATTAGGGTAATGTTGGCATCATAGAATGTCTTTGGGTGTGGTCCTTCTTCAAGCTTTTTGAAAACTTTAAGGATGATGGGTATAACTTCTCTGTATGATTGGTAAAATTTGCCCGTGACACCATCTGGTCTTGGACTTTTATTTGTAGGGAGTGTTTTTTCTAATTACGTATTCAATGTCATTTCTAGTGATCGGTCTGTTCAGTTGATCTATTTCTTCTTGATTCAGTTTTGGAAGGCTGTAAGTCTCTAGAAAGTGGTCCATTTCTTCCATATTGTCAAATTTGTTGGCATATAATTGTTCATAGTATTCTCTCATGGTTTTTTGTATTTCTGTAATATCTGTTGTAACTTCTCCTTTTTCATTTCTTATTTTATTTGGATTTTTTTCTCTCCTCTTCTTGGTGAGTCTAGCCAGAGGTTTGTCAATTTCACTTATCTTTTCAAAGAACCTGCTCTTGGTTTGATTTATTTTTGACTATTGTTTTTTGAATCTCTGTTTTATTGATTTCCTCTCTGATATTTATGATTTCCTTCCTTCTCCTGACCTTAGGGTTTGTTTTTTGTTTTTTTTTTTTTGTTTTTTGGGGTTTTTTTTTGTACTTCTTTTTATAATTCACTTATCTGGCAGGTTAAGTTGTCAATTTGAGATCTTACTTCTTTTTTGAGGAAGGCCTGTATTGCTATGAATTTCCCTCTTAGCACTGCTTTTGTGGCATCCCATAGATTTTGAGTGGTTGTGTCTTCATTATCATTTTTCTTGAGGTATTTTTTAATTTCCTTCTTGATTTCCTCACTGACCCATTGGTTTTTTAGTAGCATGTTGTTTATTCTCCATGTAGTAGGTTTTTCTCACTTCTTTTTCTGGCTGATTTCTAGTTTCATGCCATTGTAGTCAGAGAAGATACTTGAAATAATTTCTATGCTCCTAAATTTGTTGAGGTTAGCTTTGTGCCACAATATATGATCAATTCTTGAGAATGTTCCATGTGCACTTGAGAAGAATGTTTATTCTGATTTTTTTGGACGTAATGTCCTGAAAATGTCAATTAAGTATAATTTTCTATTGTGTCCTTTAGGATTTCTGTTGCCTTATTGATTTTCCATTTTGAAGATCTGCCCCTTGAATGTCAGTGGCGTGTTAAAGTCTCCTACTACGATTGTATTCCCACCAGTTTCTTCTTTTATGTCTTTTGGTATTTGTTGTCTGTTAGTATTTGTTTTAGGTATCTGTGTGCTCCTATATTTGGGGTATATATAGTGACGATTGTAATATCCTCTTCTTGAATGGATCCTTTAACCATTAAATAGTGTCCTTCTCTCTTTCTTTATGGTCTTCATTTTAAAGCCTGTTTTGTCTGATATGAGGATTGCAGCTCCTGCTTTCCTGTCTTGTCCATTGGCATGAAATATCTTTTCCCATCCCCTCACTTTCAATCTACATGTGTCCTTGGCCCTAAGATGAGTTTCTTGTAGGCAGCAGATTGAAGGTTTTTGCTTTTTTATCCTATATGCCACTCAGTGTCTTGATTGGAGCATTCAGTCCATTGACATTTAAGGTGATTATTGATAGATATTTATTTATTACCATTTTAAGCCCTGTTTTTCAGTTGATCGTATGTTTCTCCTTTCTTCTTTTCTTTTTTTTTTGGTTGGATGGTTTCCATTTATTTTATGTTTGAGTACGTTTTTTTCAGTTTTTTGTGAGTGTAACTGGGTCACAATGCTGTACTGTAGAAAAGATATATAAAATGTATTGGGTAAATAAAATTAAATAAATTAAACTGAGCTTTTTTGCAAAAAGAAAAAAAATCTTGTCAAAATTGAGCAGTTTCACAAACATCAATGAAACCAAAAGTTGGTTCTTTGAAAAGATCAACAAAGTTAATAAAAACTTTCACCACACTTAGCAAGAAAAAGGGAGATGATTCAAATAAATAAAATTTAAAATGAATAAGGGGAATTTACATCTGCCATTGTAGAAATACAAAGGAGGGTACGTTAGCATAGATATACCAATGAAATGGAAAACCTAAAAGAAATTGACAGATTCTTACAAAGTTACAACCTATTAGAGTGAACCGGGAGGAAACAGAAAATATGAAGAGACACAAGGTACTCTTTGTGATTGGGCCACCTTGCATTACAACAGAACCCGTAGAAACATAGTAAATTAACTATGCATTAATTTAAAAGTACAAAAAAGATGATATGAATATACTACCCCCATGATTGAAATTGTTTTGAAAAACAAAATCAGGACCTGATGGCCTCACAGGCAAATTCTATCAAACATTCAAAGAAAAGTTACCAGCTTGTTTTATAGTACCTAAGACCAGACACTAAAAAATCCAGGAGGAAAACATAGGTAGAACACTCTTTGATATAAATCACAGCAATAGCTTGTTTGATCCACCTCCTAGAATAAAGTCAATAAAAATAAAATAAACAAATTGGAACTAATTCAACTTAAAAGCTTTTGCACATCCAAGGAAACCATTAAAAACATGAAAAGACATCATAGAGAATGGGTGAAAATCTTTGCAAATGAGGCAACAAATGCATAATCTCCAAAATATATGAACAATTCATACAACCCAACAACAAAAACAACCCAATTGAAAAATGGGCAGAAGACCTAAATAGAATTTCTTCAAAGAAGACATACACGTGGCTGAACAGCACATGAAAAGATGCTCAACATTATTAATTATTAGAGAAAGGCAAATCAAAACTACAACGAGGTACCATGGCCACCATTCAGAATGGCTGTCATTAACAAGTAAAAAAACACAAATGCTGGAGAGCTGTGGGAAAAGGGTACCCTCCTTCACTGTTGTTGGGAAGCTAAATTGGTACAACCACTATGGAAAACAGTATGGAGATTCCTCAGAAAACTCAATATAGAACTGCCATATAATAAAGCTGTGCCACTCCTTGGCATATATTCATAAAAAATTTTCATTGAAAAACATACATGCATCACTAATTACCATAGCCAAGACAAGGAAACAACCAAAATATCCATCAACAGAAAATTGATACAGAAGATTCGGTATACATATACTACTTAGCTGAAAAAAAATGAAATAATGCCATTTGGAGCAACGTGAATGGAAGCAGAAATTATCATATTTAGTGAAGTAAAGCCAATAAAAAATAATAATATATGAGATCACTAGTAAGTGGAATCTAATAGAAATGATAAAATAGCACTGACATAACAGAAACAGAGTCAAAGATTTTGAAACCAAAATTATGTTGACCAAAGAGGAAATGTGGGAGGGGTTAAATTAGGGACTAGTCATTGATATACACTCTACTATACACAAAATAGATCCATAACAAGGAGCTATTGTGTACCACAGGGAACTACAGTCAACAATGTGTAATCACCCATATGGGAAAAGAATCTGAAAATGAATGGATATATGTGTCGGTAATTTGCTATACACCTGAAATTAACACAAGTTCATAAGTCAACCATAGAAAAATTAATTTTTTAAAAAAATAAAAAACTATTTTCTCATGAAAATCATTTGACATATTGATTGCAATTTGATAGTCTGTAATTTCTGAAATATTTTACTGCTGTAAGAACATGAAAAAAAGAAGCATTTTCCCAGCTTCTCAGCTCTCTACACCACCACGATGAGTACTGGTTTTATTGTAACACCCAGAACCTGGAAAAAATTCCAACATAAAACATCAGCTACAGAGTTCTCATCATGGCTCAGTGGTTAACAAACCTGTCTAGGAACCATGAGGTTGCAGGTTTGATCCCTGGCCTCACTCAGTGTGTTAAGGATGCTGCATTGCCATGAGCTGTGGTGTAGGACACAGAGGCAGCTCTGATCATGCGTTGCTGTGGCTGTGGCATAGGCCAGCTGCTACAGCTCCAATTAGACCCCTAGCCTGGGAACCTCCATATGCTGCAGCTGCAGCCCTCAAAAGACAAAAGATAAGCAAAACAAGCAAAAACACATCAGCTAAAGAAATAAACCAATTTTATTATGATCATTCTTTAGAAAACTCTTTTCATTAAAACCAACAATTGTTGATTGACACAGAAACATGGTAATATTCACAAGTATAGACTCTGAGTAAGATAAGCCATGAAAATAAAAGCACACAAAATATATGTCCACTTTTCTAGTTTTTAGGGAATGAAAATTAATCTGAAGCATTCTAACGTATATCAAATATAATCGAGGACTGTGTGGGGAAGAGAAGGGAGAGAAAGAAGGAACACCAAAACTAGTGAGAACATGAAGAGCTTTGTTCTGTTCAAATGTGAAAATGTTGATGCCTACATCAGTATTTATCAAAGTGAAAAATCTAAATATGTGTAGTTTATTATAAGTCCATTGTACCTCATTAAAGATATTACCATTAAGGAAACAAAAGGGCTTGAGACTGAAGCAGTGACAGAAAAATAGTGAAATATTAGAGACTCTTGAAAATACTTCTCATGAAGCCTGGTGATATGTTATCAGGTAAACATCACAACAGAACAAAATCATGATGTGCTCATGATGGAAGGGGGTCCTGCCCACCCCACCAGGTGTGTTCACTCTGCCCTGGAGTTGGTCCTGGGAAACAGGTGTGTCCAGAGAGGAGGCGCACAGGTGCAGAAAAGGGACTAACTCAGTACATGTGTGTCCTTGGACCATCCAAAAACCCTCTGTACACCTGAATGTAGTTTCCTTCTCTAATATGGGCATAAAAAATACAACTACACCACAGGCTTGTGTGCATGCGTAAAAGCAAAATAATGCATGGGTGATCTGTGTATTCTATTAAAAACGCCATAATGTAAAATTTTCCCAAATACTATCAACACATCAAACCGAAAGCACTCACTCCTGCTCTGGAGAACTGCCCTTTTTGAGGACATTCAGTTATTTCAAATCTTATATCCTAGGAGGTTATGCAAATATGGTGCTCCTACTGCTGATAAAAGCAGCCCTGCCTTGAACCTGCAGCTTTGGCAGAGGATCCCAGCCCCGGGACCCCCATGTGCTCCCATTCTGTGATCAGGACTGAATGTAGACCACACACCATGGAGTCTGGGCTGAGCTGGGTGGTGCTTTATGCTCTTTTACAAAGTAAATTCTTCAAAACAAGAGGATGTGAGTGCACGTCACTTGGTTTGTGACAGTTTTCTGACCAGGATGCCTTTTTGTTTGCAGGTGTCCAGTGTGAGGTGCAGCTGGTGGAGTCTGGAGGAGAACTGGTGCAGCTTGATGGGTCTCTGAGCCTCTCTTGTGCAGCCTCTGGATTCAGCTTCAGTAGCTATGGAATGAGCTGGGTCCACCAGGCTCCAGGGGAGGGGCTAGAGTGGATCTCATTTATTCGGTATGATGGCAGTAGCACATCTACACAGACTCTGTGAAGGGCTGATTCACCATCTCCAGAGATGACCCTAAGAACACACTGTTATCTGCAAATGAGAGCTGAGGACACGGCCCTGTATTACTGTGCAAAAAGCACAGTGAGAAGGCAGTGTGAGCCCAGAGACAAACTTCCCTGCAGGGACACGGGGCTGGCCAGCAGGGGGTACTCAGGACTCACAATGTGTGTTTTATCCCCAGGAGCAGGTGCAGAGGGAGGTTAAGGACCAGTTTCCCCTCAGGGCCTGGGGCTTCCTCTCCATGTAGCATCTCCCCAAGGGAACCCCTGTGGACTCATGACTCTGTACAAACCTATTCAGTCTCTGTATTAGAAAGCAGTGCTGTGGGGGAAATATTCTCACAACCATGAAAGGAAGAGTCATGTAGATGTGCTTCCTCCTGTACATTTATTACCATTAATAAGCTCTCATGACACTTAGATGAATCTATAGAAGAGGCTCAATTGGACTCAGACATGCAGCTCAGCATGTCAGAACAGGTGACACAGATAACCAGCAGCATCAGTACAAAGTGACCGCCCCCACCGACATCAGACCTCAGAAGGGATATAAACCCAAAATGAGAGAGGAAAGTCCCCTTGGAGGTCCTGATTGAACTGACACCTCACTCACAGCCTCCATGCTAGTTTTCTCCATTCAAGTGCAGAGGGAGCTCCACCATAGCTTGATATAGAAGTTGATATAGAAGATGACACCACCCACAGAGACACAGGGAGGATGAGAATTTTATCCTGTCCATTTCTGAGGGGTGTGTTTGGAGCAGGGATGGCCCACCAAGTACATCATGTGGTTGGATAGAGCCAGGAATGGAGGCTGCATCCAGGTTTTCACTGCGGTTCAGGGTGTAGGAAGGTGTGGGTCCTGCTCATAGGAAGAGCTCAGGTGAATTCAGTTTCCCAGATGCACAAATGAGGGGGATCACAGGCTTTCTTATCAGATTTACCTGCAGTGAACAGAGGCAAGAGGCAGAATGAGCCAGAATCTGTCAGATAACAAATGTCAAAGAAGGTGACTGTTACTCTACCTGAGAACTGTAGAAAATGAAAGAAAAACAGTGATAAAAGGCAATCATGGATAGAAACCCCCTGAGACCTTAACCAAAAATATTAAGTGTATATATACAAATATATGTGTGTATATATATTTATATATTTACACTAATAAAAGAAATAAGAGGATTTGAGATATTCATGTTTTGGGTCGAGACTGTCCATGCTCCAGTGCCTTCTGGTGGTTCTGCAGGTTTTACGTCAGCACTTTGCTTCTAGGGATCAGAGCTTCTACAGGATCCATGAGAATCCTGTTTGGGGGACTCTACAAGGGAACCTTCAAATTGTTTAGAATTAGGACCTGATTACTTAGTTACTGTAATTATTTTAAAGTTTGTTTTCCCAAAATACACATGTTGAAACACAATGACCAATGTTATGTTATTAGGAGGTGAGGCTTTGGGAAGGTTTTAGGTTGTTGAGTTGGAGCCCCCATAAATCATATCAGTGCCCTTGTAAAAGCCCCCTCTCCCTCACCAACCAGGTGAGGTTACAGGGAAAAACTCTCCATCAGGAATCAGTTCCTCACCAGGAATCACATCTGCCTGAACTTTGATCTTGGACTTCTCAGACTCCAGAAATAAATGTCTGTGCTTATAAACCAGAATGTCTGGCACTAAGGGGCTGTGAAACTATCACCCACGTGGTGACTCTCTGGAGGTTTGCTGCTGCCTTGCTGTAAAAAGTACTGATAGAGTCCTTCAGCGAGGATCAAGGTCAGTTATTCTCTGGGTTGCTTTCTATAGAATTGGCAGTTGACCACCATAAGAGGCTGTAAAACAGACATGGTGGGCAGGCAGCTTTTGTCTGCTGTACCAGGAGTGGGGGTGATCCATGAACCCTTCCACTACTTTGTGTGTCTGAGTGCAATAGGGCATGGGCTGTTTTACTGGGACATGTCTCTAAAGGCCTGTCTCTTCCAGCTACCGCTTCATGGGGAGAAACCTTCAGCAAGAGGTATTGTAAAAGCCGAAGAGTCACATGTAAGTCAACGAAATTGAAAACACTTCTTCACCCCATACACAAGAATCAATCGCAATTGGATTAAAGACCTTATTATAAGACTGCATACTGCACAACTTCTAGAACAGACTATAGATACATTGATCTCTGATATAAACCATAGGAAGGTTTTCACCGGTCAGACTCCCAAGGGAATATAAAGCATGTAAAAGAAACAAAAAAACAAAAGGTAAAACAACCTATGGAATGGGAAAAATGTTTCTAAACAGGGGGACCTACAAAGGTCTAATTTCCATAACATAAAAATAGCACCTACAACTCTATATCTTCCGAGACGAGCTTAGCACGTGAGAGCTGAAGATCGGGCACTGTAAAACTTAAGGTTAACATAAAACAAAACACAGAGACATTTATCTTAATCAAATGTGGGAACCAGGGCACTCAAGGTCTCAGGGACCAAGAGCCCTGCCTCATGAAACCACACTGCTTTTACTGTGCTCTTTAAGATTCCATCAAGTGAGAGGGCGGTAGGTGCAGAATATAGTTTTTTAATTTTTTAACAAAGTCACATAGCTGGTAGCTGGTTAAGTTTTGCTCTGACTTTTAGGCATTTAGCAGTCATTAGCATGGAGGAAGCCTGGCATCAGCTGTCTACGCAGAGCATCTACAGAGTCACCATTGTGCCTCCTCAAGACCGTGCCCATCTGCGCCAACCTGGGGCGCCTAGGCTTGCATCTCGTTCTCCTTACTGATGCACATCCTGCTAAAGACCCCTCATAAGTCCCCTGTGGCAATGAGGCTCCTCTTCCTCTTATTTTAACAGGACATATCATGCTGTGCAAACGTCATGCCTATCTGCACCAGTCTGGCATGCCTAGACCAACACATTACATCCTCATTCAGCTGACTGCATGAATAACATACCTTTTGGTCTTTGTTCTTAAACTTAAGTTATTTATCAGCACTGCACCTGTTTTTCAAGAAGGAGTATAGAGCAAAGGTAAAGAAGGACAAGACGGAGTATTCAGCATAGAAAATAGAAACAGAAAGGCTAAGAAAAGATTGTAGAAACATGTCTCCCAACATAAAACAGCAAGAATACAACCCACTGGAAAACGAGCAGAGGACCTAAATAAACATTTCTCCCAAGTAGCTGTGTGGATGGCCAATAGGTATAAGGAGATATGCTCATCCTGTCTGATTATCAGAGGACTGCAAACCAAACGTGCATCGGGGGTATTACCCCAGACCTGTCAGAATGGCCATCAGCAGTAAACCGCACTAACGAATGCTGGAGAGGTTCTGAAGGAAAGGGAACATGACTGCAAAGGGGGTAGGAAAGTAAGTTAGGGCAACCATTATGGAAAACAGTATGGCATATCCTCTGAAAACTAAAAGGGGAGTTTCCATCTGATCCAGCAATCCTACCACTGGGAAAATATCTGGAGAAAGCTCCAATTCAAAAAGAAACATGCACCCCAAAGTTCATAGTAGCACTTCTTACAGCAGCAAAGTCATGAAAGCAACCTAAATGTACTTCAACAGTGAAAGGTTAAAGAAGATGTGGTTTCTATACTCAATACAATATTACCCAGACAGGAAAAGAATGAAATGTTGTCTTTTGCTGCAGCATGGATGGACCTAGAGATTCTCATACTAAATAAGCCAGAGAAAGTCAAGTTCACATGATATCACTTATATGTGGAATCTAAAATATGATAGACGACATCATCAAAGTCCTAGAAGAGAACATAGGCAGAACATTCTCTGACATCAACCTTACAAATGTCTTCTCAGGTCTGTCTCCCAAAGCAACAGAAATAAAAGAAAAAATAAACCAGTGGGATCTAATCAAACTGAAAAGATTTGCACAGCAAAGAAAACCAAAAAGAAAACAAAAAGACAACTTACAGAATTGGAGAAAATACTTTAAAATGATGCAACTGACAAGGGCTTAATCTCTAGTAGACAAACAACTTATACAACTCAACAGCAAAAGAGCCAACAATGCAAATGAAAAATGGGCAAAGGACCTGAATAGACATTTCTTCAAGGAAGATATAAAGAGGGCCAAACAGCACATGAAGAAATGCTCACCATCCCTGATTATTAGAGGAATGCAAATCAAAACTACCCTGAGATACCACCTCGCCCAGTCAGAATGACCATCATTAACATGTCCACAAATAACAAATGCTGGAGGGGGTGTGGAGAAAAGGGAACCCTCCTGCACTGTTGGTGGGAATGTAGGCTGGTACAACCACTATGGAGAACAGTATGGAGATACCTTAGAAAACGATGCGTAGAACTACCATATGACTCAGCAATGCCACTCTTGGGCATATATCTGGAGGACAAAACTTTCCTTTAAAATGACACTTACACCCTCATGTTCGTTGCAGCACTATTCACAATAGCCAAGACATGAAAACAACCCAAATGTCCATTGACAGATGATTGGATTAGGAAGATGTGGTATATATACACAATGGAACACTACTAAGCCATAAAAAGAACACAATAATGCCATTTGCAGCAACATGGATGGAACAAGAGACTCATCCTGTGTGAAGTAAGTCAGAAAGAGAAAGGCAAGTACCATATGATATCACTTATATCTGGAACCCAATATATGACACAAATGAACCTTTCCACAGAAAAGAAAATCATGGACTTGGAGAATGGACTTGTGGTTGCCAAGGGGGAGGGGGAGGGAGTGGGATGAATGGGGAGCTTGGGGTTAAGAGATGCAGACTATTGCCTTTGGAATGGATAAGCAATGAGATCCTGCTGTGTAGCACTGGGAACTCTGTCTAGTCACTTATGATGGAGCATGAGAATGTGAGAAAAAAGAACCTATACACATGTTGGAGAATTAAAATGACCCTGGCTCAGATCGTCAGTGTCAGAAAGTGAGACACATGAACATGGGGAAATCTCGACAAGTCTCTTTACTTCTGTAGAAGGGTGTGGATACTCAAAAAGCACATGCAAATGAGAAAAGACTCTTCCTTTTTATCCCTAATGCAGGTGGTATACCTGTCCCCTTCCCATTGTTCAGGTCAGGGCACACATTCTTCTTGGTTGGCTAATTTGAAACAAATTGTTACTGGAAGAAGAGGGAAAGAGGGGGGTGGAAGAGGGTGTCTCAGATAAAGCAGGAACAAAGCAGAGTAACTAAGACTTCCTTTGATAGAAAAGACATATGTTAATTCTCACACACATATGTGTAACTGGGTCACCATGCTGTACAGTAGGAAATTGACAGAACACTGTAAACCAGCTATAATGGAAAAAAAATCATTATATTTAAAAAAATAAAATTTAAAAATTAAAAAAAAATAAAATATGATGCAAATGAACTTATTTTCAAACTGAAACAGACTCACAGACACAGAAAATATATTTATAGTTACCAAAGGGGAAAAGGTGTTGGCTGATGGATAGATTAGGAGTGTGGGATTAGCAAATACAATTAATACAGATAAAATTGACCAAAACAAGTTCCTGCTGTGTAGCACAGGGAACAGTAGTCCACACCCTATGATAAACATACCAGAAAATACGTGAAAAGCAAATGTATACATGTGTTAGGGTCACTTCACTCCATCCCAGACTCTCACACAACATAGAGAATCAATTATACACCAAGGGAAACATTATTTAAATGTTGCTCTAGAATGCTGCCTCCCTCCACATGGCCCCCCACCCCAAGTCCTAGAAAGGGGTGAATGCTGAAAGAGCCAGTCAGGGTCAGAGTTGGCTGTACTGTCTGGCAGAAGTTTGGCTAATTCCTGAGCCTCAATCTGGCAACCCTGGATTCTCTCATTGCAGCCTCTGCGGGTTTCTCTGTGCTGGGAGAAGAGGCAGACCCAATGTGCATGCACTTTGCAGTCTCTCAATTCTGTTTTCTCTGTTCTGCTACTCAAAGCAAGTCAAACAGGGTCCTACCATATACCACACGGAGGTCAACTCAAAGTTCTGCAATACCCTATATGGGGAAAAAGAATGAGCATATGTATACCCACAAAGGATTCACTTTGCTGTAGATGTGTAGCTAACAAAACAATGCAAATAAACTAAAGTAGAATATACATTTTTTTAAAAAAACAGCAAGTCATGCACCCAGGCAGAGGGTCCCTGTAGGGCACTGCCCATGTGCTAGATCCAGGAAGAAGGATGAACTTGGGGCCCAACACTGCAAACCTCAGGCAGTGTGTGTGTGCGTGTGTGGTTGGAATAGTAGATATGCAGCAGGTGCTGATCCCCTTGGTTTCTATGTGCATCTGTTCTCCTAGATGATGATAAACCAGAGAAGCCTGAGGGAGATAAGAGGTCCCACAGCTCCCAAGAGTCTCTGGCTCAATCGAGTGTCGACTGAATCAGTGCACCTGCAGCTTCAGGGAAGCGGCTTTAGGAGGGTCCAGGAATTCTTGTTTGGTGTCTCCATTCAGATGATGGGGTATTACGCCAACTCCATATTTCAGGATATGATGTTAAAATATTACAGTGTCGCTAAAGGCACATTCTGAAGGCAGGACACAGCCCACGATCTTGAGCTAAATACTGAGATGTAGTGCCCTGTGAATCCACAGAGGGACCTCCGTGGCAGGGCAGGATCGGGTCTTCAGGGGAAACTCAGGACCCACCTGCACAGGGATGCAGACCAAGGAAAAGGTGCAGTGGGGGTGGGGAGGCATTTCCTCTGAAGTCCTGGGATTTCCATTTCCTGAAGATAATCTAAAATAAGCCTTGGACAGGACTACTGATGTGAGTGCAAATATCCAGTTCTATCAGATGCATTTACCTGACCACAGAAGGCAATAAAACTGCATTCAAAGAGCAAAATTCTAGGGCTTCTGAATATCTAAAATAGCAAAACTAAAGAACAGGAATTTATTCATTCAGAACATGCAAAAATTGGGGGGAAAAGGCCAGGAATAGGACATTTATAAGGCACTTAAATAATAGGGCATTTATCAAAGCCCAGAACAGGTTCTGGTGTCTCTGATTCAATGTGGGTTCACAAGGAGAACCTTGTTCTGAGGGAGCTTGTCCATCAGTAGGAAGAGCTCTGTCTGCACAGGGTTTGGGGGCCATTTCAGAGGAAGCCTCTTTCTCAAACAAGTGTTAGTATGTTGTCCTGCAGCCTCCCACTGGAGCATGGTTCACAGGCCATCAATTTCCTTGTGTAAGATGGTCCATTCATTGAGGATAAAATTTTCAACCTCATGAATATGCAAATAAGAAGAGGTGCCCTAGGTTAAACATGAATATTCTGAGCTCTGAGAACAACACCCACAATCTCGTCCACATAAATCCCGAGAGCAGAGGCTCACCATGGACTAGAGCTGGAGAACACTCTTTCTGACGGCTGTGACTACAGGAAAGGGGCTCCCTCAAATCCTGGTTGAGAAGGTTAGGGTTAGGGTTAGGGTTAGGGACATTTCTTCCACTTCTGTCTCTTATGCATAGGCGCCCAGGCCCAGGTCCAGCTGGTACAGCCTGGGGCTGAGCTGAGGAAGCCTGGGGCATCAGTGAAGCTCTCCTGCAAGGCGCCTGGTTACTCCTTCACCAGCTACTATGTGCACTGGGTGTGATAGGCCATGGACAAAGGCTTGAGTGGATGGAGTGGAAAAACCCTAGCAATGGACCCAGATTACACCCAGAAGTTTAAGGGCAGAGTCACCTTGACCGTGGATATGTGCATTGGCACAGCCTACAAGGAGCTGAGCAGCCTGTGGTCTGAGGACATGGCTGTGTATTATTGTTCAAGAGACACTGTGTGAACACCCACATCCTGAGTCAGAAACCCTCAGGGGCAGGGCTCTGTGCTGGGCAAGAAGATGCAGGCATGACTAGGTTAAAAGTTTCTTTAGAAAATGGGGTTGTAAACATGTGTTCACTCTTGTATGAGGGATCTTCTGTCCAATAAACACCCTGTAAGCAAAGTTTAGGGAGTGAGGAGAAGCTCCAGGGAGCAGTACAGATACAAATGTTCCAGGAGTCTTTTCTGTGGACCTAAGAGTTTAAGGGATCTGAGGACCTACCTTAGAGCTCAGCTGCTCTGCCCAGCAGAAGCCAGGTTACTTCCACAGAGAAGCATTACGATGTCTTGCAGGTGGTTTGGCCATTCTGCATCCCCACTACCACCCAGCACTCCTGCTGCTCCACATCCTCTCCTGTACTTGCACATCTGGGTTCTAGGTCCTGCCATGTTAGGGAGTGTGCAGGGCACCCCAAGGTTGTTTCCACTTGTGACATGGTGTGGAGGGTCCCTTCCAGGGCTCATCTGTCTGTCCATCCTTTTTGGTGAGGTTCAGAACTTTGGTGCGTTTTTCACCTGGGTTGCCTACATTCTTTTGTTCACTTATGAGTGTCCATATGCATTCACCCCACAAGTCCTTGCCAGATATGCAACCTGAAAATATGGCTTTCCAGTCTGTGGCTTGTCTTCAGATTCCCTTAACAGTGCCTTTCACAGAGCAAATGTTTTTAACTGTGGCGCTTTCTAATTTATATATTTTTTTCATGGGTCAGGTTTTTGGTGTTATGTCTAACAACTAGTTGACAAACTTAAGGACACTTGAAAGTTCTCCAAAGCTTCTAAGTGAAGGCTGCCCTTAAGGGATTGGGTTGAACATCCTTAACTTTGACATGGGAGATTGTGGAATATGAAATTCGATGGAATTTCCCCTGTGGGAGGTTGGTTTCCTCTCCCACATCTTGTATTTCTTCAATCATTTATTGATATCATTATGGACTTCTGGATGTTTTATTTGGTGCTTTGTATTAAAATTCCATACTAAATTTTAATCCTGTTCTTGTATTCAAATTATTCCAGCTCTGGCTGGGGGAGTGGGGAGTCGGCATGCTGGCTTTGACCCCTATAAGTTTTCAAAATTCCTCTGTGGTTTTGTATTTGGGAAGATTATTTAGGCTGTGGAACTGTATGAAAGATGCTGCACTTTGTATTCATACCCATTCTCCCAGCCCTGAATTAACCATTCTGTAAGTATACTGCTGTTTCCTTTCATTGTGACGTGTTATCAGAAAGGAGGAGTTTGGTGCTGGGTGTGCTCAGGCTGCTGGGGGGTCACTAATTCTATGACTACTGGGCTGGCTGACCAAGTAAGTATGTGTGAGTGTGTGTCCTGTGCCAGGTGCACAGGAATCTATGAGTCTTTCTGAATCGGTCTTCTCTACCTATACTGAGCTAAACCTGAGAACACAGTCGTGTGTACAACCTCAGTCCAAAGCTCCAGGATCTCTCCAGCCTCTCTCCCCACGTCTGGAACCTCCCACCCAACACTGAGAAACCCAGCTCCCATCACATGCCAGCTCATACCAAGGGGTTTGGTCCTGGTATGTGCACGTGGTGGTTCATAATGATCAGCATGTGTTGGCACGGACACGCTGTGGTCAGCTCAGAGGCTCAAGCCCAAAGGCCTGCTTTGCCCTCACCCTTGTAGGCTCCAGACTTCCCGAAAATTACTTGGGCAGCCTCTTGTTGATCCCACCAACTTCAGTGAACTGTTTCAAAGTCTGTCATGTCAGTAGATATTTTTCTTTTCTTTTTTTCATTATTTAGAGGAACTTTATTAATTTCTGTAATCAAACCCATGTAGATAAGACCTCACATATTTAATACACTGTGTTACCCCTGTACAAATGGAAAAAATTATGTTTAACGTTTCTAGATCAATATGGCTGTTAATTTCTGTACAATGCCAACCCAACACGGTACAACTGAGATACTTTTTCCAAAGTTGACAGCACAGCTAAAGTTTCCAAAATATGTATTTATATAAAAAGACCAATAGCAATATGTTAAGCATCAATAGCAGCAATAGCTTTTCCAGGTTCTGCAGTCATCTGAACAAAATTATAGAGACAACCAGCACACTCCATTAAAAAAAAAAAAAAAAGAAAAAAAGGTAAAAAACAAACCCCAGAAAACAACAACATTTTGTTACTGTTATGGTACCTGGCAGCATTTTTTTTTTATTAGCTTCTCAATCATCACCTGGAAAGAAAACATTCTAGAATAACGTCATTAAAAACAGCTCCGAAAAAGCACAGTCACGACTACATATCATAAAGCAGGTACAAGATATTTTACATCCACAGAGGTATGATGCAGTACTGTCCTACGTCTGTAATACTAGAGGATATAATTAAAATGGCGTTATTGGAGACTTGATTCTACTCTTCCAGCAGAGGGCCCAAAGGATGGTTATGACACAGCTCTGGTACAGAAATGCACCTTCTTAGATAGAATTTCCTTTCTTTAGTGGCACAGCTCTAGGTACTCACTGCTCTTCATGAACATCAGTTAAAAACCGTTTTAAAAATAAACAAAACCCACCATTGGATTCATACAAAGATGACTCTGTAGAGGCAAGCAAGACTCAGGTGACCTAACTAGTATTTGACCAGCTCTGATGTTTCTGAATGCTAAGATCTCCATGGAAGAAAGGAGATGCCAAGTAGCACTTCAAAGCTTCAGGCCACAACCAAAACACAGCATCATTTCAAACAGAAGCAGCAGCCAAACATTGCCCATAGGGATATGTTCGAGGATGAATATATCATCATCTGCTCACTCACTGGGAAGAAGGGGAGATCAGTTACTGTACTTTGATTGTGTTCAACTCAATCACCATGTTATAAAAATAGCAAGCTGCCATAATAAAAATAAGGCTCCTCTATCCAGCACCAGTTATCTTCTGTTCTTCACCAAACCTATAAATGCTATATCACCGCATTAAAAAAACACAAGGGAGCAAAGAAATCACATCTGATGTCTTAGCTGAGATCAGTACACTGTTCCGGCTGAGCTATTTCTCTGCAGTTTATTTCCCTCATATTTCTGGTATTTGATCTAACCATAAGGATTTTAGTTCTAAGTTATATGCACCCCAGGAATCTGTGCACATATGAATATGTAAATTCTGACTGAAGATGCATGGCCATCAACAGAGTGCATGTTACATAGTGGGTGCAAGCTGGCAAAGCTTCATTTTACTGGTGTAGCAGCTGTGCGTCAGTGTAAATTGCTCCTATGTCCCTTGTGCACCTGTCAGTAGATATTTTTCATAGTCTGTATTTGATCCTGGGATTCAGGACCTCCTAAAATGATTTTTTGTTTTTTTATTGGGAACATTAAGGTTCATTCTTTGTACTGTAAGGACCTGTGTCTTTTGACAAAGGTGTGGTGTTATGGACCCATTGTATAGGTATCAAATAGAATACTTTCAGTACTTTAAAAATCACCTATGCTTCACCTGTTCAACACCCTCCTTAAACTCCTGCCATTCACTGAAAGGTTTATCCTAATCATAGTTTTGCCCTTTCCATTATGGCTTATAAATTAAATATGTAGCCTTTTAAGACTGGTTGCTTTCAGTTAGCCATATCCATTCAACGCCCTTGGACACACCAGAAAGGAAATTAAGAACATATTCCACTTAATTACGTCTAGGGAGCTCCCTGCTGGTCTAGTGGTTAGGATTTGGTACTTTCACCACTGCAACCTGGGTTAAGCCCCCAGTCTGGGAACTGAGATGACATCAAGCACTTTTACACCATGGCTACACACACACACACACACACACACACACACACACACACACGTAGTATCTTAGAGAAATAGGTACCTAGGAGTATATTTAACCAAGGACAGGAGAGATATGGCAGACAGAAAGCTACAAAACCTAAAACACAAAAAGAAATTTAAAAAGCCCTAAATAAGTGTAAAGACATCTGTATTTATAGATCAAACATCTTTTTTTTTTTGTATATAAGATGGCAAGTCTCCTGAAAAAGTTATCCATGTAGTCAGTGAGGACTAGGGAGCAGCTGCTTCTAAGGGACAGAATGGGATGATGGAAAGGTCTCTGACCCAGGTAGAGGATCTGATTGCACTGCATTGTGACACTAAATGTGCTCAGTTGTTTGGTTTAAAATGGTTAATTCCAGATGATGGGATTAAGATGGTGAATAGAAGGACTGGAGCTCAACTTCTCTCCTAAAAACAACAAAATTCACAACTAAAGTCTGAGAAATCTTCACCCAAATGGACTGGAAACCTTAAAAAAGATGCCCTACTCCAGAAGAAAAAGAGGAGGACACAAAAAGAGGTAGGAGGGGCGATTTCATGATATAAACAATCCCATACCTCCTGGGTGGGAAGCTCCACAGACTGGAAACTAACTGGTTCACAGAGACTCACCTACAGGAGGGAGAGGTCTGAGCCACACATCAAACTCTGATGTGTGGGGATTTGGCATGGGGAGAAAGAGCCCCGGAGCATCTGGCATTGAAGGCCAGTGGGGCTTGTGTGCAGGAGCTCCACAGGACTGGGGGAAATGGAGACCCCATTCTCAAAAGGTGCACACAGACTTTCACGTGCACTGGGTCCCAGGGCAAAGCAGAGGCTCCATAGGAATTTGGGTCAAACCTGACTGCAGTTCTTGGAGGATCTTGTGGGAAAGCAGGGGTGAGTGTGGCTTATTGTGGGGGAAGGACATTGGAAGCAAAGCTCTGGGGAATATTCAGCAGCATGCCTTTCTCTGGAGGTGGCCATTTTGGGAAAATCTGGCCCCACCCATCCGCAGCTGCTGAGAAGCCCCAGGGCAAACAACAACCCAGGTGGGATCACAGCCCTGCCCCTCAGTAAACAGGCTACCTAAAGACCCCTCAGGGACACAGCTGCCTCTAATCCCATCCAGAGACTAAGCCCCACCCACCAAAGGGATCAGAATCGGCTCCACCTACCAAGGGGCAGGCATCAGCCCCTCCCATCAGGAAGCCTACAGCAAGCCCCCACACTGACTTCAGCCACAGGGGGGCAGACATCAGAAGTAAGAGAGGCTACAACTCTATTATCTGTCAAAAGGTCACCACACTAAAAACCTATAAAAATGAAAAGACAGAGAACTGTAACTCAGATGAGGGAGAAAGGAAAAACCCCAGAAAAACAACTAAGTGAGGAGGAGATTCTTAGCCTCCAGGGAAAAGATTTTAGACTATTGATGCTGAAGATGATGCAAGACGTTGGAAATAAACTGGAGGCAAAGATGGATAACTTATAGGAAACACTGACCAAAGAGATACAAGATATAAAACTTAAACAAGAAGAGATGCAAAGTACAATAACTGAAATAAAAAAATCCCTAGAAGCAGCTAACAGCAGAATACAGGAGGCAGAAGAATGAATAAGCGAGGTGGAGGACAGATCAGTGGAAATTATGGATGCAGAACAGAAAAGAGAAAAAAGATTGAAAACAAATGAAGAGAGTCTCAGAGAACTCTGGGACAACATGAAACGCACCAACATCTGTATTATAGGGGTGCCAGAAGGAGAAGGGGACAGAAAAAATATTCCAAGAGACAATAGCCGAAAACTTCCCTGACATGGGGAGGGAATCACTCACACAAATCCAGGAAGCACAACGAGTACTATATAAAATAAACCCAAGGAGGAACACCCTGAGACACATATTAATCAAACTTACCAAAATTAAAGACAAAGAGAAAATCTTGAAAGCAGCTAGGGAAAAGAAACAAATAACATACAAGGGAACCCTGATAAGGTTATCGGCAGATTTTTCAACAGAAATTCTGCAGGCCAGAAGGGAGTGGCATGATATACCTAACGCGATGAAAGGAAAAAAACCTCCAACCAAGATTACTCTACCCAGCAAGGCTCTCATTCAGATTTGAAGGAGAAATCAAAACCTTCACAGATAAGCAAAAGCTGAGAGAATTCAGCAACATTAAACCAGCCTTACAACAAATACTAAAGGAACTTCTATAGGCAGAAAAGAACAAGAGAAGAAGGAGAGAAAAAAGAGCAGCAAAAACAAATCCAAAGTAATTAATAAAATGGCAATAAGAACATACATATCAATAATTACCTTAAATTTTAATGGACTAAATGCCCCAACCAAGACATAGACTTGCTGAATGGATACAAAAACAAGACCCATATATATGCTGTCTTCAAGAGACCCACTTCACTTCTAGGGACACATTCAAATGGAAAGTGAGAGGACGGAAGGAAGTATTTTGCGCAAACGGGGATCAAAAGAAAGCTGGAGTAGCAATACTCATATCAGACAAAATAGACTTTAAAATGAAGAATATTTTAAGGGACAAAGAAGGACATTACATAATGATCAAAGGATCAATCCAAGAAGATGTTATAACAATTGTAAATATCTACGCACCCAACACAGATTCACCACAATATATAAGACAACTGCTAACAACCTTAAAAGGAGAAATTGACAATAACACAATCATAGTGGGGGACTTTAACACCCCACTTACAGCAATGGACAGATCAACCAGACAGAAAATCAATAAGGAAACACAGGCCCTGAATGACACATTAAACCAGATGGACTTAATAGATATTTATAGGACATTTCATCCAAAAGCAACAGAACGCACATTCTTCTCAAGTGCACATGGAACATTCTCTAAGATTGATCACATCCTGGGCTACAAATCCAACCGTGGTAACTTTAAGAAAATTGAAATCGTATCAAGCGTCTTTTCTGATCACAACGCTATACAACTGGAAATCAACAAGAAAAAAACTGCAAAAAACACAAACACCTGGAGACTAAACAACATGCTACTAAACAACTAATGGATCACTGAAGAAATCAAAGAGCAAATTAAAAAACACCTAGCAGCAAATGACAATGAAGATACGACACTCCAAAACCTATGGGATGCAGCAAAAGCCATTCTAAGAGGAAAGTTTATAGCACTACAAGCCCACCTCAAAATAAACAGAGAAAGCTCAAATAAACAAGCTAACTTTACATCTCAAGAAGCTCGAGAGAGAAGAACAGACAAGACCTAAAGTTAGTAGAAGGAAAGAAATCATAAAGATCAGAGCAGAAATCAATGAAATAGAAATGAAGAAAACCATAGAAAAGATCAATGAAATGAGAAGCTGGTTCTTTGAAACGATCAACAAAATTGATAAACCCCTAGCCAGACTTATCCAGAAAAAAAAAAAGAGAGAGGACTCAAATCAATAAAATTAGAAATGAAAAAGGAGAAGTAACAACAGATATCACAGAAATACAAAGGATCCTTAGAGACTACTATATGCAACTATACGCCAAGAAAATGGAAAACCTAGAAGAAATGGATAAATTCTTAGAGAAGTACAATCTTCCAAGACTAAACCAAGATGAAATAGAAAAGATGAATGGACCCATCACAAGAACTGAAATTGAAACTGTGATTAAAAAACTTCCAACAAACAAAAGTCCAGGACCAGATGGCTTCACAGGCGAATTCTATCAAACATTTAGCGAAGAGCTAACACCTCTTCTTCTGAAACTATTTCAAAAAATTGCAGAGGAAGGGATACTCCCAAACTCATTCTATGAGGCCACCATCACCCTGGTACCAAAACCAGACAAAGATTCCTCAAAAAAAGAAAACTACAGGCCAATTTCACTGATGAACATCGATGCAAAAATCCTCAACAAAATACTAGCAAACTGCATCCAACACTACATTACAAGGATTGTACATCATGATCAAGTGGGATTTATCCCAGGGATGCAAGGGTTCTTCAATATCTGCAAATCCATCAGTGTGATACACCACATTAACAGACTGAAGAATAAAAACCATATGATCCTCTCAATAGATGTGGAAAAAGCCTTTGACAAAACCCAACACCCATTTCTGATAAAAACTCTTCAGAAAGTGGGCATAACAGGAACCTACCTGAACATGATAAAGGCCATATGTGACAAACCCACAGCAAACATCATTCTCCATGGTGAAAAGCTGAAAGAATTCCCACTGAGATCAGGAACAAGACAAGGATGTCTGCTCTCGCCACTACTCTTCAACATAGTTCTGGAAGTCCTGGCCACAGCAGTCAGAGAAGTAAAAGAAATAAAAGGAATCCAAATGGGAAAGGAAGAAGTAAAACTATCCCTATTTGCAGATGACATGATACTATACCTAGGCAATCCTAAAGACTCTACCCAAAAACTGTTAGAGCTCATCCATAAATTTGGCAAAGTACCAGGACACAAAATCAATACAGAGAAATTGACAGCATTTCTATACACTAACAATGAAAGAGCAGAAAAAGAAATTATGGAAGCAATCCCATTTACCATCACATCCAAAAGAATAAAATACCTAGGAGTAAACCTACCTAAAGAGACAAAAGACCTGTACTCTGAAAACTATAAGCCACTGATGAAAGAAATCAAAGATGACACAAATAGATGGAAAGATATACCATGCTTGTGGATTGGAAGAGTTAATATTATCCAAATGACTATACTACCCAAGGCAATCTACAGATTCAATGCAATCCCTATCAAATTACCAAGGACATTTTTCACAGAACTCGAACAAAATATTTTAAAGTTTGTTTGGAAGCACAAAAGACTCAGAATAGCCAAAGACATGCTGAAAAAGAAAAATGGAGCTGAAGGAATCAGGTTCCCGGACCTCAGACTACACTACAAAGCAACAATCATCAAAACCGCATGGTACTGGCACAAAGACAGAAATATGGATCACTGGAACAGGATAGAAAGCCCAGAATTAAACCCACACACTTACAGCCAACTAATCTATGGCAAAGGCGGCAAGAATACACAAGGGAGAAAGGACAGCTTGTTCAATAAGTGGTGCTGGGAAAATTGGACAGCCACATGGGAAAGAATGAAATTAGAACACTGCCTAACACCATACACAAAAAGAAACTCCAAATGGATTAAAAACCTAGGTATAAGACCAGACACTATAAAACTCTTAGAGGAAAACAGGCCAAACACTCTCTGACATAAACGACAGCAGCATCTTCTCAGATCCACCTATCAGAGTATTGACAACAAAAACAAATATAAACAAATGAGACCTACTCAAACTTCAAAGTTTCTGCACAGCAAAGGAAACCCTAAACAACACAAAAAGACAACCCACAGAGTGGGAGAAAATCTTTGCAAGTGAATCCACTGACAAGGGATTAATCTCCAAAATTTATAAACAACTTCTGCAGCTCCATACAAAAAAAAAAACAAAAAAACAAAAAACAACAAACAAGTCTATCAAAAAATGGGCAGAAGATCTAAACAGACAGTTCTCCAAAGAAGACATACAGATGGCCGAGAAACACATGAAAGGATGTTCAACATTACTCATTATTAGAAAGATGCAAATCAAAACCACTCTGAGGTACCACCTTACACCAGCCAGAATGGCCATCATCCAAAAGTCTACAAACAATAAGTGCTGGAGAGGGTGTGGAGAAAAAGGAACCCTAGTACACGGTTGGTGGGATTGTACATTGGTGCAGCCACTGTGGAAAGCAGTATGGAGATGCCTCAGAAAACTAAACATAGAACTACTTTTTGATCCAGCAACGCCACTCCTGGGCACCTACCCAGAGAAAACCACAACTCACAAAGACACATGTACTCCAATGTTCATTGCAACACTATTTACAATAGCCAAAACATGGAAACAACCTAAATGTCCATTGACAGAGGAGTTGTTCAAGAAGATGTGGTACATATACACAATGGAATATTACTCAGCCATTAAAAAGAACGAAATACTGGCATTTTTTGCAACATGGATGGACCTAGAAACTATCATGCTAAGTGAAGTCAGCCATACAATGAGACACCAACATCCAATGCTTTTACTGACATGTGGAATCTGAAAAAAGGACAGACTGAACTTCTCTGCAGAACAGATGCTGACTCACAGACATTGAAAAACTTATGGTCTCCGGAGGAGACAGTTTGGGGGGTGGGGGGATGTGCCTGGGCTGTGGGATGGAAATCCTGTGAAATCATATTGTTATGATCATTATACAAGTACAGATGTGATAAATTCATTTGAGTAATAAAAAAACAAAACAAAACCAAAAAAATGGTTAATTCCATGGTATATGAAGGTCATATCCACTAAAAAGAAAAAAAGAAGATCCAAGGGGGAGGGGAAGGGAGTGGGATGGACTGGGAGTTTGGGGTTAGTAGATACAAACTATTGCACTTAGAATGAATAAGCAATGCGACCCTACTGTGCAGCACATGGAACTATCCAGGCTCCATGATGGGGATAATATAAGAAAAGGAATGCATATGTGCATATGACCAGCTCATTCTGCTGGACAGCAGGAGCTGGCACAACATTGTAAATCACCTATACTCTAATACAAGTTAATTAATTTTTAAAGAGCTGTTGCTGACTCTTTGGGGCTCGTTATCTCATTCTTCCATCATCAGGTAGTGTTCCCATGGGTGCAGGGCACAGCTGATTTGTTCATCCCCTGTCAAAGGACAGCTTGCTTGATTCCCACTTTAGGAATTATGAATGAAGCCACTACAGCTTGTGTGGACATGAATTTTCAGTTCATCCAGGCAAAGACCTAGGAGCATGATTGCTGGGTCATAGGATAAAACTCCATCTTTCTTCAGGCGAAACTGCCAGACTGTCTTCCAATGTGACTGTGTCAACCTTCCTTCCACAGCAATGGCTTTCTTGTCCTGCTGCCAGTCATTGCTGTTGTAGGACTGGTGGATTTTAGCCACTCTTTTAGTCCAGAAGCAGCCAGGCTGGAGGTCAGGGGAGAGCTGGGGAGGATCTTGATTTGCTCTGGTCCTGATGTTCTCAGCGATGTTGACTCCATGTCTGTGGGTACGGACCTTGCTCTCCTGAAAGGCTAGTACATTGTGAAGGGGAGTGTCCCACACGGGCACAAAGAGGGGTCCCTGACTGTCCCACAGAAGACCTGCTCTTCCCCACACACCAGAGACCCTAGAGCCTACTGGTGCTCACAGGACAATCCCAGCCATATAATCCCAACCCTAGGGGAAGGACAGGAGGGCGACCAAGTCCCCCACCCCACCGCTGGCCTTCAGAAACATAGGCTTGGGGCTGGTGTGTCATGCTAGCGTCTCCTGGCGGCTGTACTTATCCCTATGCTCCTGTTCCTGATGAAACAGAAGAGCCAGCTGAGGGGCAGGGCCTTGAGACACAGCCCCCACAGGCCCTCACTCTCCTCTACACCAGTCTGCCAGTGTCCAGAGAAAGGGCTGGCGGTCACAGGCCAGGGTGGGGAGCATGGCTGTGCAGAGCAGAACCTGTTAAAAAAAAAAAAAAAGGTTGTTTAGGAGTTCCCACTGTGCTTAAGGATCTGGCACTGTCTCTGCAGCAGCCAAGGTTCATTCACGTGGCTAGCACAGTGGGTTGAGGATCCGGTGTTGCTGCGCCTGTGGTATGTGTCTCGGCAGTGGCTCATATTTGATCCCTGGCCTGGGAACTTCTATAAGCTGAGGATGCTACCAAAAGAAAGAGAGATGAAAAGGAAGGAAGCGGGGAGCTCCCATCGTGGCTCAGTGGAAATAAATCTGACTGGATCAAGACATTACCAAGAGGAAACATTACCTGCTAGTCAGACCTTACAGGACTCTTGCTGCAGGTGGGGCAGTTTCTTGAAAATTACATGGGAGTGGGGGCTGGGGAGCCTAGTCAGACAAGAAGGTGGTCAGACAGGGATGGTGAGGGGATTTTGACTAAACTGGCCTAGCAAGGTTCCTGCTGAAAGGATATAATGCAGAAAGGAACCCCAAAGTCCAGAACCTTTTCTAGTTGAAAAAGAGCTTGGGGAAGGCTGAGTAAAGCTTGCTGGAACACAGGATCTTTGTCAGTTCTCAACTCTGTGGCCAGCGATTTCTGCCTGTGAGCTCCCAGGTGCCACAGCTGCCTCTGATATGTGGTACTTGGTGACAAGCACCATGAGGGCGGCAGTGAGACCCAGAGTGCACCCTCCCTGTGGGGGAGCTGGCACCCCATCCTGAGAGGTGACCTGAGAAAGAGGCCCTGTCCCATTGACTGGCTGCTCACAGTCAGGCTGAGCAGGGAAGGGGCCAGAGCAAGGCCCCCAAATATGTCACCAGGTACATTGATTATTTTATCCTGAAGGCACTTGAGAACCAGGAGAAAAGTCCAAGCTTCTTACCCCCTGTAACTGTCCAAAAGTTAAGTACACGTTCCCACTTTCCCAAAGGAAATTTGGTTATAATAGAAACGTAGGTTTGGAAACTACCTCTGTACCCAGGAAAGAGCTTCTGTGAAGACACTGCCTCAGGACACAGCTTCAAGCTCACATCTCCCTTCCCCTGCCACACGGCCTCCCCACCCCAGAGGTTTTTCCTTCTCCTGGCGGGATATCTGAGCCTCAGTGGTCTGGATGCCTCTGTGAGGCTCATTTCTGGGTGAAACCCCATGAGTGGACTCGGAAAGGCCATCATCCCACTAACTCCTCAGGCACAGGGAGCCAGGGACTGCTTCTCCAGGGTCCAAAGTCCTTATCGCCAAGCCAGGTGGCTCCAGGGAAAGTTGGACCCATTGGAGAAAGTGGGGTCAGACCAGGGAGCCCAGAGCCCACTTCTGGGAGCCTGAGTGGGAGCTGGTCCACAGTGAGCCCTCAGGAAGAAGGTGTGTGTCCTGGGGCTTCCAAGGAAGCTGTATCCGGACCTGGCAAAGGCTGCCTGGAAATTCTACACCATGCAGGGTTTGTCCCAGCTTCTGACCACCAAGGCTTTAGCACGGTGCCAGCACAACTGGCTGGGTGCCCATGGGGGCAGGGGATGGAGACCAGCCCTTTGCTGGGACCCCTCCCCTGCCAGCCCATGGCCCTGAGGGTCCCAGTCCTGGGGCTGCCCCTCTGCAATCTCTGCCTCAGTGGCCCTCAGGGTCCCCACCCTAGAGGCCTTGGTGCTGCCTTTGCTCTGAGGTCTCAGCAGGTGGGCACTGCCCCGGGCCCTCCCCCAACTCCCCTGGGGATGGTGCCAAGCCCAGACCCCCACCCCGCAGGCAGCAGAATCTGCAGGTCCAGGACTTGGTGCAGTTTCCAGCCCCATGAGGAGGGGGGATTTGAAAATCCCTGACAGAGACTCATGGGAGGGGTGTTCTCAGGCTCTGACGCCCTGGGGGAGATGCCCCGGTCGGGAGTGGCTGTTCTGTGAGGGATGCACCCCAGAGCCTGGACTGGGCGGGGATTTGAACAGGGTCTGTGTCCAGTGGGTGCAGCTGCCAACACTGCTACGACCCTCTCAGGGCCACATGCACCCCTGGCTTGACAAGAGAGGGGGCGGGTCTGGCACCCCTGCCCCACCTCATGCCTGCCGCAAGGTGCGGATGGTGGCGTGGGATCCAGCTGTGACACCTGCTGGTTGACCGGGGCCAACCCGGAGGGCTGAGTTGGCGTGAGGGGCCGTCTCCCACCTGGGGGTGGGGTGCTCCCTGCTCCTCCCCTCAGCGTCCGCCCTGCGGGGGGTCTGCCCCACATGACGTGGGTGTTTCCCGGCCTTCAGGTGGGGAGCAGCTTCCCCCGACACTGTCCTTCCCAGGCTCTGGGCGAGAGGTGCACTTCCTCCTCGGGGACCCTCGTGGCCGCTGCTGACCAAGGACACCTGCCTGACAAGGGAGACCGGATGTGCAGGTGAGTCTGGGCCTGGCCTTCGTGCTGGGCTTGGCCTGAAGGCTGGCCAGTGGGGGGTCTCAGTGAGAGTCCACTGCCCAGGTCAGCTGTTCATGCAGTTACTACCCGGGGGCCTTGAACTCCGCAGTGGTGAGGACAGCTTTGTCCAGTCACTGCTGAGGGCAGAGGAGAGCTGAGTCCATCCGGTGCACAGGGGGGACAAGGGCGTCCCAGGAGAAGCAGGATGGGTGCACGGGTTTCAGGTGAGGGACCAAGACAGGTTGCCGCATGTCTGTAACAGGGCAGCTGTGTCCACAGGGGGCCGGCGAGGACCCATGGATGGAGCCAGGACTCCCTCCTCCCTGAGGCTCCGAGTCTCGGGAGGCTGGAGGCTGAGGGGTGGGGGCTGGAGGCCTGGGAAGGCTGACCCTCCAGCACTTCTGGGGAAAGTTGTGCAGTGCAGCTGGGGCACGAGGGGCCGTCTTTGCACTGAGGATTCTCTCCGCACCAATTCGTTCAAAACAGGGGGAAATCTTCTCACATCCATGAAAGGTAGAGTCACATAGACTTCCTTCCTCCTATCCTGTGATGTCATTAATAAGCTCTCATGTCAGTTAGATGAATCTACAGAAGGGGCTCAGTTGGACTCAGGCAGGTAGTTCAGCACAGCAGAGCCAGAGACCATGTTAGGCAGCAGACCCAGCAAAACTGCATGCTGGACATCATACATCAGGGAGGATATAAAACTTATTTTAATTAAAAAAATTCAACCCATTATCCATTACTGCACTATTTCCCACAGCAAAGACATGGAAGTAAAAAAATGCCCATCAACAGAGAAGATTGGGTAGACATACACAATGGAATATTACTTAGATGCAAAAAAAATCAAGGAATAATGCTTTTGGGGCAACATGGATGGCTTAGAATGTGTAATATTTAGTGAAGTAAAGCAGACAAAACCAATATCATGTGAGATCACCAATAGGTGGACGCTAATAGAAATGATAGAACCGACAGCAGAAATAGACTCAACGATTTTGAAACCAAAATTACCTTGACCAAAGAGGAAATGTGGGGAGGGGTTAAATTAGGGACTAGGCATTGATGTCCACTCTACCACACACAGCAGAGGTAGATAACAAGGACCTATTGTGTACCGCAGGGAAACAGAGTCAGCAATGTGCAATCACCCACATGGAGAAAGAATCGGAAGATGCATGGATGTGTGTGCAGGTAAAACTGAGCTTCTTTGCTGTTCACAGAAAACATCACAAGTTTTTAACTATGGTACATTTAATTTAAAAAAGTTAAGACTTCTTTTCTCATGACACTCATCTGATGTGTTAATGAGAATTTTATACTCTATGATTTGTCCAATATTTTGGTTGTTGTGAGAATGTGAAAAGGGATCATTTTCCCAGCTTCTCGGCTCTCTGCACATCCAAGATGAGTACTGGCTTTATTGCAACACCCAGAACCTGGAAAGAATTCCAACATCAGACATCAGCTAAAGGAATAGACTGATTTTACTAGGACCACTCTTCGGAAAACACTTTTCATTAAAAATCGGCTATTGCTGACTCACACGGAAACGTGGTAATGTTCACAATATCGATGCTGAGTAAGATGAGCCGTACAAGCAAAAGCACATACAATATACGTCCATTCGTATGTTTCTAGAGCATGGAAATTAATCTGAAGCATCCTAACCCAGATCAAATATAATGTGAGGACCCGGTGGAAAAAGAGAAGGGAGAGGAAGGAGGAACACCAGAAACTTGTGAAAACAGGGAGAGAATTGATCTGTCCAAACATGAAAAGGTTGATGTCCACATCAGTGTTTATCAAAGTGTACAATCTAAATATCATAGTTTATTAGAGGACAGTTTCACCTCACTCAAGATATTACCAATAAGGAAACACATGGCTTGAGACAGAAGCAGTGACAGAAAAATAGTGAAAAATCAGAAGCACTTGAAAACACTTCTCATGGAGCCTGAGGATATATTATTAGGTAAGCATGACAACAGAACAAAATCACCAAGTGCTCATGATGGGGGTGTCCTGACCACCCTGCCAGGTGTGTCCACTCTATCTTGGAGCTGGTCCAGGGAAGCAGGTGTGTCCAGAGAGGAGGAGCACAGGTGCAGAACAGGGACTACCTCTCAGGACACATCTGCTCGTGGAACTTTCACACACCCTCTACACACCTGGGTGTGGTTTCCTTCTCTAATGTGGGGGTGACGGGGACACCTACACCACGGATGGGTGTGCGTGTGGAAAAACAAAGTAACGCATGGGTGGCCGGCGTTTACTATTTAAAAAAATGAGAAAATATAAAACCGCTTTCCAAAATGCTATTAAAACACCAAATCCAAGACACTCACACCGGCTCTGGGGAACTTCTCTTTCTGAGGGCATTCAATGGCATAATGTCTTCTATCCTAGGAGCTTATGCAAATAGGGTCCTCCCTCTACTGATAAGACAGCCTTGTCCTGAACCTGCAGCTCTGGCAGCGGAGTCCCAGCCCCAGGATCCCCAGGTGCTCCCATTCTGTGATCAGGACTGAACACAGACCACATGCCATGGAGTCTGGGCTGAGCTGGGTGGTCCTTGCGGCTCTTTTACAAGGTAGGTTTTCCAGAACAAGAGATGCCGAGGATGTGAGGGCACCTCAGTGCGCGTGTGACAGTTTTCTGACCCGGATGTCTTTGTGTTTGCAGGTGTCCAGGGTGAGGGGCAGCTGGTGGAGTCTGGAGGAGGCCTGGTGCAGCCTGTGGGTCTCTGAGACTCTCCTGTGCAGACTCTGGGTTCACCTTCAGTGGCTTCTACATGCACTGGGTCTTCCAGGCTCCCGGGAAGTGACGGGAGTAGGTGGCAGGTATTAGCAGTCATGGCGGTAGCACCTACTACGCAGACTCTGTGAAGGGCTGATTCACCATCTCCAGAGACAACGCTGAGAACACACTGTATCTGCAGATGAACAGCCTGAGAACTGAAGACACGGCCCGGTATTACTGTGCGAAAGACACAGTGAGGGGAAGGCTGTGTGAGCCCAGACACAAACCTCCCTGCAGGGACACAGGGCCTGGGCTGCAGGGGGCACTCAGGACCCAGAGGTGTTTGTTTCATGCCCAGGAGCAGGTGCAGAGGGAAGTTAAGGGCTGGTTTCCTGCCAGGGTCTGGGGCTTCCTCTCCCTGTGGCATCTCCCCAAGGGAATCCCTCTGCACTCATGATTCTCTACACACTATTCAGTCTCTGAAGGAGAAAGGAGTGTTGGAATAGGGGAAATATTCTCACATGCATAAAAGTTAGGGAGACACTATATGTTGTTTCATCCTTCTCTTAATATCTTTAAGTAACTCTTCATGACCGCTGGTGAATCTACAAAAGAGGGTCCATTGGACTCAGCCAGGGAGCTCAACACAGCAGATCCAGCGACCCAGCAGCTAGCAGCAACATCATAAAGTGCACACTGGACAGCAGACATCAGCAGGTTCCAAACCGAAAGCAAGAGAAGCAACTCCCCTCGGTGGTCGTGGTTCCCCTGACACCTCACTCACAGCCTCCAAGCTAGTTTCCTCCGTGCCAATGCACAGGGACCCCCACTGCAGCTTGCGGGAGAAGTTGAGTCTGAGGACACCCCACACAGTGAGGCAAGGAGTGTGAGCAGTTTATCGCATCCGTCACTGAGGTGTCTGTTGAGAGCAGGGACGTCCCGTGCAGTACATCCTGGGGAAGGACAGAGCCACCTGATGTTCATGCCAATTATTATCGACAGGATTAGGATCCTCCTTCTCACGCCCTCCTACAAACAGGTCTCGCCTGGGCCAGGGCCCAGATTCTGGCCTGCTCTTCACGGGTGCAGCAAGACCCCTTTCAAGACCGCATGACTGTCTTGCCAGGTCAAGTCAAAGGCTATGTACGGTAAGGGCCCGAACTTCTCTGATCAAAGTGGCAGCGTCCTGGCTGCAGGAGCCTCGTTTGTTCCGCGTATGACAGAGCGAGCAGACATGGGCACCGGAACCCGGGCCCCCGAGAGCGCCCCAGGCTCCACTGTCAAATTCCCAAAGGGGGAGCGCCGTGGGGCCCGGCTCATGGTGATGCGCCCTCCGTGACCTGGTGCAGGGAGCGGAACGAGGGCTCCTCTCTGGGGACGCAGGTGGGACCTGAAGTGCTGAGGCTCAGTGCCGGAGGCTGGTGAGATCGAGGACGGGTAGGCTCATCTAGACTAGCTGGCGGGAAGGGGTGGGTGGGGTGGGGGGCACCAGGCGATAGAGTAGGAGAGAGACACATACAGCGGGAGTCCCTCAAACCTAGACTTTGGCTGAGGGCCCTAGAGCCTTGGACATTGGGAACCTCCGACCATTTTCCACGTCAGCGTGTCTGGGTCAGATTGCTTCCAGCTGTTGAGAATACAGCCAAGGCGAGAGGCTGCAGGGGGCTCCCGGGATGTACCAGAACCCATTCTTAGCCTCCACGCAGTAGTATAGGGGTACTCAGAGCCACCGACTGGCCAAAGGTGTGCCTTATTGTCTCAGCGACGTCTCCGAGGCACTAAGGCGCAAAGCTGCAACCGTCTCCACAGTCGTGTCTGGCTTGGGGGAGGTGGCCAGAGAAGCGGGGACCTGTGCCACTAGGGCACCACGGGAATTCCCAGGAACCAGCTGAGGCTGACTCGCTTTTCACAGAGCCCCTGGGATGTGCCTTATGGTCCTACTGGGGAGGCGGTGGCCAGCGACAAGGGACTCTGAGTTTGCTTTGAGCACTAAGTGCCTCTTGTTGCAAAGAACTTATCTTGATGGGGGCAGATGCTCTCATAGCCTGGTCCCTTCTCTGTCCCCCTTGTCCTCTCACAGGTGTCTTCGAGGGGCAGGCAGCCCTGAGGACTCTTAACTGCCTGCACGGTACTAGCTGTCCCGGTCCGCAGCTGGGAGGGAAAAAGAAAGGAGGAAGCCTCACCCATCAGGTGGCCGGTACTAAGGTGCAGTGCTTGGTGGGGCCTTCAGAACACACCACAACGTAACCTGGCCCGAGTTCCCCAGCTGCTTCCCCAGCTACTCACCTGTTCCCAGAGGGTCCCAGAAAGAGAGAAGGGAGAGGGAGGGGGAGAGACCCCCAGTAAGTCCCCGTGCAGGACCGAAATGTCTCGGTCCATGGGCATAGTTTGGAAAAACAATTTTCCCGACTCGTGGCGAGGGGAAGACAAAGGAGAGGTTATCGGCAGGGATGCGCTTGGTGGAGAGGGACGACCTCCTGATCTTCGGGGGGACCTGACCGCAGGGGAGTTGGTGGGCTTGTTGACCGTGTTGCAGTCACTCGGCAAGTCTTCGCTGGCCAGCAGGAGGACTCTACATGCTGCACACAGACAGGCCTCTGCTTCCCTCTCCCTTCGGGTTTCCACACTCGCGCCCCTAGACACAGCCCTGCCACCTGCCCCAGTCAGGCACCACTGAGTGCATGTCCAGGCCCCGCCTGCCTCGCCCTGTGTCTGTTACCTAATCCCCTCAGGTGACCCGCCCGGGAGTAGGTGCCCACAGCCCCAGGCTCCCTTTGTTCCCAGTCAGCATCTCCTTGGAAAGTAGTGGCCGCAGCTAGAGGCTCAGGCCTGGCTTCTCTGGGGTCCTCCTTTTGTCCGTTCTTCTTGACAATGTCCCTGAGTAGGGACACAAACCCGGCAGAAGGCCAGGTCACCCTGAAGGAAGCCCTCTGGCTGCTTGGGTTCTGGGCAGTGCTGGCCTCAGTCCAGTGCTCTCAAGGCCGCCCCTCATGGCGTTACATCTCCTCAGAGGTGGTGGTTCCCAGGAAGGAGTTACACCATGGCAAGGGCGTTCAGATGCCAGGCTGGCTCTCCTACAGCCTGCATTTTGGGGGCCAGAGGCATATTATCCACATGCGGCCCAAGAAAATCTTTTGGCCTGGACACCTGCTCGTGATGACTCAGGATGACCAAGGAGCCTTGCAGATGGACTACCCCTTCATCCCTTCCGACTGTTACTACCTCGGCTACTTGGAGGAGATTCCTTTTTCCAGGGTCACGGTGGACACATGCTATGGGGGTCTCCGAGGCTTTATAAAGTTAGATGACTTAACCTACGAAATCAACCCCATGAAGGAGTCTCAAAGGTTTGAACATGTCGTTTCTCAGATAGTAGCAGATGCCAATGCAGTGGGACCTATGTATCCACTGGGCTACAAAGAGGAAGAAGACCCCCTGTTCTCTCCAGAAGATGCCAGTGCAGCCCCCAGGATCGCTAGTAAGGCCTATTCATCTCATAGAGCAAATCTGAAAGGATTTCTTCATTGTACTCGGGAAATGCATAATTCCCTAGGAAATCTGTCAAACTCTATTACCTACCTGATAGATTTAGGTAGTATAATGGACTCGATGATTCTAACTCTTGATACAAGGTACTATATTAGCAGCCTACTCGTTTATAATAACCGTGACCCAGCCAACACAGGAGATCTTGCAGAGGGAAGTGCATACTACCAGTATTATCAGAGAACTCTGTATCCAAATCTTCGGCCACACACATCTGTTCTCTTGAATAGGCATCGTCCAAGAGACAACCAGTATGCTATACGTACACACACTGTATGCGGCAACCGTAATCTCCTACCGGTTGGTCACTTGGGCAGAAATAAAATAATCATAGGTGTCGTTGCGTCTGCCTATACTGGGAGGTCTCTAGGTGTGTATTATGATGTTATGAGCTGCGTTTGCCAGAGAAGGTCTGTCTGCATTATGTTCTACTCCCCTTCATTAACAGACACTTTCAGTAACTGTTCCTTTTTACATATCCAACACGTATATCACTATGCAAGTGTTGACTGCATGTTTCAAACTGCATTTGTGTATCACAATAGAAGCCTGGCAAACGATCGTTGTGGAGATAAGAAGGTGGACCCTGGGGAGACCTGCGACTGTGGCTCCATTAAGGAGTGTTACAGCAACCCCTGCTGTACCGATGAATGTCGGCTTACACCCGGAAGTTCTTGTAGTGTAGATCTGTGCTGTTCAAACTGCAACTATTCCCACTCTGGGACACTCTGCAGGCCAACCCAAAATATATGCGACCTTCCCGAGTACTGCACTGGTACAGAAAGGTTTTGTCCTGGTGATGTTTATTTGCAAGATGGAACCCCGTGCTCCGAGGAGGGCTATTGCTATCATGGAAATTGCACGGACCGCTCCATGCATTGCAAAGAGATCTTTGGCAGAAATGCTGTGAACGCTGCAAATGAGTGCTATTCTATCAACAAAAGGGGCCATCGGTATGGACACTGTAGAAAACTACCTACAAAGACCTCCTTTTATGGTTGTAGTGATGCTGATGTATTGTGTGGAAGATTGCAATGTACCAATGTCACTCACCTTCCAGTGTTGCAAGAGCATGTTGGATTTCATCAGTCTGTGATATCAAGTAAGTTGTGTTTTGGGGTGGACTTACACCGTGGGACTGAAACAAATGATGTTGGTTATGTGAGAACTGGTACCCTCTGCAGGCCTCAAGTGTTTTGTTCAAATACCTACTGCAACGGTACTTTGACTGATCTGAGGTATGACTGTATCCCTGAGAAATGCAATTATAGAGGGATTTGCAACAATAGAAGGAACTGCCACTGCCACATAGGCTGGGATCCTCCATATTGTATACAGGTAGGTATTGGAGGAAGCGTGGACAGCGGACCCCCCCCAAAACTGAGAGGGTCGTTAAAACAAGCCCAAGCACCAACCATCTATTTGAGACTGCTCTTCGGTCGCCTTTATGCCTTCATAGCTGCGATGCTCTTTGGTGTGGCCACAAATGTAAAATCTATCAAGACCACCACAGTTAAGGAAGTAACAGTGAATGCTTAGATATCCTAAACCAGCCTCCTGACCCTTGTTCAACTACAGGCAATGTAGAAGGAACATGTGTGAGAAAATCAGTAATGAGATGACAAAGCTGAAGTTCACTTCCTAGAAGTCTGTGGAACGGGGCTGGGGGCTCGTACCGTGAGTGGTCAGAATTCTCACACCAGGTCTCTTTGAGAAGCTGCTTCCCGGCATGCTGAAATAAAACCTAAGAACACACGCCGGTGGCCTGTACTATTTGGTTCGCCCCTAAGAGTGAAACGGAGCCTGAGACTTTGGCCAGCAGAGGAGACCCCAGGCAGCAGCTGGGTCTTGACCCGAGTTCCCGGATCCCAGCATTAACGTTTGCCATGGGCCCTTCTAGGGGCAGGTTCATGATGTTTCTCCATGTGGGTGCTGTTCAGGCCTGGGGGCCTCCTCGTCTTCTCCATAACCTCTCCTTCTCTAAACCCAAAGTGGGTGCAGAGCAATGGAGGGCTACTCCCCACCTGCGCTGGCTGTCTCCTCCTGGGGTGGCTGTGGGCTGCAGGGATGAGAGTGATGTGGGCCCAGGTCCCGCCCGGCGTCAGCAGGGACAGTCTGGAGAACATCCTTCCCAAAGTGGGACACGGAGGGCAGGAGGTGGAAGGTGGCATTTGCTGAAACCCCATCAGAAACTTGTCAATGACCTGGGCCTTCATGGGGAGCCCCTGTGAATGCTAATCCCTCACGTCCTTCCTGCATCTCCGTTTCAGTGCACTGTCAGTGATCGTAAGCCTAGGGATGCACGGTGAATCACAGACACGTGTCCTTAGACCAGGCCTCTGGGGGAGGAACGCCAGTCTCCCTCTGTATCTAAAGAGGATTCAGTGATTTATCATTTTATAATGTGGTGTGAAATGAATGAAAGTTAAATATAGGGGTAAAAAGTAAATGTTTTAGTATAAATTCACCTTTAAGGTTATAAGGACTTTTTTCTCACATTATCATGCTCCATCAGAAGTGACTAGACATAGTTCTCAGTGCTATACAGCCGGGTCTCATTGCTTATGCGTTCCAAAGGCAGTAGTTTCCCTCCATTAACCCCAAATCCCCAGTCCATATATGTGTGACGGGGTCACCTTGCTGTACAGTAGAAAATTGACAGAACGCTGCAAACAAGCTGTAATGGGAAAAATAAAAATCACTATAAAAATAAATAAAATTATAATGACTTTCCCCCATGCAACACTGGCACCTCCTGTAGAATTTAAAACGCAAAAATGAAATAAAATAAAAATAAAACTCCCGCCAAACCAAGGTCTTACACCTCCCACGTCATCCACAGAAAAAGCCACTTTAAGCTGGTCATGACACTTGTTTCTAGAGTTTTCCTAAATGCACACCGTTAAAGCAGTCCCGCTTCTGCACACACTGTTTTGAAACTCTGCCCTCTCGTCTCCACATACATCCTCATGTCCTACCTCTGAAACGCCTTCTAGTTTCCAAAGTTCAGTCTGCATTGAAGATACTCTGGTCCACTGCTGTGTCACTCCTAGGGTATTCTGCTGCTCAACTGGTGAACATGAAGGGACACTTAAACGAGACTTCGGATCACAGAAATACCCACTCACTTCCATGTACTTGGATGCTAGTGGGTTTGCTGGTGCACCGCATTAGGTAACAGTCACAGGGGGAGGCAGGCAGGGCCTGGACATTCACCCAGCAGGAACTGCCCTGGGGGAGGTGGCAGGGCTGTGTCTAGGGTGCTGACACTGACTCCCGAAGGGAGAGGGAAGCAGAGGCCTGTCTCTGTTCAACGCGTTCACTCTTTCTCCCAGTGACTGGAGACTCCGTGTGTGCCTGTAACACGATCAGCAACCCTATCGATTCTATCACCCAGGGACTTCTGGGTCACGTCCCACAGACTGCTATTTTCCTCGTTACGAGCACCCCTTCTCCCTTCTTCTTTGGTGGCTGGGGCTAGACCCTGTCCATTTTGCTTCTTATAGGTGCTGAGAAAGAAATGTTTTAAGTCTTACCAGTATATGTGTCTTGAGGTGGCTAGCAGGAAACTCATTTGCAAACTTTGGTCTTTTGGGTTTTTGTCTTGAAGCTTTGTTGGGCTTACTGAGTAAAACATTCCCCACTGTCCCAGGTGATGGTTACACTCTATTCGTTCTCAACCAACGAGAGGAGAAAAGCTTCCTGAGTGGGAGCCCCAGGGCTGTTTCCCCTACTCTGTCTGCGTGGTCCTCTCCCAGGAGCTGATAGTTTCCGCCTGCGCCTGTGCGGATCTCCTGCTGGTGCACAATGGGAGAGAATAATTATTGCACGTTTTTAATGCAAACTTATGGTTGTCCATAGAGAGGACAGAAAATCAGTGACTGGGTCATGACTGAAAGCCAAATTTCTATTTCCACCATTATGGGAAAATATGTACTCACTCTATTTCAACATAATGTGACCACGGATACATTTTGTGGGTTGGACCCTTTTCTCTTTGCCTCTTTGGAATAGGTGAGGGACTTCCAGTTCCCCACAAGGAGACAGAACTCAAAGCCTCTGGTCATGACAACAATTGTCAGGCCCTTGTCATGGCCCCACCCGTCTCACAGTAATGCCCCCTCGCCACCTCGAGCAACCCCTCCTGCTCCTTCTTACCCGCTGCGTAGAAAGGTATGTGGCCCACTCCTCACCTCTCCCCTATGGGGGCTTTGATAAGCCCCCAACCATGTAGCAAGTGTAGCATCAGACACTTCTTTCCCCAATCTATCAGCAGGTCAGCAGGTGCATCTTAAGACCTCTTCTCTCCATGGGCGATAACGACAGACATGACCATGCACTTGGGCTCCGTGATGATGAGGAGGTCGTCCCTCTGCACCAAGCGCATCTCTGCACCTTAGTACCGGCCACCTGATGGGTGAGGCTTCCTCCTTTCTTTTTCCCTCCCAGCTGCGGACCGGGACAGCTAGTACCGTGCAGGCAGTTAAGAGTCCTCAGGGCTGCCTGCCCCTCGAAGACACCTGTGAGAGGACAAGGGGGACAGAGAAGGGACCAGGCTATGAGAGCATCTGCCCCCATCAAGATAAGTTCTTTGCAACAAGAGGCACTTAGTGCTCAAAGCAAACTCAGAGTCCCTTGTCGCTGGCCACCGCCTCCCCAGTAGGACCATAAGGCACATCCCAGGGGCTCTGTGAAAAGCGAGTCAGCCTCAGCTGGTTCCTGGGAATTCCCATGGTGCCCTAGTGGCACAGGTCCCCGCTTCTCTGGCCACCTCCCCCAAGCCAGACACGACTGTGGAGACGGTTGCAGCTTTGCGCCTCAGTGCCTCGGAGACGTCGCTGAGACAATAAGGCACACCTTTGGCCAGTCGGTGGCTCTGAGTACCCCTATACTACTGCGTGGAGGCTAAGAATGGGTTCTGGTACATCCCGGGAGCCCCCTGCAGCCTCTCGCCTTGGCTGTATTCTCAACAGCTGGAAGCAATCTGACCCAGACACGCTGACGTGGAAAATGGTCGGAGGTTCCCAATGTCCAAGGCTCTAGGGCCCTCAGCCAAAGTCTAGGTTTGAGGGACTCCCGCTGTATGTGTCTCTCTCCTACTCTATCGCCTGGTGCCCCCCACCCCACCCACCCCTTCCCGCCAGCTAGTCTAGATGAGCCTACCCGTCCTCGATCTCACCAGCCTCCGGCACTGAGCCTCAGCACTTCAGGTCCCACCTGCGTCCCCAGAGAGGAGCCCTCGTTCCGCTCCCTGCACCAGGTCACGGAGGGCGCATCACCATGAGCCGGGCCCCACGGCGCTCCCCCTTTGGGAATTTGACAGTGGAGCCTGGGGCGCTCTCGGGGGCCCGGGTTCCGGTGCCCATGTCTGCTCGCTCTGTCATACGCGGAACAAACGAGGCTCCTGCAGCCAGGACGCTGCCACTTTGATCAGAGAAGTTCGGGCCCTTACCGTACATAGCCTTTGACTTGACCTGGCAAGACAGTCATGCGGTCTTGAAAGGGGTCTTGCTGCACCCGTGAAGAGCAGGCCAGAATCTGGGCCCTGGCCCAGGCGAGACCTGTTTGTAGGAGGGCGTGAGAAGGAGGATCCTAATCCTGTCGATAATAATTGGCATGAACATCAGGTGGCTCTGTCCTTCCCCAGGATGTACTGCACGGGACGTCCCTGCTCTCAACAGACACCTCAGTGACGGATGCGATAAACTGCTCACACTCCTTGCCTCACTGTGTGGGGTGTCCTCAGACTCAACTTCTCCCGCAAGCTGCAGTGGGGGTCCCTGTGCATTGGCACGGAGGAAACTAGCTTGGAGGCTGTGAGTGAGGTGTCAGGGGAACCACGACCACCGAGGGGAGTTGCTTCTCTTGCTTTCGGTTTGGAACCTGCTGATGTCTGCTGTCCAGTGTGCACTTTATGATGTTGCTGCTAGCTGCTGGGTCGCTGGATCTGCTGTGTTGAGCTCCCTGGCTGAGTCCAATGGACCCTCTTTTGTAGATTCACCAGCGGTCATGAAGAGTTACTTAAAGATATTAAGAGAAGGATGAAACAACATATAGTGTCTCCCTAACTTTTATGCATGTGAGAATATTTCCCCTATTCCAACACTCCTTTCTCCTTCAGAGACTGAATAGTGTGTAGAGAATCATGAGTGCAGAGGGATTCCCTTGGGGAGATGCCACAGGGAGAGGAAGCCCCAGACCCTGGCAGGAAACCAGCCCTTAACTTCCCTCTGCACCTGCTCCTGGGCATGAAACAAACACCTCTGGGTCCTGAGTGCCCCCTGCAGCCCAGGCCCTGTGTCCCTGCAGGGAGGTTTGTGTCTGGGCTCACACAGCCTTCCCCTCACTGTGTCTTTCGCACAGTAATACCGGGCCGTGTCTTCAGTTCTCAGGCTGTTCATCTGCAGATACAGTGTGTTCTCAGCGTTGTCTCTGGAGATGGTGAATCAGCCCTTCACAGAGTCTGCGTAGTAGGTGCTACCGCCATGACTGCTAATACCTGCCACCTACTCCCGTCACTTCCCGGGAGCCTGGAAGACCCAGTGCATGTAGAAGCCACTGAAGGTGAACCCAGAGTCTGCACAGGAGAGTCTCAGAGACCCACAGGCTGCACCAGGCCTCCTCCAGACTCCACCAGCTGCCCCTCACCCTGGACACCTGCAAACACAAAGACATCCGGGTCAGAAAACTGTCACACGCGCACTGAGGTGCCCTCACATCCTCAGCATCTCTTGTTCTGGAAAACCTACCTTGTAAAAGAGCCGCAAGGACCACCCAGCTCAGCCCAGACTCCATGGCATGTGGTCTGTGTTCAGTCCTGATCACAGAATGGGAGCACCTGGGGATCCTGGGGCTGGGACTCCGCTGCCAGAGCTGCAGGTTCAGGACAAGGCTGTCTTATCAGTAGAGGGAGGACCCTATTTGCATAAGCTCCTAGGATAGAAGACATTATGCCATTGAATGCCCTCAGAAAGAGAAGTTCCCCAGAGCCGGTGTGAGTGTCTTGGATTTGGTGTTTTAATAGCATTTTGGAAAGCGGTTTTATATTTTCTCATTTTTTTAAATAGTAAACGCCGGCCACCCATGCGTTACTTTGTTTTTCCACACGCACACCCATCCGTGGTGTAGGTGTCCCCGTCACCCCCACATTAGAGAAGGAAACCACACCCAGGTGTGTAGAGGGTGTGTGAAAGTTCCACGAGCAGATGTGTCCTGAGAGGTAGTCCCTGTTCTGCACCTGTGCTCCTCCTCTCTGGACACACCTGCTTCCCTGGACCAGCTCCAAGATAGAGTGGACACACCTGGCAGGGTGGTCAGGACACCCCCATCATGAGCACTTGGTGATTTTGTTCTGTTGTCATGCTTACCTAATAATATATCCTCAGGCTCCATGAGAAGTGTTTTCAAGTGCTTCTGATTTTTCACTATTTTTCTGTCACTGCTTCTGTCTCAAGCCATGTGTTTCCTTATTGGTAATATCTTGAGTGAGGTGAAACTGTCCTCTAATAAACTATGATATTTAGATTGTACACTTTGATAAACACTGATGTGGACATCAACCTTTTCATGTTTGGACAGATCAATTCTCTCCCTGTTTTCACAAGTTTCTGGTGTTCCTCCTTCCTCTCCCTTCTCTTTTTCCACCGGGTCCTCACATTATATTTGATCTGGGTTAGGATGCTTCAGATTAATTTCCATGCTCTAGAAACATACGAATGGACGTATATTGTATGTGCTTTTGCTTGTACGGCTCATCTTACTCAGCATCGATATTGTGAACATTACCACGTTTCCGTGTGAGTCAGCAATAGCCGATTTTTAATGAAAAGTGTTTTCCGAAGAGTGGTCCTAGTAAAATCAGTCTATTCCTTTAGCTGATGTCTGATGTTGGAATTCTTTCCAGGTTCTGGGTGTTGCAATAAAGCCAGTACTCATCTTGGATGTGCAGAGAGCCGAGAAGCTGGGAAAATGATCCCTTTTCACATTCTCACAACAACCAAAATATTGGACAAATCATAGAGTATAAAATTCTCATTAACACATCAGATGAGTGTCATGAGAAAAGAAGTCTTAACTTTTTTAAATTAAATGTACCATAGTTAAAAACTTGTGATGTTTTCTGTGAACAGCAAAGAAGCTCAGTTTTACCTGCACACACATCCATGCATCTTCCGATTCTTTCTCCATGTGGGTGATTGCACATTGCTGACTCTGTTTCCCTGCGGTACACAATAGGTCCTTGTTATCTACCTCTGCTGTGTGTGGTAGAGTGGACATCAATGCCTAGTCCCTAATTTAACCCCTCCCCACATTTCCTCTTTGGTCAAGGTAATTTTGGTTTCAAAATCGTTGAGTCTATTTCTGCTGTCGGTTCTATCATTTCTATTAGCGTCCACCTATTGGTGATCTCACATGATATTGGTTTTGTCTGCTTTACTTCACTAAATATTACACATTCTAAGCCATCCATGTTGCCCCAAAAGCATTATTCCTTGATTTTTTTTGCATCTAAGTAATATTCCATTGTGTATGTCTACCCAATCTTCTCTGTTGATGGGCATTTTTTTACTTCCATGTCTTTGCTGTGGGAAATAGTGCAGTAATGGATAATGGGTTGAATTTTTTTAATTAAAATAAGTTTTATATCCTCCCTGATGTATGATGTCCAGCATGCAGTTTTGCTGGGTCTGCTGCCTAACATGGTCTCTGGCTCTGCTGTGCTGAACTACCTGCCTGAGTCCAACTGAGCCCCTTCTGTAGATTCATCTAACTGACATGAGAGCTTATTAATGACATCACAGGATAGGAGGAAGGAAGTCTATGTGACTCTACCTTTCATGGATGTGAGAAGATTTCCCCCTGTTTTGAACGAATTGGTGCGGAGAGAATCCTCAGTGCAAAGACGGCCCCTCGTGCCCCAGCTGCACTGCACAACTTTCCCCAGAAGTGCTGGAGGGTCAGCCTTCCCAGGCCTCCAGCCCCCACCCCTCAGCCTCCAGCCTCCCGAGACTCGGAGCCTCAGGGAGGAGGGAGTCCTGGCTCCATCCATGGGTCCTCGCCGGCCCCCTGTGGACACAGCTGCCCTGTTACAGACATGCGGCAACCTGTCTTGGTCCCTCACCTGAAACCCGTGCACCCATCCTGCTTCTCCTGGGACGCCCTTGTCCCCCCTGTGCACCGGATGGACTCAGCTCTCCTCTGCCCTCAGCAGTGACTGGACAAAGCTGTCCTCACCACTGCGGAGTTCAAGGCCCCCGGGTAGTAACTGCATGAACAGCTGACCTGGGCAGTGGACTCTCACTGAGACCCCCCACTGGCCAGCCTTCAGGCCAAGCCCAGCACGAAGGCCAGGCCCAGACTCACCTGCACATCCGGTCTCCCTTGTCAGGCAGGTGTCCTTGGTCAGCAGCGGCCACGAGGGTCCCCGAGGAGGAAGTGCACCTCTCGCCCAGAGCCTGGGAAGGACAGTGTCGGGGGAAGCTGCTCCCCACCTGAAGGCCGGGAAACACCCACGTCATGTGGGGCAGACCCCCCGCAGGGCGGACGCTGAGGGGAGGAGCAGGGAGCACCCCACCCCCAGGTGGGAGACGGCCCCTCACGCCAACTCAGCCCTCCGGGTTGGCCCCGGTCAACCAGCAGGTGTCACAGCTGGATCCCACGCCACCATCCGCACCTTGCGGCAGGCGTGAGGTGGGGCAGGGGTGCCAGACCCGCCCCCTCTCTTGTCAAGCCAGGGGTGCATGTGGCCCTGAGAGGGTCGTAGCAGTGTTGGCAGCTGCACCCACTGGACACAGACCCTGTTCAAATCCCCGCCCAGTCCAGGCTCTGGGGTGCATCCCTCACAGAACAGCCACTCCCGACCGGGGCATCTCCCCCAGGGCGTCAGAGCCTGAGAACACCCCTCCCATGAGTCTCTGTCAGGGATTTTCAAATCCCCCCTCCTCATGGGGCTGGAAACTGCACCAAGTCCTGGACCTGCAGATTCTGCTGCCTGCGGGGTGGGGGTCTGGGCTTGGCACCATCCCCAGGGGAGTTGGGGGAGGGCCCAGGGCAGTGCCCACCTGCTGAGACCTCAGAGCAAAGGCAGCACCAAGGCCTCTAGGGTGGGGACCCTGAGGGCCACTGAGGCAGAGATTGCAGAGGGGCAGCCCCAGGACTGGGACCCTCAGGGCCATGGGCTGGCAGGGGAGGGGTCCCAGCAAAGGGCTGGTCTCCATCCCCTGCCCCCATGGGCACCCAGCCAGTTGTGCTGGCACCGTGCTAAAGCCTTGGTGGTCAGAAGCTGGGACAAACCCTGCATGGTGTAGAATTTCCAGGCAGCCTTTGCCAGGTCCGGATACAGCTTCCTTGGAAGCCCCAGGACACACACCTTCTTCCTGAGGGCTCACTGTGGACCAGCTCCCACTCAGGCTCCCAGAAGTGGGCTCTGGGCTCCCTGGTCTGACCCCACTTTCTCCAATGGGTTCAACTTTCCCTGGAGCCACCTGGCTTGGCGATAAGGACTTTGGACCCTGGAGAAGCAGTCCCTGGCTCCCTGTGCCTGAGGAGTTAGTGGGATGATGGCCTTTCCGAGTCCACTCATGGGGTTTCACCCAGAAATGAGCCTCACAGAGGCATCCAGACCACTGAGGCTCAGATATCCCGCCAGGAGAAGGAAAAACCTCTGGGGTGGGGAGGCCGTGTGGCAGGGGAAGGGAGATGTGAGCTTGAAGCTGTGTCCTGAGGCAGTGTCTTCACAGAAGCTCTTTCCTGGGTACAGAGGTAGTTTCCAAACCTACGTTTCTATTATAACCAAATTTCCTTTGGGAAAGTGGGAACGTGTACTTAACTTTTGGACAGTTACAGGGGTAAGAAGCTTGGACTTTTCTCCTGGTTCTCAAGTGCCTTCAGGATAAAATAATCAATGTACCTGGTGACATATTTGGGGGCCTTGCTCTGGCCCCTTCCCTGCTCAGCCTGACTGTGAGCAGCCAGTCAATGGGACAGGGCCTCTTTCTCAGGTCACCTCTCAGGATGGGGTGCCAGCTCCCCCACAGGGAGGGTGCACTCTGGGTCTCACTGCCGCCCTCATGGTGCTTGTCACCAAGTACCACATATCAGAGGCAGCTGTGGCACCTGGGAGCTCACAGGCAGAAATCGCTGGCCACAGAGTTGAGAACTGACAAAGATCCTGTGTTCCAGCAAGCTTTACTCAGCCTTCCCCAAGCTCTTTTTCAACTAGAAAAGGTTCTGGACTTTGGGGTTCCTTTCTGCATTATATCCTTTCAGCAGGAACCTTGCTAGGCCAGTTTAGTCAAAATCCCCTCACCATCCCTGTCTGACCACCTTCTTGTCTGACTAGGCTCCCCAGCCCCCACTCCCATGTAATTTTCAAGAAACTGCCCCACCTGCAGCAAGAGTCCTGTAAGGTCTGACTAGCAGGTAATGTTTCCTCTTGGTAATGTCTTGATCCAGTCAGATTTATTTCCACTGAGCCACGATGGGAGCTCCCCGCTTCCTTCCTTTTCATCTCTCTTTCTTTTGGTAGCATCCTCAGCTTATAGAAGTTCCCAGGCCAGGGATCAAATATGAGCCACTGCCGAGACACATACCACAGGCGCAGCAACACCGGATCCTCAACCCACTGTGCTAGCCACGTGAATGAACCTTGGCTGCTGCAGAGACAGTGCCAGATCCTTAAGCACAGTGGGAACTCCTAAACAACCTTTTTTTTTTTTTTTAACAGGTTCTGCTCTGCACAGCCATGCTCCCCACCCTGGCCTGTGACCGCCAGCCCTTTCTCTGGACACTGGCAGACTGGTGTAGAGGAGAGTGAGGGCCTGTGGGGGCTGTGTCTCAAGGCCCTGCCCCTCAGCTGGCTCTTCTGTTTCATCAGGAACAGGAGCATAGGGATAAGTACAGCCGCCAGGAGACGCTAGCATGACACACCAGCCCCAAGCCTATGTTTCTGAAGGCCAGCGGTGGGGTGGGGGACTTGGTCGCCCTCCTGTCCTTCCCCTAGGGTTGGGATTATATGGCTGGGATTGTCCTGTGAGCACCAGTAGGCTCTAGGGTCTCTGGTGTGTGGGGAAGAGCAGGTCTTCTGTGGGACAGTCAGGGACCCCTCTTTGTGCCCGTGTGGGACACTCCCCTTCACAATGTACTAGCCTTTCAGGAGAGCAAGGTCCGTACCCACAGACATGGAGTCAACATCGCTGAGAACATCAGGACCAGAGCAAATCAAGATCCTCCCCAGCTCTCCCCTGACCTCCAGCCTGGCTGCTTCTGGACTAAAAGAGTGGCTAAAATCCACCAGTCCTACAACAGCAATGACTGGCAGCAGGACAAGAAAGCCATTGCTGTGGAAGGAAGGTTGACACAGTCACATTGGAAGACAGTCTGGCAGTTTCGCCTGAAGAAAGATGGAGTTTTATCCTATGACCCAGCAATCATGCTCCTAGGTCTTTGCCTGGATGAACTGAAAATTCATGTCCACACAAGCTGTAGTGGCTTCATTCATAATTCCTAAAGTGGGAATCAAGCAAGCTGTCCTTTGACAGGGGATGAACAAATCAGCTGTGCCCTGCACCCATGGGAACACTACCTGATGATGGAAGAATGAGATAACGAGCCCCAAAGAGTCAGCAACAGCTCTTTAAAAATTAATTAACTTGTATTAGAGTATAGGTGATTTACAATGTTGTGCCAGCTCCTGCTGTCCAGCAGAATGAGCTGGTCATATGCACATATGCATTCCTTTTCTTATATTATCCCCATCATGGAGCCTGGATAGTTCCATGTGCTGCACAGTAGGGTCGCATTGCTTATTCATTCTAAGTGCAATAGTTTGTATCTACTAACCCCAAACTCCCAGTCCATCCCACTCCCTTCCCCTCCCCCTTGGATCTTCTTTTTTTCTTTTTAGTGGATATGACCTTCATATACCATGGAATTAACCATTTTTTTGGTTTTGTTTTGTTTTTTTATTACTCAAATGAATTTATCACATCTGTACTTGTATAATGATCATAACAATATGATTTCACAGGATTTCCATCCCACAGCCCAGGCACATCCCCCCACCCCCCAAACTGTCTCCTCCGGAGACCATAAGTTTTTCAATGTCTGTGAGTCAGCATCTGTTCTGCAGAGAAGTTCAGTCTGTCCTTTTTTCAGATTCCACATGTCAGTAAAAGCATTGGATGTTGGTGTCTCATTGTATGGCTGACTTCACTTAGCATGATAGTTTCTAGGTCCATCCATGTTGCAAAAAATGCCAGTATTTCGTTCTTTTTAATGGCTGAGTAATATTCCATTGTGTATATGTACCACATCTTCTTGAACAACTCCTCTGTCAATGGACATTTAGGTTGTTTCCATGTTTTGGCTATTGTAAATAGTGTTGCAATGAACATTGGAGTACATGTGTCTTTGTGAGTTGTGGTTTTCTCTGGGTAGGTGCCCAGGAGTGGCGTTGCTGGATCAAAAAGTAGTTCTATGTTTAGTTTTCTGAGGCATCTCCATACTGCTTTCCACAGTGGCTGCACCAATGTACAATCCCACCAACCGTGTACTAGGGTTCCTTTTTCTCCACACCCTCTCCAGCACTTATTGTTTGTAGACTTTTGGATGATGGCCATTCTGGCTGGTGTAAGGTGGTACCTCAGAGTGGTTTTGATTTGCATCTTTCTAATAATGAGTAATGTTGAACATCCTTTCATGTGTTTCTCGGCCATCTGTATGTCTTCTTTGGAGAACTGTCTGTTTAGATCTTCTGCCCATTTTTTGATAGACTTGTTTGTTGTTTTTTGTTTTTTTTTTTTTTTTTTTTGTATGGAGCTGCAGAAGTTGTTTATAAATTTTGGAGATTAATCCCTTGTCAGTGGATTCACTTGCAAAGATTTTCTCCCACTCTGTGGGTTGTCTTTTTGTGTTGTTTAGGGTTTCCTTTGCTGTGCAGAAACTTTGAAGTTTGAGTAGGTCTCATTTGTTTATATTTGTTTTTGTTGTCAATACTCTGATAGGTGGATCTGAGAAGATGCTGCTGTCGTTTATGTCAGAGAGTGTTTGGCCTGTTTTCCTCTAAGAGTTTTATAGTGTCTGGTCTTATACCTAGGTTTTTAATCCATTTGGAGTTTCTTTTTGTGTATGGTGTTAGGCAGTGTTCTAATTTCATTCTTTCCCATGTGGCTGTCCAATTTTCCCAGCACCACTTATTGAACAAGCTGTCCTTTCTCCCTTGTGTATTCTTGCCGCCTTTGCCATAGATTAGTTGGCTGTAAGTGTGTGGGTTTAATTCTGGGCTTTCTATCCTGTTCCAGTGATCCATATTTCTGTCTTTGTGCCAGTACCATGCGGTTTTGATGATTGTTGCTTTGTAGTGTAGTCTGAGGTCCGGGAACCTGATTCCTTCAGCTCCATTTTTCTTTTTCAGCATGTCTTTGGCTATTCTGAGTCTTTTGTGCTTCCAAACAAACTTTAAAATATTTTGTTCGAGTTCTGTGAAAAATGTCCTTGGTAATTTGATAGGGATTGCATTGAATCTGTAGATTGCCTTGGGTAGTATAGTCATTTGGATAATATTAACTCTTCCAATCCACAAGCATGGTATATCTTTCCATCTATTTGTGTCATCTTTGATTTCTTTCATCAGTGGCTTATAGTTTTCAGAGTACAGGTCTTTTGTCTCTTTAGGTAGGTTTACTCCTAGGTATTTTATTCTTTTGGATGTGATGGTAAATGGGATTGCTTCCATAATTTCTTTTTCTGCTCTTTCATTGTTAGTGTATAGAAATGCTGTCAATTTCTCTGTATTGATTTTGTGTCCTGGTACTTTGCCAAATTTATGGATGAGCTCTAACAGTTTTTGGGTAGAGTCTTTAGGATTGCCTAGGTATAGTATCATGTCATCTGCAAATAGGGATAGTTTTACTTCTTCCTTTCCCATTTGGATTCCTTTTATTTCTTTTACTTCTCTGACTGCTGTGGCCAGGACTTCCAGAACTATGTTGAAGAGTAGTGGCGAGAGCAGACATCCTTGTCTTGTTCCTGATCTCAGTGGGAATTCTTTCAGCTTTTCACCATGGAGAATGATGTTTGCTGTGGGTTTGTCACATATGGCCTTTATCATGTTCAGGTAGGTTCCTGTTATGCCCACTTTCTGAAGAGTTTTTATCAGAAATGGGTGTTGGGTTTTGTCAAAGGCTTTTTCCACATCTATTGAGAGGATCATATGGTTTTTATTCTTCAGTCTGTTAATGTGGTGTATCACACTGATGGATTTGCAGATATTGAAGAACCCTTGCATCCCTGGGATAAATCCCACTTGATCATGATGTACAATCCTTGTAATGTAGTGTTGGATGCAGTTTGCTAGTATTTTGTTGAGGATTTTTGCATCGATGTTCATCAGTGAAATTGGCCTGTAGTTTTCTTTTTTTGAGGAATCTTTGTCTGGTTTTGGTACCAGGGTGATGGTGGCCTCATAGAATGAGTTTGGGAGTATCCCTTCCTCTGCAATTTTTTGAAATAGTTTCAGAAGAAGAGGTGTTAGCTCTTCGCTAAATGTTTGATAGAATTCGCCTGTGAAGCCATCTGGTCCTGGACTTTTGTTTGTTGGAAGTTTTTTAATCACAGTTTCAATTTCAGTTCTTGTGATGGGTCCATTCATCTTTTCTATTTCATCTTGGTTTAGTCTTGGAAGATTGTACTTCTCTAAGAATTTATCCATTTCTTCTAGGTTTTCCATTTTCTTGGCGTATAGTTGCATATAGTAGTCTCTAAGGATCCTTTGTATTTCTGTGATATCTGTTGTTACTTCTCCTTTTTCATTTCTAATTTTATTGATTTGAGTCCTCTCTCTTTTTTTTTTCTGGATAAGTCTGGCTAGGGGTTTATCAATTTTGTTGATCGTTTCAAAGAACCAGCTTCTCATTTCATTGATCTTTTCTATGGTTTTCTTCATTTCTATTTCATTGATTTCTGCTCTGATCTTTATGATTTCTTTCCTTCTACTAACTTTAGGTCTTGTCTGTTCTTCTCTCTCGAGCTTCTTGAGATGTAAAGTTAGCTTGTTTATTTGAGCTTTCTCTGTTTATTTTGAGGTGGGCTTGTAGTGCTATAAACTTTCCTCTTAGAATGGCTTTTGCTGCATCCCATAGGTTTTGGAGTGTCGTATCTTCATTGTCATTTGCTGCTAGGTGTTTTTTAATTTGCTCTTTGATTTCTTCAGTGATCCATTAGTTGTTTAGTAGCATGTTGTTTAGTCTCCAGGTGTTTGTGTTTTTTGCAGTTTTTTTCTTGTTGATTTCCAGTTGTATAGCGTTGTGATCAGAAAAGACGCTTGATACGATTTCAATTTTCTTAAAGTTACCACGGTTGGATTTGTAGCCCAGGATGTGATCAATCTTAGAGAATGTTCCATGTGCACTTGAGAAGAATGTGCGTTCTGTTGCTTTTGGATGAAATGTCCTATAAATATCTATTAAGTCCATCTGGTTTAATGTGTCATTCAGGGCCTGTGTTTCCTTATTGATTTTCTGTCTGGTTGATCTGTCCATTGCTGTAAGTGGGGTGTTAAAGTCCCCCACTATGATTGTGTTATTGTCAATTTCTCCTTTTAAGGTTGTTAGCAGTTGTCTTATATATTGTGGTGAATCTGTGTTGGGTGCGTAGATATTTACAATTGTTATATCATCTTCTTGGATTGATCCTTTGATCATTATGTAATGTCCTTCTTTGTCCCTTAAAATATTCTTCATTTTAAAGTCTATTTTGTCTGATATGAGTATTGCTACTCCAGCTTTCTTTTGATCCCCGTTTGCGCAAAATACTTCCTTCCGTCCTCTCACTTTCCATTTGAATGTGTCCCTAGAAGTGAAGTGGGTCTCTTGAAGACAGCATATATATGGGTCTTGTTTTTGTATCCATTCAGCAAGTCTATGTCTTGGTTGGGGCATTTAGTCCATTAAAATTTAAGGTAATTATTGATATGTATGTTCTTATTGCCATTTTATTAATTACTTTGGATTTGTTTTTGCTGCTCTTTTTTCTCTCCTTCTTCTCTTGTTCTTTTCTGCCTATAGAAGTTCCTTTAGTATTTGTTGTAAGGCTGGTTTAATGTTGCTGAATTCTCTCAGCTTTTGCTTATCTGTGAAGGTTTTGATTTCTCCTTCAAATCTGAATGAGAGCCTTGCTGGGTAGAGTAATCTTGGTTGGAGGTTTTTTTCCTTTCATCGCGTTAGGTATATCATGCCACTCCCTTCTGGCCTGCAGAATTTCTGTTGAAAAATCTGCCGATAACCTTATCAGGGTTCCCTTGTATGTTATTTGTTTCCTTTCCCTAGCTGCTTTCAAGATTTTCTCTTTGTCTTTAATTTTGGTAAGTTTGATTAATATGTGTCTCAGGGTGTTCCTCCTTGGGTTTATTTTATATAGTACTCGTTGTGCTTCCTGGATTTGTGTGAGTGATTCCCTCCCCATGTCAGGGAAGTTTTCGGCTATTGTCTCTTGGAATATTTTTTCTGTCCCCTTCTCCTTCTGGCACCCCTATAATACAGATGTTGGTGCGTTTCATGTTGTCCCAGAGTTCTCTGAGACTCTCTTCATTTGTTTTCAATCTTTTTTCTCTTTTCTGTTCTGCATCCATAATTTCCACTGATCTGTCCTCCACCTCGCTTATTCATTCTTCTGCCTCCTGTATTCTGCTGTTAGCTGCTTCTAGGGATTTTTTTATTTCAGTTATTGTACTTTGCATCTCTTCTTGTTTAAGTTTTATATCTTGTATCTCTTTGGTCAGTGTTTCCTATAAGTTATCCATCTTTGCCTCCAGTTTATTTCCAACGTCTTGCATCATCTTCAGCATCAATAGTCTAAAATCTTTTCCCTGGAGGCTAAGAATCTCCTCCTCACTTAGTTGTTTTTCTGGGGTTTTTCCTTTCTCCCTCATCTGAGTTACAGTTCTCTGTCTTTTCATTTTTATAGGTTTTTAGTGTGGTGACCTTTTGACAGATAATAGAGTTGTAGCCTCTCTTACTTCTGATGTCTGCCCCCCTGTGGCTGAAGTCAGTGTGGGGGCTTGCTGTAGGCTTCCTGATGGGAGGGGCTGATGCCTGCCCCTTGGTAGGTGGAGCCGATTCTGATCCCTTTGGTGGGTGGGGCTTAGTCTCTGGATGGGATTAGAGGCAGCTGTGTCCCTGAGGGGTCTTTAGGTAGCCTGTTTACTGAGGGGCAGGGCTGTGATCCCACCTGGGTTGTTGTTTGCCCTGGGGCTTCTCAGCAGCTGCGGATGGGTGGGGCCAGATTTTCCCAAAATGGCCACCTCCAGAGAAAGGCATGCTGCTGAATATTCCCCAGAGCTTTGCTTCCAATGTCCTTCCCCCACAATAAGCCACACTCACCCCTGCTTTCCCACAAGATCCTCCAAGAACTGCAGTCAGGTTTGACCCAAATTCCTATGGAGCCTCTGCTTTGCCCTGGGACCCAGTGCACGTGAAAGTCTGTGTGCACCTTTTGAGAATGGGGTCTCCATTTCCCCCAGTCCTGTGGAGCTCCTGCACACAAGCCCCACTGGCCTTCAATGCCAGATGCTCCGGGGCTCTTTCTCCCCATGCCAAATCCCCACACATCAGAGTTTGATGTGTGGCTCAGACCTCTCCCTCCTGTAGGTGAGTCTCTGTGAACCAGTTAGTTTCCAGTCTGTGGAGCTTCCCACCCAGGAGGTATGGGATTGTTTATATCATGAAATCGCCCCTCCTACCTCTTTTTGTGTCCTCCTCTTTTTCTTCTGGAGTAGGGCATCTTTTTTAAGGTTTCCAGTCCATTTGGGTGAAGATTTCTCAGACTTTAGTTGTGAATTTTGTTGTTTTTAGGAGAGAAGTTGAGCTCCAGTCCTTCTATTCACCATCTTAATCCCATCATCTGGAATTAACCATTTTAAACCAAACAACTGAGCACATTTAGTGTCACAATGCAGTGCAATCAGATCCTCTACCTGGGTCAGAGACCTTTCCATCATCCCATTCTGTCCCTTAGAAGCAGCTGCTCCCTAGTCCTCACTGACTACATGGATAACTTTTTCAGGAGACTTGCCATCTTATATACAAAAAAAAAAAGATGTTTGATCTATAAATACAGATGTCTTTACACTTATTTAGGGCTTTTTAAATTTCTTTTTGTGTTTTAGGTTTTGTAGCTTTCTGTCTGCCATATCTCTCCTGTCCTTGGTTAAATATACTCCTAGGTACCTATTTCTCTAAGATACTACGTGTGTGTGTGTGTGTGTGTGTGTGTAGCCATGGTGTAAAAGTGCTTGATGTCATCTCAGTTCCCAGACTGGGGGCTTAACCCAGGTTGCAGTGGTGAAAGTACCAAATCCTAACCACTAGACCAGCAGGGAGCTCCCTAGACGTAATTAAGTGGAATATGTTCTTAATTTCCTTTCTGGTGTGTCCAAGGGCGTTCAATGGATATGGCTAACTGAAAGCAACCAGTCTTAAAAGGCTACATATTTAATTTATAAGCCATAATGGAAAGGGCAAAACTATGATTAGGATAAACCTTTCAGTGAATGGCAGGAGTTTAAGGAGGGTGTTGAACAGGTGAAGCATAGGTGATTTTTAAAGTACTGAAAGTATTCTATTTGATACCTATACAATGGGTCCATAACACCACACCTTTGTCAAAAGACACAGGTCCTTACAGTACAAAGAATGAACCTTAATGTTCCCAATAAAAAAACAAAAAATCATTTTAGGAGGTCCTGAATCCCAGGATCAAATACAGACTATGAAAAATATCTACTGACAGGTGCACAAGGGACATAGGAGCAATTTACACTGACGCACAGCTGCTACACCAGTAAAATGAAGCTTTGCCAGCTTGCACCCACTATGTAACATGCACTCTGTTGATGGCCATGCATCTTCAGTCAGAATTTACATATTCATATGTGCACAGATTCCTGGGGTGCATATAACTTAGAACTAAAATCCTTATGGTTAGATCAAATACCAGAAATATGAGGGAAATAAACTGCAGAGAAATAGCTCAGCCGGAACAGTGTACTGATCTCAGCTAAGACATCAGATGTGATTTCTTTGCTCCCTTGTGTTTTTTTAATGCGGTGATATAGCATTTATAGGTTTGGTGAAGAACAGAAGATAACTGGTGCTGGATAGAGGAGCCTTATTTTTATTATGGCAGCTTGCTATTTTTATAACATGGTGATTGAGTTGAACACAATCAAAGTACAGTAACTGATCTCCCCTTCTTCCCAGTGAGTGAGCAGATGATGATATATTCATCCTCGAACATATCCCTATGGGCAATGTTTGGCTGCTGCTTCTGTTTGAAATGATGCTGTGTTTTGGTTGTGGCCTGAAGCTTTGAAGTGCTACTTGGCATCTCCTTTCTTCCATGGAGATCTTAGCATTCAGAAACATCAGAGCTGGTCAAATACTAGTTAGGTCACCTGAGTCTTGCTTGCCTCTACAGAGTCATCTTTGTATGAATCCAATGGTGGGTTTTGTTTATTTTTAAAATGGTTTTTAACTGATGTTCATGAAGAGCAGTGAGTACCTAGAGCTGTGCCACTAAAGAAAGGAAATTCTATCTAAGAAGGTGCATTTCTGTACCAGAGCTGTGTCATAACCATCCTTTGGGCCCTCTGCTGGAAGAGTAGAATCAAGTCTCCAATAACGCCATTTTAATTATATCCTCTAGTATTACAGACGTAGGACAGTACTGCATCATACCTCTGTGGATGTAAAATATCTTGTACCTGCTTTATGATATGTAGTCGTGACTGTGCTTTTTCGGAGCTGTTTTTAATGACGTTATTCTAGAATGTTTTCTTTCCAGGTGATGATTGAGAAGCTAATAAAAAAAAAATGCTGCCAGGTACCATAACAGTAACAAAATGTTGTTGTTTTCTGGGGTTTGTTTTTTACCTTTTTTTTCTTTTTTTTTTTTTTTTAATGGAGTGTGCTGGTTGTCTCTATAATTTTGTTCAGATGACTGCAGAACCTGAAAAAGCTATTGCTGCTATTGATGCTTAACATATTGCTATTGGTCTTTTTATATAAATACATATTTTGGAAACTTTAGCTGTGCTGTCAACTTTGGAAAAAGTATCTCAGTTGTACCGTGTTGGGTTGGCATTGTACAGAAATTAACAGCCATATTGATCTAGAAACGTTAAACATAATTTTTTCCATTTGTACAGGGGTAACACACTGTATTAAATATGTGATGTCTTATCTACATGGGTTTGATTACAGAAATTAATAAAGTTCCTCTAAATAATGAAAAAAAGAAAAGAAAAATATCTACTGACATGACAGACTTTGAAACAGTTCACTGAAGTTGGTGGGATCAACAAGAGGCTGCCCAAGTAATTTTCGGGAAGTCTGGAGCCTACAAGGGTGAGGGCAAAGCAGGCCTTTGGGCTTGAGCCTCTGAGCTGACCACAGCGTGTCCGTGCCAACACATGCTGATCATTATGAACCACCACGTGCACATACCAGGACCAAACCCCTTGGTATGAGCTGGCATGTGATGGGAGCTGGGTTTCTCAGTGTTGGGTGGGAGGTTCCAGACGTGGGGAGAGAGGCTGGAGAGATCCTGGAGCTTTGGACTGAGGTTGTACACACGACTGTGTTCTCAGGTTTAGCTCAGTATAGGTAGAGAAGACCGATTCAGAAAGACTCATAGATTCCTGTGCACCTGGCACAGGACACACACTCACACATACTTACTTGGTCAGCCAGCCCAGTAGTCATAGAATTAGTGACCCCCCAGCAGCCTGAGCACACCCAGCACCAAACTCCTCCTTTCTGATAACACGTCACAATGAAAGGAAACAGCAGTATACTTACAGAATGGTTAATTCAGGGCTGGGAGAATGGGTATGAATACAAAGTGCAGCATCTTTCATACAGTTCCACAGCCTAAATAATCTTCCCAAATACAAAACCACAGAGGAATTTTGAAAACTTATAGGGGTCAAAGCCAGCATGCCGACTCCCCACTCCCCCAGCCAGAGCTGGAATAATTTGAATACAAGAACAGGATTAAAATTTAGTATGGAATTTTAATACAAAGCACCAAATAAAACATCCAGAAGTCCATAATGATATCAATAAATGATTGAAGAAATACAAGATGTGGGAGAGGAAACCAACCTCCCACAGGGGAAATTCCATCGAATTTCATATTCCACAATCTCCCATGTCAAAGTTAAGGATGTTCAACCCAATCCCTTAAGGGCAGCCTTCACTTAGAAGCTTTGGAGAACTTTCAAGTGTCCTTAAGTTTGTCAACTAGTTGTTAGACATAACACCAAAAACCTGACCCATGAAAAAAATATATAAATTAGAAAGCGCCACAGTTAAAAACATTTGCTCTGTGAAAGGCACTGTTAAGGGAATCTGAAGACAAGCCACAGACTGGAAAGCCATATTTTCAGGTTGCATATCTGGCAAGGACTTGTGGGGTGAATGCATATGGACACTCATAAGTGAACAAAAGAATGTAGGCAACCCAGGTGAAAAACGCACCAAAGTTCTGAACCTCACCAAAAAGGATGGACAGACAGATGAGCCCTGGAAGGGACCCTCCACACCATGTCACAAGTGGAAACAACCTTGGGGTGCCCTGCACACTCCCTAACATGGCAGGACCTAGAACCCAGATGTGCAAGTACAGGAGAGGATGTGGAGCAGCAGGAGTGCTGGGTGGTAGTGGGGATGCAGAATGGCCAAACCACCTGCAAGACATCGTAATGCTTCTCTGTGGAAGTAACCTGGCTTCTGCTGGGCAGAGCAGCTGAGCTCTAAGGTAGGTCCTCAGATCCCTTAAACTCTTAGGTCCACAGAAAAGACTCCTGGAACATTTGTATCTGTACTGCTCCCTGGAGCTTCTCCTCACTCCCTAAACTTTGCTTACAGGGTGTTTATTGGACAGAAGATCCCTCATACAAGAGTGAACACATGTTTACAACCCCATTTTCTAAAGAAACTTTTAACCTAGTCATGCCTGCATCTTCTTGCCCAGCACAGAGCCCTGCCCCTGAGGGTTTCTGACTCAGGATGTGGGTGTTCACACAGTGTCTCTTGAACAATAATACACAGCCATGTCCTCAGACCACAGGCTGCTCAGCTCCTTGTAGGCTGTGCCAATGCACATATCCACGGTCAAGGTGACTCTGCCCTTAAACTTCTGGGTGTAATCTGGGTCCATTGCTAGGGTTTTTCCACTCCATCCACTCAAGCCTTTGTCCATGGCCTATCACACCCAGTGCACATAGTAGCTGGTGAAGGAGTAACCAGGCGCCTTGCAGGAGAGCTTCACTGATGCCCCAGGCTTCCTCAGCTCAGCCCCAGGCTGTACCAGCTGGACCTGGGCCTGGGCGCCTATGCATAAGAGACAGAAGTGGAAGAAATGTCCCTAACCCTAACCCTAACCCTAACCTTCTCAACCAGGATTTGAGGGAGCCCCTTTCCTGTAGTCACAGCCGTCAGAAAGAGTGTTCTCCAGCTCTAGTCCATGGTGAGCCTCTGCTCTCGGGATTTATGTGGACGAGATTGTGGGTGTTGTTCTCAGAGCTCAGAATATTCATGTTTAACCTAGGGCACCTCTTCTTATTTGCATATTCATGAGGTTGAAAATTTTATCCTCAATGAATGGACCATCTTACACAAGGAAATTGATGGCCTGTGAACCATGCTCCAGTGGGAGGCTGCAGGACAACATACTAACACTTGTTTGAGAAAGAGGCTTCCTCTGAAATGGCCCCCAAACCCTGTGCAGACAGAGCTCTTCCTACTGATGGACAAGCTCCCTCAGAACAAGGTTCTCCTTGTGAACCCACATTGAATCAGAGACACCAGAACCTGTTCTGGGCTTTGATAAATGCCCTATTATTTAAGTGCCTTATAAATGTCCTATTCCTGGCCTTTTCCCCCCAATTTTTGCATGTTCTGAATGAATAAATTCCTGTTCTTTAGTTTTGCTATTTTAGATATTCAGAAGCCCTAGAATTTTGCTCTTTGAATGCAGTTTTATTGCCTTCTGTGGTCAGGTAAATGCATCTGATAGAACTGGATATTTGCACTCACATCAGTAGTCCTGTCCAAGGCTTATTTTAGATTATCTTCAGGAAATGGAAATCCCAGGACTTCAGAGGAAATGCCTCCCCACCCCCACTGCACCTTTTCCTTGGTCTGCATCCCTGTGCAGGTGGGTCCTGAGTTTCCCCTGAAGACCCGATCCTGCCCTGCCACGGAGGTCCCTCTGTGGATTCACAGGGCACTACATCTCAGTATTTAGCTCAAGATCGTGGGCTGTGTCCTGCCTTCAGAATGTGCCTTTAGCGACACTGTAATATTTTAACATCATATCCTGAAATATGGAGTTGGCGTAATACCCCATCATCTGAATGGAGACACCAAACAAGAATTCCTGGACCCTCCTAAAGCCGCTTCCCTGAAGCTGCAGGTGCACTGATTCAGTCGACACTCGATTGAGCCAGAGACTCTTGGGAGCTGTGGGACCTCTTATCTCCCTCAGGCTTCTCTGGTTTATCATCATCTAGGAGAACAGATGCACATAGAAACCAAGGGGATCAGCGCCTGCTGCATATCTACTATTCCAACCACACACGCACACACACACTGCCTGAGGTTTGCAGTGTTGGGCCCCAAGTTCATCCTTCTTCCTGGATCTAGCACATGGGCAGTGCCCTACAGGGACCCTCTGCCTGGGTGCATGACTTGCTGTTTTTTTAAAAAAATGTATATTCTACTTTAGTTTATTTGCATTGTTTTGTTAGCTACACATCTACAGCAAAGTGAATCCTTTGTGGGTATACATATGCTCATTCTTTTTCCCCATATAGGGTATTGCAGAACTTTGAGTTGACCTCCGTGTGGTATATGGTAGGACCCTGTTTGACTTGCTTTGAGTAGCAGAACAGAGAAAACAGAATTGAGAGACTGCAAAGTGCATGCACATTGGGTCTGCCTCTTCTCCCAGCACAGAGAAACCCGCAGAGGCTGCAATGAGAGAATCCAGGGTTGCCAGATTGAGGCTCAGGAATTAGCCAAACTTCTGCCAGACAGTACAGCCAACTCTGACCCTGACTGGCTCTTTCAGCATTCACCCCTTTCTAGGACTTGGGGTGGGGGGCCATGTGGAGGGAGGCAGCATTCTAGAGCAACATTTAAATAATGTTTCCCTTGGTGTATAATTGATTCTCTATGTTGTGTGAGAGTCTGGGATGGAGTGAAGTGACCCTAACACATGTATACATTTGCTTTTCACGTATTTTCTGGTATGTTTATCATAGGGTGTGGACTACTGTTCCCTGTGCTACACAGCAGGAACTTGTTTTGGTCAATTTTATCTGTATTAATTGTATTTGCTAATCCCACACTCCTAATCTATCCATCAGCCAACACCTTTTCCCCTTTGGTAACTATAAATATATTTTCTGTGTCTGTGAGTCTGTTTCAGTTTGAAAATAAGTTCATTTGCATCATATTTTATTTTTTTTTAATTTTTAAATTTTATTTTTTTAAATATAATGATTTTTTTTCCATTATAGCTGGTTTACAGTGTTCTGTCAATTTCCTACTGTACAGCATGGTGACCCAGTTACACATATGTGTGTGAGAATTAACATATGTCTTTTCTATCAAAGGAAGTCTTAGTTACTCTGCTTTGTTCCTGCTTTATCTGAGACACCCTCTTCCACCCCCCTCTTTCCCTCTTCTTCCAGTAACAATTTGTTTCAAATTAGCCAACCAAGAAGAATGTGTGCCCTGACCTGAACAATGGGAAGGGGACAGGTATACCACCTGCATTAGGGATAAAAAGGAAGAGTCTTTTCTCATTTGCATGTGCTTTTTGAGTATCCACACCCTTCTACAGAAGTAAAGAGACTTGTCGAGATCTCCCCATGTTCATGTGTCTCACTTTCTGACACTGACGATCTGAGCCAGGGTCATTTTAATTCTCCAACATGTGTATAGGTTCTTTTTTCTCACATTCTCATGCTCCATCATAAGTGACTAGACAGAGTTCCCAGTGCTACACAGCAGGATCTCATTGCTTATCCATTCCAAAGGCAATAGTCTGCATCTCTTAACCCCAAGCTCCCCATTCATCCCACTCCCTCCCCCTCCCCCTTGGCAACCACAAGTCCATTCTCCAAGTCCATGATTTTCTTTTCTGTGGAAAGGTTCATTTGTGTCATATATTGGGTTCCAGATATAAGTGATATCATATGGTACTTGCCTTTCTCTTTCTGACTTACTTCACACAGGATGAGTCTCTTGTTCCATCCATGTTGCTGCAAATGGCATTATTGTGTTCTTTTTATGGCTTAGTAGTGTTCCATTGTGTATATATACCACATCTTCCTAATCCAATCATCTGTCAATGGACATTTGGGTTGTTTTCATGTCTTGGCTATTGTGAATAGTGCTGCAACGAACATGAGGGTGTAAGTGTCATTTCAAAGGAAAGTTTTGTCCTCCAGATATATGCCCAAGAGTGGCATTGCTGAGTCATATGGACTGTGGGGTGAAGACGGGATCCTGCCCATTGGTTTACAGCACTTGCAGAAAATCCGCATGTTATCATCTGCCTGAGTGTAATGGTTCCCTACCAATTATCTACGTGTTGATTGAGATAAATTTCAGGGTGCCTATTTGTCACCATGTCACCCACAGAGCAGAACAGGATGCAGGCTTCACCTACGTCGATGGAGAGTGTATTGGACCTGGAAGCAAGAGCCCAGAAAGGACAGTCCACCCACGTCCTCTCTACCTGGCATCATTCCTGGGGGCCCGTGAGGGTCCTGGTGTGATACCCTGCTTTTAGGCTCTGCATGCATCAGAATTACAGGAAAGCAAGGAGCCACGACCCTGGCAGTGTCTGCCAACCTAACAGCAAGCAAGGACTGAGATTCCAAAGGAGGAAGCAAGTCTATGATTCCCTCTGCTTAAAGCCAGTGTGGTATGTCTGAACCTGCTTGATTTTTTCAATATTTGGACGAGAACAATCAGGAATTGAAATCGTAAATTACTCTCTGTCTATTGTGCATGACACGATAGTGTTTCTTCCTGTCTCAAAGAGCCTTTGTGTTGCAGAGCCTGTAGTGTAAGCACAGAATCATGTGTCCAAAGAGGATCCCCAGGGAGATGCTACATGGAGAGGCAGCCCCAGACCCTGGCAGGAAACCAGCCCTTCACCTCCCTCTGCACCTGCTCCTGGGCATGAAACACACACATAGTGATTGTGGGTTCTGTGCGCCCCCTGCAGCCCAGACCTTGTGTCCCTGCAGGGAGGTTTGTGTCTGGGCTCAGACTGCTTTCCCCTCACTGTGCCTCTTGCACAGTAATACCGGGCCGTGTCTTCGGTTCTCAGGCTGTTCATTTGCAGATAGGCCGTTGTTGTTCTGGGAGTTGTCTTTGGAGATGGTGAATCGGCCCTTCACAGAGTCTGCGTAGTAGGTGCTACTACCACTACTATAAATACATGCCAGCCACTCCAGCCCCTTCCCTGGAGCCTGGCGGACCCAGCTCACTGCATAACTACTGAAGGTGAATCCAGAGCCGACACAGGAGAGTCTCAGAGACCCCCCAGGCTGCACCAGGCCTCCTCCAGACTCCACCAGCTTCTCCTCACCCTGGACACCTGCAAACACAAAGACATCCTGGTCAGAAAACTGTCACACGCACACTGAGCTGCCCTCAAATCCTCTTTTTTCCTCCCCCAGGATTTACCTTGTAAGAGAGCAAACAAGACCACCCAGTTCAGCCGAAACTCCATGGCGGGTGGTCTGTGTTCTTTCCGGATCACAGAACGGGATCCTGGGGCTGGGCTCCTTGCCAGAGCTGCAGGGTGATGGCAGGGCTGGTTTTATCTGCTGAGGGAGGAACCCATTTGCATGGCCTCCTAGTATATAAGCGGTTATGGCATCGCATGGCCTCAAAGTGGCAGGTGCCCAAGGCAGGCATGAGGGTCCTGATGCTGGTCGGTTGGATGGCCTTTACGAAGATGTCTCTTCATTGCATCAGTTTCGTCACGGTAGACACCTGTCACTCGTGGGCCATTCTGATTTCTACCGTGGCACACAAAGCGCTGACAGAGAAGTCATTGTTTTCCCCACATTCAGGAAAGAACCTCACCCAGGGGCGTAGCGTTCTGTGGCGTCTCCAAGGACACACACGTGCTGGGAGTCCCTCCTCGTGTCTGCACTTGTGCTCCTCCTGCTGGACCCACCTGTCCCCTGAAGCAACTGCTGGACAGAGTGGCCTCGCCTGGAGGGGTGGGCAGAAACCCCTCTGTCGTAAGAACATGATGACCTTGTTCTGTTGTGGTGCTTACCTAGGGATATAGCATCAGGGTTCATGGGAAGTGGTTTCATGTATCTCTAACATATGCATTTTTGGATTATGGTTTCTCTGATTGGATGGCCAGGATTGTGATATCTGGATTATATGGCCGTTCTCTATTTCATTTTTAAGTAGCCTCCCTCCTATTCTCTATACTGGTTGCATTATCTTACAGTCCCACCACTGGTGGAGGAGGGTGCCCTTTTATCCACACCTTCTCCAGCATTTATTTTTTGTAGATTTTATAATGGCCATTCTGACTGGTGTGAGGTGATACCTTGTGGTTGTTTTGGTTCGCATTTCCCTAATGATTAGAGATGTTGGGAGTCTTTTCATGAGCATTTTGGCCTTCTTTCATTCTGATGTGGAGACATGTCTATTTATACCTCCTGAGTATTTTAAGTTTTATTGTTTTGTAAATAATGTAGAGTTGATTTACAATGTTGTGCCAACTTTTGCTGTATAGGAAGGTGACGCAGTAATACCTACACATGTGCATCGTTTCCTCTTACTCTCGTCCAGCGTGTTTTGTGCCAAGCTACTGTGTAGAGTTCCTGGCAGCGTACAGTAGGACCTCACCCCTCATCCTTTCTAAATGTAAGAGTTTGCGTCTGTTAAACCCAAAGTCCCAGTCCTTCCCTCTCCCCCCACCTTGCGACCACACATCTGTTGTCGGTGTCTGAGAAAGTGTTTCAGCTTTGTAGATACAGGCATTCTGATGTCACATATAACTGAATCTAAAATACGGCACAAATGAGATGATGACCATGTTATTTATCCACTTAATTTTTATCAAAGTGTATTTAATTGGCAATGTTGTGCCAATTTCCTGACCATTTTTGTGAAAATGGAACTGGTTTCTCAGTTAAAGGTTTGGAAGCAGCCTCTCTTTTTTATTAAGGTCCAGTTGATGTACACTATGCGAACATCCGCCGCACAGCAAAGCAGCCCAGGTTTCTGGCAGTGTCTTGAGGATTTTCTCTGCAGAGTCGCATGTCATCTGCAAACACTGATAGTTCTCCTTCTTCCTTTCCAGTTTGGAATCATTATATTTCTTTTCCTTTTCTGATTGAAATTTCTGGGACTCCAAAACTACATTGAATAGACACAGCGTGGGTGGACATCCTTGCCTCTTTCCTTATCTTAGCGGGAATTTTTTCAGCTTTTCACCATTGAGAACGATGGTAGCTGTGGGTTTGTCATATATGGCTTTTTTTATGTTGAGGTAGGGTCCCTCCATTCCCACTTTCTATCAGATGGGGGTTGGATTTTGTCAAGAGCTTTCTATGCCTCTGTTGAAAGGATCATGTGGTTTTTATTCTTCAGTTTGTTCCTGTGGTATATCACCCTGAATGATTTGTGGATATTGAGGAATCCTTGCATCCCTGTGATAAATCCCCCTTGATCATAGTGTATGATCCTATTAATGTATTGCTGAATTTGATTGGCAGTGTCACCAGCAGAATAGCAACTTGCCGCATGTGGGTAGTCTTGGTGGGTCAGTGACTGTGTGGTCGGCACATCAAGCTGCAGACACGACCAGGTCCCTTTGGAAAGGCCGCACAGATGCTCCGAGCCTCGAGTTCCCTGTCTGTAAAAATACGGACAACAGTGCCCTGCTTCCAGAGGCTGCAGGATTCAAGCAGGAGGTGACGGGCCATGCCCCAGCCTTCCTCCTCTGAGGGAACAGGAGCTGATCCCAGGACAGTCACCTGCCCAGGACACAGAGCTCCACAGTGCGTCACACAGAAAACAGCCGGACACGCCTGGCGTTTCCTTACCCAAGTCTTTTGACTTTTCTCCTTTTATGCACATTGCTCAGGGCTCTCAGAGTTGGGTTTTGTTTCAGGATCCAATTTCAGTCTCGTCCTTTTAAAGGGCCTGTTGGGCACACTCACGTGTACTCACATGAAGACAGATGTGTTTGGTGTCTATCTTGTTTTGCCTTTTAATGCCATACTTTCCATTTTTCCCTTTTTTTCTTTTCTTTTCCTTCTTAGGGCCATGCCTGTGGCCAGTGGAAGTTCCTGGGCTAGTGGTCGAATCTGGGCTACAGCCGCCAGCCGCCAGCACAGCCACAGTCGCACCCACTCCAAGCTGCATCTGTAGTCTACACCGCAGCTTTCAGGAACACTGAATCCTTAACCCACTGAGTGATGCCAGGGCTTGCCCCCGCATGCTCATGGGTGCTAGTCGGATTCTGAACCTGCTGAGCCACAACAGGAACTCCAGTGCTTTCCGTTTGTCACCCTCCTAAGGCAGTCTTCCACTCCCAGTCGTCCTCCTTTGCTGCTCTGCGGGTGGAGCGGTCGTCTTCACAAGGAGGGCCTCCTCAGCGTCCTCTGCGCAGCCTCCTCAGGCAGCACGCCTGGCTCTCCGCCAAACGCACCTGAGTGGGCGGGGGGCTCATCCTCTCCCCTTCCTTTCGCACTTCCCTCCATGTGACTCTCCACGATATTACGTTCTGAGTGTGCTTTCTCCTAAGATTGGCTTCTTGTCCTTGGCTTGGCTTTATTGAAGTTTGAGGCTATGCTTGTGGCCACAGTGGGTTTGGGTTACGGGCTGCACGCTCGTGATAGCCGTCTTACCTCTGGTGACATGGCCTCATTCAAAATCCTGGAGACAGGGCGGTGGCTCAGCCTCCAGTGTGGGGTTTTTGATGGGCACTATGGTGTTGTGGTGTAATAGCAACTAGAACCTGAGCAATAGTAATTATATGGTGCTCCAGGCCCTCTCCCAAACCCCAGCTGGGCTGATAGAAATGGGGTGCAGAGTCTGAGCTGTGGGCGGAGGCAGAGCCCCGAGAGTCTGTGAGACGGGCTCAGGGCTGCAGTGTCCCGCAGGGAGCCTGAGCATGGCCTCTCCCATCGGGCCATCAGCTCTGTCCTGAGGCTCCGAGCAGGGCTGTGCCCAGGTCTGGAATCCAACCCCGCTGTGACGACCTCCTGTGTACATACATTTTCCCCAAAGTGTGTGGGTCGCCTCGGGGCCGTCTGTCCTCCCGGGACCGGCGGGTGCCCCCGACTCAGGAAGGCCAGGAGCAAAGCAGGAGCCACTCGGGGTCCGCCTTGCACCTGGCCATCCCTGGTGCCATGGTGAGCAGTGCCGGTCCTTCTGGTTCCGGAAGGCCTGGAGCAGGTGACAGGGGCCCAGCAACCTTCCTCCCCGGCCCACATGCCCCCGGCTGAGCGTCTGCTGCTTGCAGAGCCCCTGCAGAGGGCATTGGTGGCCGTGGACCAGGCCCTCACTTCCTGAGACATAACTCCAGGCCATGAAGCATGGCTTAGTTCACCCAACTTGAGGCCCTTGGCAGTGACCCTGAGGGAACTGGGGTGCTCTGATGGTGATCACAGGGCAGCGCCAACCTCGGCCCTGGGGTGCTCTGGTGGTGATCATGGGGGAGCACCCACCTGGGCCCTGGGGTTCACTGATGGTGATCACATGGCAGGACCCACCTGGGCCCTGGGGTGATCTGATGGTGATCACAGGGAATTGCCCACCTGGGCCAAGGAGTGCAATGGTGTTTATCATGGGGCAGTGTCCATCTGGGCCCTGGGATGCTCTGGTGTTGCTCATGGGGCGGCGCCCACCTGGGCCCTAAATTCACAAGTGGTGATCCCAGGACAGTGCCCCCCTGGGCCCTGAGTTCACTGGTGGTGATCACACAGCCATGGCCATAATCAGGCCTGGGAGTCTGGCTGGGATTGTGGTGTTTCTGTGGGGTAGATGCTGCTCTGTGTCTGTCCCAGTTCCTGACCGCTAGGGCATCAGCATGGTGCCAGCATAACTGGCTGGGTGCCCATGGGGGCAGGGGCTGGAGACTGGCCCCTTGCTGGGACCCCTCCCCTGCCAGCCCATGGGCCCAGAGAGTCCTAGTCCTGGGGGCTGCTTCTCTGCAACCTCTGCCTTGGTGGCCGTCAGTGTCCCCACCCTAGAGGCCTTGGTGATGCCAGGTCATCTTAGGGCTTTCTCCAAGATCTGCTGCATGTCTTCCTGAGTCAGTTGTGTTAACTTTTACAGCCAGAAAAAGCATGCTCACTGGTGACATCAAGGATGTACAAACACATTCTATATCTGCCAGGTCCTCCCAGCATACACCTGGCTGCAGGTAAGTGAGTTGGCTCCAAGGCACACAGCATCAGAGCTGACCAGGGGAGAACAGGCGGGGATGGCAGGAGAGCCTCTGGAGTAGATAGAGTTCTGGCAGGAATGTAGCAGAGGCAGGTGCATGGACAGGCTGCTGGCCAGTCGCTGCCTGTGGAGCACTGCCTTGTGGACGATGGTGAAGCAAGATCAGAAGGGCCACCTCCAACTTGAAGACCTGTGCTGTGTCCTGCTCCTGGCGGAGGCAGGGGCGGGGGTAGGGGCAGGGCCTTGGCTCACAGGCACGGCACTATGGAGAGCAGTTCACAGCTTCTGGACCTTTGGGTGTGGCAGGTATTTCAGGTGCAGCAGACAAAGGATGCTCAGGGTGGAGGAAAGTGGTGGCAACAATGTGGCAGGAGCCGCTGTCTGGACACCAACCCAGCACCTGGGCGTCACCTCCTCTGGTCCTCACCACTCGTCCCAGGGGAGCCATTCCCATTCTGATGATTGATTAGTGGGCTGAGCACAGGCAGCAGTGGGCTCTGCACCAGATCACCTGCCAGCTGCCGCCTGAGCCAGGTCTCTGGGGAAGAAGGCAGGTTTGTGTTAGGAAGATGATAACGAGTGTGGGTGGACAGGGCTCGTGCTGGATGGGGAAGGGGCTCAGGCTCAGAGGGTGGGAGGCATGGAGTGGGCTTCAGGCTCAGAGGGTGGACAAAGGAGCCTCCGTCATCCTGGGACCCAGAGTGCTGGGTGTGTGGCATGGAGGACACTCCAGGACCCGTGGTTCCCCAACAATGGTGTAACTGCTGGAACAGCACCTGCCTCTGGCTGCTCCCAATGGGGCTGCTGGCCAGCTGCCCTTTAGGCTTCCTGAGGGGACCACCATGGGGGGTCTGGGGAGGTGATTGTCATGGCCCTTGGAACTGAAGACCCCACTTTTGGACTTATCAGGCTGCAGCTCTCCGGGGCCCTGGGACCTGCTTCTGTCCCCTTGGTTCTATGCTGAGCGGTGTGGCCTGTCCTGAGGCCCCAGTGCAGGGCGGGTGATCTTTATGGGGCTGCGACCAGATGAGGCCTCACTACGGACCTCCACTCACTGCTGGCTGCCCCCGGCCCAGAGCAACTACCCTCCTAGACTCCAGGCAGGGGCAGCACAGCCCCTAAGGTGCAGGCGGAGTTGGAGTAGATGAGGAAGGGCAGCGGAGCCCAGGAGGAGGTGCTGAGTCTGGGGCCGGGATCTGCAGGAATATGAACCTCTTTCTCACACCTTCTTATAAACAGGTCTCGCCTGAGCCAGGGCCCAGATTCTGGCCTGCTCTTCACGGGTGCAGCAAGACCCCTTTCAAGACCGCATGACTGTCTTGCCAGGTCAAGTCAAAGGCTATGTACGGTAAGGGCCCGAACTTCTCTGATCAAAGTGGCAGCGTCCTGGCTGCAGGAGCCTCGTTTGTTCCGCGTATGACAGAGCGAGCAGACATGGGCACCGGAACCCGGGCCCCCGAGAGCGCCCCAGGCTCCACTGTCAAATTCCCAAAGGGGGAGCGCCGTGGGGCCCGGCTCATGGTGATGCGCCCTCCATGACCTGGTGCAGGAAGCGGAACGAGGGCTCCTCTCTGGGGACGCAGGTGGGACCTGAAGTGCTGAGGCTCAGTGCCGGAGGCTGGTGAGATCGAGGACGGGTAGGCTCATCTAGACTAGCTGGCGGGAAGGGGTGGGTGGGGTGGGGGGCACCAGGCGATAGAGTAGGAGAGAGACACATACAGCGGGAGTCCCTCAAACCTAGACTTTGGCTGAGGGCCCTAGAGCCTTGGACATTGGGAACCTCCGACCATTTTCCACGTCAGCGTGTCTGGGTCAGATTGCTTCCAGCTGTTGAGAATACAGCCAAGGCGAGAGGCTGCAGGGGGCTCCCGGGATGTACCAGAACCCATTCTTAGCCTCCACGCAGTAGTATAGGGGTACTCAGAGCCACCGACTGGCCAAAGGTGTGCCTTATTGTCTCAGCGACGTCTCCGAGGCACTAAGGCGCAAAGCTGCAACCGTCTCCACAGTCGTGTCTGGCTTGGGGGAGGTGGCCAGAGAAGCGGGGACCTGTGCCACTAGGGCACCACGGGAATTCCCAGGAACCAGCTGAGGCTGACTCGCTTTTCACAGAGCCCCTGGGATGTGCCTTATGGTCCTACTGGGGAGGCGGTGGCCAGCGACAAGGGACTCTGAGTTTGCTTTGAGCACTAAGTGCCTCTTGTTGCAAAGAACTTATCTTGATGGGGGCAGATGCTCTCATAGCCTGGTCCCTTCTCTGTCCCCCTTGTCCTCTCACAGGTGTCTTCGAGGGGCAGGCAGCCCTGAGGACTCTTAACTGCCTGCACGGTACTAGCTGTCCCGGTCCGCAGCTGGGAGGGAAAAAGAAAGGAGGAAGCCTCACCCATCAGGTGGCCGGTACTAAGGTGCAGAGATGCGCTTGGTGCAGAGGGACGACCTCCTCATCATCACGGAGCCCAAGTGCATGGTCATGTCTGTCGTTATCGCCCATGGAGAGAAGAGGTCTTAAGATGCACCTGCTGACCTGCTGATAGATTGGGGAAAGAAGTGTCTGATGCTACACTTGCTACATGGTTGGGGGCTTATCAAAGCCCCCATAGGGGAGAGGTGAGGAGTGGGCCACATACCTTTCTACGCAGCGGGTAAGAAGGAGCAGGAGGGGTTGCTCGAGGTGGCGAGGGGGCATTACTGTGAGACGGGTGGGGCCATGACAAGGGCCTGACAATTGTTGTCATGACCAGAGGCTTTGAGTTCTGTCTCCTTGTGGGGAACTGGAAGTCCCTCACCTATTCCAAAGAGGCAAAGAGAAAAGGGTCCAACCCACAAAATGTATCCGTGGTCACATTATGTTGAAATAGAGTGAGTACATATTTTCCCATAATGGTGGAAATAGAAATTTGGCTTTCAGTCATGACCCAGTCACTGATTTTCTGTCCTCTCTATGGACAACCATAAGTTTGCATTAAAAACGTGCAATAATTATTCTCTCCCATTGTGCACCAGCAGGAGATCCGCACAGGCGCAGGCGGAAACTATCAGCTCCTGGGAGAGGACCACGCAGACAGAGTAGGGGAAACAGCCCTGGGGCTCCCACTCAGGAAGCTTTTCTCCTCTCGTTGGTTGAGAACGAATAGAGTGTAACCATCACCTGGGACAGTGGGGAATGTTTTACTCAGTAAGCCCAACAAAGCTTCAAGACAAAAACCCAAAAGACCAAAGTTTGCAAATGAGTTTCCTGCTAGCCACCTCAAGACACATATACTGGTAAGACTTAAAACATTTCTTTCTCAGCACCTATAAGAAGCAAAATGGACAGGGTCTAGCCCCAGCCACCAAAGAAGAAGGGAGAAGGGGTGCTCGTAACGAGGAAAATAGCAGTCTGTGGGACGTGACCCAGAAGTCCCTGGGTGATAGAATCGATAGGGTTGCTGATCGTGTTACAGGCACACACGGAGTCTCCAGTCACTGGGAGAAAGAGTGAACGCGTTGAACAGAGACAGGCCTCTGCTTCCCTCTCCCTTCGGGAGTCAGTGTCAGCACCCTAGACACAGCCCTGCCACCTCCCCCAGGGCAGTTCCTGCTGGGTGAATGTCCAGGCCCTGCCTGCCTCCCCCTGTGACTGTTACCTAATGCGGTGCACCAGCAAACCCACTAGCATCCAAGTACATGGAAGTGAGTGGGTATTTCTGTGATCCGAAGTCTCGTTTAAGTGTCCCTTCATGTTCACCAGTTGAGCAGCAGAATACCCTAGGAGTGACACAGCAGTGGACCAGAGTATCTTCAATGCAGACTGAACTTTGGAAACTAGAAGGCGTTTCAGAGGTAGGACATGAGGATGTATGTGGAGACGAGAGGGCAGAGTTTCAAAACAGTGTGTGCAGAAGCGGGACTGCTTTAACGGTGTGCATTTAGGAAAACTCTAGAAACAAGTGTCATGACCAGCTTAAAGTGGCTTTTTCTGTGGATGACGTGGGAGGTGTAAGACCTTGGTTTGGCGGGAGTTTTATTTTTATTTTATTTCATTTTTGCGTTTTAAATTCTACAGGAGGTGCCAGTGTTGCATGGGGGAAAGTCATTATAATTTTATTTATTTTTATAGTGATTTTTATTTTTCCCATTACAGCTTGTTTGCAGCGTTCTGTCAATTTTCTACTGTACAGCAAGGTGACCCCGTCACACATATATGGACTGGGGATTTGGGGTTAATGGAGGGAAACTACTGCCTTTGGAACGCATAAGCAATGAGACCCGGCTGTATAGCACTGAGAACTATGTCTAGTCACTTCTGATGGAGCATGATAATGTGAGAAAAAAGTCCTTATAACCTTAAAGGTGAATTTATACTAAAACATTTACTTTTTACCCCTATATTTAACTTTCATTCATTTCACACCACATTATAAAATGATAAATCACTGAATCCTCTTTAGATACAGAGGGAGACTGGCGTTCCTCCCCCAGAGGCCTGGTCTAAGGACACGTGTCTGTGATTCACCGTGCATCCCTAGGCTTACGATCACTGACAGTGCACTGAAACGGAGATGCAGGAAGGACGTGAGGGATTAGCATTCACAGGGGCTCCCCATGAAGGCCCAGGTCATTGACAAGTTTCTGATGGGGTTTCAGCAAATGCCACCTTCCACCTCCTGCCCTCCGTGTCCCACTTTGGGAAGGATGTTCTCCAGACTGTCCCTGCTGACGCCGGGCGGGACCTGGGCCCACATCACTCTCATCCCTGCAGCCCACAGCCACCCCAGGAGGAGACAGCCAGCGCAGGTGGGGAGTAGCCCTCCATTGCTCTGCACCCACTTTGGGTTTAGAGAAGGAGAGGTTATGGAGAAGACGAGGAGGCCCCCAGGCCTGAACAGCACCCACATGGAGAAACATCATGAACCTGCCCCTAGAAGGGCCCATGGCAAACGTTAATGCTGGGATCCGGGAACTCGGGTCAAGACCCAGCTGCTGCCTGGGGTCTCCTCTGCTGGCCAAAGTCTCAGGCTCCGTTTCACTCTTAGGGGCGAACCAAATAGTACAGGCCACCGGCGTGTGTTCTTAGGTTTTATTTCAGCATGCCGGGAAGCAGCTTCTCAAAGAGACCTGGTGTGAGAATTCTGACCACTCACGGTACGAGCCCCCAGCCCCGTTCCACAGACTTCTAGGAAGTGAACTTCAGCTTTGTCATCTCATTACTGATTTTCTCACACATGTTCCTTCTACATTGCCTGTAGTTGAACAAGGGTCAGGAGGCTGGTTTAGGATATCTAAGCATTCACTGTTACTTCCTTAACTGTGGTGGTCTTGATAGATTTTACATTTGTGGCCACACCAAAGAGCATCGCAGCTATGAAGGCATAAAGGCGACCGAAGAGCAGTCTCAAATAGATGGTTGGTGCTTGGGCTTGTTTTAACGACCCTCTCAGTTTTGGGGGGGGTCCGCTGTCCACGCTTCCTCCAATACCTACCTGTATACAATATGGAGGATCCCAGCCTATGTGGCAGTGGCAGTTCCTTCTATTGTTGCAAATCCCTCTATAATTGCATTTCTCAGGGATACAGTCATACCTCAGATCAGTCAAAGTACCGTTGCAGTAGGTATTTGAACAAAACACTTGAGGCCTGCAGAGGGTACCAGTTCTCACATAACCAACATCATTTGTTTCAGTCCCACGGTGTAAGTCCACCCCAAAACACAACTTACTTGATATCACAGACTGATGAAATCCAACATGCTCTTGCAACACTGGAAGGTGAGTGACATTGGTACATTGCAATCTTCCACACAATACATCAGCATCACTACAACCATAAAAGTAGGTCTTTGTAGGTAGTTTTCTACAGTGTCCATACCGATGGCCCCTTTTGTTGATAGAATAGCACTCATTTGCAGCGTTCACAGCATTTCTGCCAAAGATCTCTTTGCAATGCATGGAGCGGTCCGTGCAATTTCCATGATAGCAATAGCCCTCCTCGGAGCACGGGGTTCCATCTTGCAAATAAACATCACCAGGACAAAACCTTTCTGTACCAGTGCAGTACTCGGGAAGGTCGCATATATTTTGGGTTGGCCTGCAGAGTGTCCCAGAGTGGGAATAGTTGCAGTTTGAACAGCACAGATCTACACTACAAGAACTTCCGGGTGTAAGCCGACATTCATCGGTACAGCAGGGGTTGCTGTAACACTCCTTAATGGAGCCACAGTCGCAGGTCTCCCCAGGGTCCACCTTCTTATCTCCACAACGATCGTTTGCCAGGCTTCTATTGTGATACACAAATGCAGTTTGAAACATGCAGTCAACACTTGCATAGTGATATACGTGTTGGATATGTAAAAAGGAACAGTTACTGAAAGTGTCTGTTAATGAAGGGGAGTAGAACATAATGCAGACAGACCTTCTCTGGCAAATGCAGCTCATATCATCATAATACAGACCTATAGACCTCCCAGTAAGGGCAGACGCAATGACACCTATGATTATTTTATTTCTGCCCAAGTGACCAACCGGTAGGAGATTACGGTTGCCGCATACAGTGTGTATACGTAAAGCATACTGGTTGTCTCTTGGACGATGCCTATTCAAGAGAACAGATGTGTGTGGCCGAAGATTTGGATACAGAGTTCTCTGATAATACTGGTAGTATGCACTTCCCTCTGCAAGATCTCCTGTGTTGGCTGGGTCACGGTTATTATAAACGAGTAGGCTGCTAATATAGTACCTTGTATCAAGAGTTAGAATCATCGAGTCCATTATACTACCTAAATCTATCAGGTAGGTAATAGAGTTTGACAGATTTCCTAGGGAATTATGCATTTCCCGAGTACAATGAAGAAATCCTTTCAGATTTGCTCTATGAGATGAAAAGGTCTTACTAGCGATCCTGGGGGCTGCACTGGCATCTTCTGGAGAGAACAGGGGGTCTTCTTCCTCTTTGTAGCCCAGTGGATACATAGGTCCCACTGCATTGGCATCTGCTACTATCTGAGAAACGACATGTTCAAACCTTTGAGACTCCTTCATGGGGTTGATTTCGTAGGTTAAGTCATCTAACTTTATAAAGCCTCGGAGACCCCCATAGCATGTGTCCACCGTGACCCTGGAAAAAGGAATCTCCTCCAAGTAGCCGAGGTAGTAACAGTCGGAAGGGATGAAGGGGTAGTCCATCTGCAAGGCTCCTTGTTCATCCTGAGTCATCACGAGCAGGTGTCCAGGCCAAAAGATTTTCTTGGGCCGCATGTGGATAATATGCCTCTGGCCCCCAAAATGCAGGCTGTAGGAGAGCCAGCCTGGCATCTGAACGCCCTTGCCATGGTGTAACTCCTTCCTGGGAACCACCACCTCTGAGGAGATGTAACGCCATGAGGGGCGGCCTTGAGAGCACTGGACTGAGGCCAGCACTGCCCAGAACCCAAGCAGCCAGAGGGCTTCCTTCAGGGTGACCTGGCCTTCTGCCGGGTTTGTGTCCCTACTCAGGGACATTGTCAAGAAGAACGGACAAAAGGAGGACCCCAGAGAAGCCAGGCCTGAGCCTCTAGCTGCGGCCACTACTTTCCAAGGAGATGCTGACTGGGAACAAAGGGAGCCTGGGGCTGTGGGCACCTACTCCCGGGCGGGTCACCTGAGGGGATTAGGTAACAGACACAGGGCGAGGCAGGCGGGGCCTGGACATGCACTCAGTGGTGCCTGACTGGGGCAGGTGGCAGGGCTGTGTCTAGGGGCGCGAGTGTGGAAACCCGAAGGGAGAGGGAAGCAGAGGCCTGTCTGTGTGCAGCATGTAGAGTCCTCCTGCTGGCCAGCGAAGACTTGCCGAGTGACTGCAACACGGTCAACAAGCCCACCAACTCCCCTGCGGTCAGGTCCCCCCGAAGATCAGGAGGTCGTCCCTCTCCACCAAGCGCATCCCTGCCGATAACCTCTCCTTTGTCTTCCCCTCGCCACGAGTCGGGAAAATTGTTTTTCCAAACTATGCCCATGGACCGAGACATTTCGGTCCTGCACGGGGACTTACTGGGGGTCTCTCCCCCTCCCTCTCCCTTCTCTCTTTCTGGGACCCTCTGGGAACAGGTGAGTAGCTGGGGAAGCAGCTGGGGAACTCGGGCCAGGTTACGTTGTGGTGTGTTCTGAAGGCCCCACCAAGCACTGCACCTTAGTACCGGCCACCTGATGGGTGAGGCTTCCTCCTTTCTTTTTCCCTCCCAGCTGCGGACCGGGACAGCTAGTACCGTGCAGGCAGTTAAGAGTCCTCAGGGCTGCCTGCCCCTCGAAGACACCTGTGAGAGGACAAGGGGGACAGAGAAGGGACCAGGCTATGAGAGCATCTGCCCCCATCAAGATAAGTTCTTTGCAACAAGAGGCACTTAGTGCTCAAAGCAAACTCAGAGTCCCTTGTCGCTGGCCACCGCCTCCCCAGTAGGACCATAAGGCACATCCCAGGGGCTCTGTGAAAAGCGAGTCAGCCTCAGCTGGTTCCTGGGAATTCCCGTGGTGCCCTAGTGGCACAGGTCCCCGCTTCTCTGGCCACCTCCCCCAAGCCAGACACGACTGTGGAGACGGTTGCAGCTTTGCGCCTTAGTGCCTCGGAGACGTCGCTGAGACAATAAGGCACACCTTTGGCCAGTCGGTGGCTCTGAGTACCCCTATACTACTGCGTGGAGGCTAAGAATGGGTTCTGGTACATCCCGGGAGCCCCCTGCAGCCTCTCGCCTTGGCTGTATTCTCAACAGCTGGAAGCAATCTGACCCAGACACGCTGACGTGGAAAATGGTCGGAGGTTCCCAATGTCCAAGGCTCTAGGGCCCTCAGCCAAAGTCTAGGTTTGAGGGACTCCCGCTGTATGTGTCTCTCTCCTACTCTATCGCCTGGTGCCCCCCACCCCACCCACCCCTTCCCGCCAGCTAGTCTAGATGAGCCTACCCGTCCTCGATCTCACCAGCCTCCGGCACTGAGCCTCAGCACTTCAGGTCCCACCTGCGTCCCCAGAGAGGAGCCCTCGTTCCGCTTCCTGCACCAGGTCATGGAGGGCGCATCACCATGAGCCGGGCCCCACGGCGCTCCCCCTTTGGGAATTTGACAGTGGAGCCTGGGGCGCTCTCGGGGGCCCGGGTTCCGGTGCCCATGTCTGCTCGCTCTGTCATACGCGGAACAAACGAGGCTCCTGCAGCCAGGACGCTGCCACTTTGATCAGAGAAGTTCGGGCCCTTACCGTACATAGCCTTTGACTTGACCTGGCAAGACAGTCATGCGGTCTTGAAAGGGGTCTTGCTGCACCCGTGAAGAGCAGGCCAGAATCTGGGCCCTGGCTCAGGCGAGACCTGTTTATAAGAAGGTGTGAGAAAGAGGTTCATATTCCTGCAGATCCCGGCCCCAGACTCAGCACCTCCTCCTGGGCTCCGCTGCCCTTCCTCATCTACTCCAACTCCGCCTGCACCTTAGGGGCTGTGCTGCCCCTGCCTGGAGTCTAGGAGGGTAGTTGCTCTGGGCCGGGGGCAGCCAGCAGTGAGTGGAGGTCCGTAGTGAGGCCTCATCTGGTCGCAGCCCCATAAAGATCACCCGCCCTGCACTGGGGCCTCAGGACAGGCCACACCGCTCAGCATAGAACCAAGGGGACAGAAGCAGGTCCCAGGGCCCCGGAGAGCTGCAGCCTGATAAGTCCAAAAGTGGGGTCTTCAGTTCCAAGGGCCATGACAATCACCTCCCCAGACCCCCCATGGTGGTCCCCTCAGGAAGCCTAAAGGGCAGCTGGCCAGCAGCCCCATTGGGAGCAGCCAGAGGCAGGTGCTGTTCCAGCAGTTACACCATTGTTGGGGAACCACGGGTCCTGGAGTGTCCTCCATGCCACACACCCAGCACTCTGGGTCCCAGGATGACGGAGGCTCCTTTGTCCACCCTCTGAGCCTGAAGCCCACTCCATGCCTCCCACCCTCTGAGCCTGAGCCCCTTCCCCATCCAGCACGAGCCCTGTCCACCCACACTCGTTATCATCTTCCTAACACAAACCTGCCTTCTTCCCCAGAGACCTGGCTCAGGCGGCAGCTGGCAGGTGATCTGGTGCAGAGCCCACTGCTGCCTGTGCTCAGCCCACTAATCAATCATCAGAATGGGAATGGCTCCCCTGGGACGAGTGGTGAGGACCAGAGGAGGTGACGCCCAGGTGCTGGGTTGGTGTCCAGACAGCGGCTCCTGCCACATTGTTGCCACCACTTTCCTCCACCCTGAGCATCCTTTGTCTGCTGCACCTGAAATACCTGCCACACCCAAAGGTCCAGAAGCTGTGAACTGCTCTCCATAGTGCCGTGCCTGTGAGCCAAGGCCCTGCCCCTACCCCCGCCCCTGCCTCCGCCAGGAGCAGGACACAGCACAGGTCTTCAAGTTGGAGGTGGCCCTTCTGATCTTGCTTCACCATCGTCCACAAGGCAGTGCTCCACAGGCAGCGACTGGCCAGCAGCCTGTCCATGCACCTGCCTCTGCTACATTCCTGCCAGAACTCTATCTACTCCAGAGGCTCTCCTGCCATCCCCGCCTGTTCTCCCCTGGTCAGCTCTGATGCTGTGTGCCTTGGAGCCAACTCACTTACCTGCAGCCAGGTGTATGCTGGGAGGACCTGGCAGATATAGAATGTGTTTGTACATCCTTGATGTCACCAGTGAGCATGCTTTTTCTGGCTGTAAAAGTTAACACAACTGACTCAGGAAGACATGCAGCAGATCTTGGAGAAAGCCCTAAGATGACCTGGCATCACCAAGGCCTCTAGGGTGGGGACACTGACGGCCACCAAGGCAGAGGTTGCAGAGAAGCAGCCCCCAGGACTAGGACTCTCTGGGCCCATGGGCTGGCAGGGGAGGGGTCCCAGCAAGGGGCCAGTCTCCAGCCCCTGCCCCCATGGGCACCCAGCCAGTTATGCTGGCACCATGCTGATGCCCTAGCGGTCAGGAACTGGGACAGACACAGAGCAGCATCTACCCCACAGAAACACCACAATCCCAGCCAGACTCCCAGGCCTGATTATGGCCATGGCTGTGTGATCACCACCAGTGAACTCAGGGCCCAGGGGGGCACTGTCCTGGGATCACCACTTGTGAATTTAGGGCCCAGGTGGGCGCCGCCCCATGAGCAACACCAGAGCATCCCAGGGCCCAGATGGACACTGCCCCATGATAAACACCATTGCACTCCTTGGCCCAGGTGGGCAATTCCCTGTGATCACCATCAGATCACCCCAGGGCCCAGGTGGGTCCTGCCATGTGATCACCATCAGTGAACCCCAGGGCCCAGGTGGGTGCTCCCCCATGATCACCACCAGAGCACCCCAGGGCCGAGGTTGGCGCTGCCCTGTGATCACCATCAGAGCACCCCAGTTCCCTCAGGGTCACTGCCAAGGGCCTCAAGTTGGGTGAACTAAGCCATGCTTCATGGCCTGGAGTTATGTCTCAGGAAGTGAGGGCCTGGTCCACGGCCACCAATGCCCTCTGCAGGGGCTCTGCAAGCAGCAGACGCTCAGCCGGGGGCATGTGGGCCGGGGAGGAAGGTTGCTGGGCCCCTGTCACCTGCTCCAGGCCTTCCGGAACCAGAAGGACCGGCACTGCTCACCATGGCACCAGGGATGGTCAGGTGCAAGGCGGACCCCGAGTGGCTCCTGCTTTGCTCCTGGCCTTCCTGAGTCGGGGGCACCCGCCGGTCCCGGGAGGACAGACGGCCCCGAGGCGACCCACACACTTTGGGGAAAATGTATGTACACAGGAGGTCGTCACAGCGGGGTTGGATTCCAGACCTGGGCACAGCCCTGCTCGGAGCCTCAGGACAGAGCTGATGGCCCGATGGGAGAGGCCATGCTCAGGCTCCCTGCGGGACACTGCAGCCCTGAGCCCGTCTCACAGACTCTCGGGGCTCTGCCTCCGCCCACAGCTCAGACTCTGCACCCCATTTCTATCAGCCCAGCTGGGGTTTGGGAGAGGGCCTGGAGCACCATATAATTACTATTGCTCAGGTTCTAGTTGCTATTACACCACAACACCATAGTGCCCATCAAAAACCCCACACTGGAGGCTGAGCCACCGCCCTGTCTCCAGGATTTTGAATGAGGCCATGTCACCAGAGGTAAGACGGCTATCACGAGCGTGCAGCCCGTAACCCAAACCCACTGTGGCCACAAGCATAGCCTCAAACTTCAATAAAGCCAAGCCAAGGACAAGAAGCCAATCTTAGGAGAAAGCACACTCAGAACGTAATATCGTGGAGAGTCACATGGAGGGAAGTGCGAAAGGAAGGGGAGAGGATGAGCCCCCCGCCCACTCAGGTGCGTTTGGCGGAGAGCCAGGCGTGCTGCCTGAGGAGGCTGCGCAGAGGACGCTGAGGAGGCCCTCCTTGTGAAGACGACCGCTCCACCCGCAGAGCAGCAAAGGAGGACGACTGGGAGTGGAAGACTGCCTTAGGAGGGTGACAAACGGAAAGCACTGGAGTTCCTGTTGTGGCTCAGCAGGTTCAGAATCCGACTAGCACCCATGAGCATGCGGGGGCAAGCCCTGGCATCACTCAGTGGGTTAAGGATTCAGTGTTCCTGAAAGCTGCGGTGTAGACTACAGATGCAGCTTGGAGTGGGTGCGACTGTGGCTGTGCTGGCGGCTGGCGGCTGTAGCCCAGATTCGACCACTAGCCCAGGAACTTCCACTGGCCACAGGCATGGCCCTAAGAAGGAAAAGAAAAGAAAAAAAGGGAAAAATGGAAAGTATGGCATTAAAAGGCAAAACAAGATAGACACCAAACACATCTGTCTTCATGTGAGTACACGTGAGTGTGCCCAACAGGCCCTTTAAAAGGACGAGACTGAAATTGGATCCTGAAACAAAACCCAACTCTGAGAGCCCTGAGCAATGTGCATAAAAGGAGAAAAGTCAAAAGACTTGGGTAAGGAAACGCCAGGCGTGTCCGGCTGTTTTCTGTGTGACGCACTGTGGAGCTCTGTGTCCTGGGCAGGTGACTGTCCTGGGATCAGCTCCTGTTCCCTCAGAGGAGGAAGGCTGGGGCATGGCCCGTCACCTCCTGCTTGAATCCTGCAGCCTCTGGAAGCAGGGCACTGTTGTCCGTATTTTTACAGACAGGGAACTCGAGGCTCGGAGCATCTGTGCGGCCTTTCCAAAGGGACCTGGTCGTGTCTGCAGCTTGATGTGCCGACCACACAGTCACTGACCCACCAAGACTACCCACATGCGGCAAGTTGCTATTCTGCTGGTGACACTGCCAATCAAATTCAGCAATACATTAATAGGATCATACACTATGATCAAGGGGGATTTATCACAGGGATGCAAGGATTCCTCAATATCCACAAATCATTCAGGGTGATATACCACAGGAACAAACTGAAGAATAAAAACCACATGATCCTTTCAACAGAGGCATAGAAAGCTCTTGACAAAATCCAACCCCCATCTGATAGAAAGTGGGAATGGAGGGACCCTACCTCAACATAAAAAAAGCCATATATGACAAACCCACAGCTACCATCGTTCTCAATGGTGAAAAGCTGAAAAAATTCCCGCTAAGATAAGGAAAGAGGCAAGGATGTCCACCCACGCTGTGTCTATTCAATGTAGTTTTGGAGTCCCAGAAATTTCAATCAGAAAAGGAAAAGAAATATAATGATTCCAAACTGGAAAGGAAGAAGGAGAACTATCAGTGTTTGCAGATGACATGCGACTCTGCAGAGAAAATCCTCAAGACACTGCCAGAAACCTGGGCTGCTTTGCTGTGCGGCGGATGTTCGCATAGTGTACATCAACTGGACCTTAATAAAAAAGAGAGGCTGCTTCCAAACCTTTAACTGAGAAACCAGTTCCATTTTCACAAAAATGGTCAGGAAATTGGCACAACATTGCCAATTAAATACACTTTGATAAAAATTAAGTGGATAAATAACATGGTCATCATCTCATTTGTGCCGTATTTTAGATTCAGTTATATGTGACATCAGAATGCCTGTATCTACAAAGCTGAAACACTTTCTCAGACACCGACAACAGATGTGTGGTCGCAAGGTGGGGGGAGAGGGAAGGACTGGGACTTTGGGTTTAACAGACGCAAACTCTTACATTTAGAAAGGATGAGGGGTGAGGTCCTACTGTACGCTGCCAGGAACTCTACACAGTAGCTTGGCACAAAACACGCTGGACGAGAGTAAGAGGAAACGATGCACATGTGTAGGTATTACTGCGTCACCTTCCTATACAGCAAAAGTTGGCACAACATTGTAAATCAACTCTACATTATTTACAAAACAATAAAACTTAAAATACTCAGGAGGTATAAATAGACATGTCTCCACATCAGAATGAAAGAAGGCCAAAATGCTCATGAAAAGACTCCCAACATCTCTAATCATTAGGGAAATGCGAACCAAAACAACCACAAGGTATCACCTCACACCAGTCAGAATGGCCATTATAAAATCTACAAAAAATAAATGCTGGAGAAGGTGTGGATAAAAGGGCACCCTCCTCCACCAGTGGTGGGACTGTAAGATAATGCAACCAGTATAGAGAATAGGAGGGAGGCTACTTAAAAATGAAATAGAGAACGGCCATATAATCCAGATATCACAATCCTGGCCATCCAATCAGAGAAACCATAATCCAAAAATGCATATGTTAGAGATACATGAAACCACTTCCCATGAACCCTGATGCTATATCCCTAGGTAAGCACCACAACAGAACAAGGTCATCATGTTCTTACGACAGAGGGGTTTCTACCCACCCCTCCAGGCGAGGCCACTCTGTCCAGCAGTTGCTTCAGGGGACAGGTGGGTCCAGCAGGAGGAGCACAAGTGCAGACACGAGGAGGGACTCCCAGCACGTGTGTGTCCTTGGAGACGCCACAGAACGCTACGCCCCTGGGTGAGGTTCTTTCCTGAATGTGGGGAAAACAATGACTTCTCTGTCAGCGCTTTGTGTGCCACGGTAGAAATCAGAATGGCCCACGAGCGACAGGTGTCTACCGTGACGAAACTGATGCAATGAAGAGACATCTTCGTAAAGGCCATCCAACCGACCAGCATCAGGACCCTCATGCCTGCCTTGGGCACCTGCCACTTTGAGGCCATGCGATGCCATAACCGCTTATATACTAGGAGGCCATGCAAATGGGTTCCTCCCTCAGCAGATAAAACCAGCCCTGCCATCACCCTGCAGCTCTGGCAAGGAGCCCAGCCCCAGGATCCCGTTCTGTGATCCGGAAAGAACACAGACCACCCGCCATGGAGTTTCGGCTGAACTGGGTGGTCTTGTTTGCTCTCTTACAAGGTAAATCCTGGGGGAGGAAAAAAGAGGATTTGAGGGCAGCTCAGTGTGCGTGTGACAGTTTTCTGACCAGGATGTCTTTGTGTTTGCAGGTGTCCAGGGTGAGGAGAAGCTGGTGGAGTCTGGAGGAGGCCTGGTGCAGCCTGGGGGGTCTCTGAGACTCTCCTGTGTCGGCTCTGGATTCACCTTCAGTAGTTATGCAGTGAGCTGGGTCCGCCAGGCTCCAGGGAAGGGGCTGGAGTGGCTGGCATGTATTTATAGTAGTGGTAGTAGCACCTACTACGCAGACTCTGTGAAGGGCCGATTCACCATCTCCAAAGACAACTCCCAGAACAACAACGGCCTATCTGCAAATGAACAGCCTGAGAACCGAAGACACGGCCCGGTATTACTGTGCAAGAGGCACAGTGAGGGGAAGGCAGTCTGAGCCCAGACAAAAACCTCCCTGCAGGGACACAAGGTCTGGGCTGCAGGGGGCGCTCAAGACCCACAATCACTATGTGTGTGTTTCATGCCCAGGAGCAGGTGCAGAGGGAGTTGGAAGGCTGGTTTCCTGCCAGGGTCTGGGGCTGCCTCTCCATGTAGCATCTCCCTGGGGATCCTCTTTGGACACATGATTCTGTGCTTACACTACAGGCTCTGCAACACAAAGGCCCTCTAAGACTGGAAGAAAATTTAGTGTCATGCACAATAGACATGGATTAAGTTATAATTTCAATTCCTGATAGTTCTCGTCCAAATATTGAAAAAATTGAGCAGGTTCAGACATACCACACTGGCATTAAGCAGAGGGAATCATAGACTTGCTTCCTCCTTTGGAATCTCAGTCCTTGCTTGCTGTTAGGTTGGCAGACACTGCCAGGGTCGTGGCTCCTTGCTTTCCTGTAATTCTGATGCATGCAGAGCCTAAAAGCAGGGTATCACACCAGGACCCTCACGGGCCCCCAGGAATGATGCCAGGTAGAGAGGACGTGGGTGGAGTGTCCTTTCTGGGCTCTTGCTTCCAGGTCCAATACACTCTCCATCGACGGAGGTGAAGCCTGCATCCTGTTCTGCTCTGTGGGTGACATGGTGACAAATAGGATCCATGAAAATTATCGCAATCAACATGTAGATAATTGGTAGGGAACGTTTACACTCAGGCAGATAATAACAAGTGGATTTTCTGCAAGTGCTGTAAACCAGTGTGCACGGTCCCTTCTTCACCACACAGTCCGAGGTTGCACTAGGCATCAAGAGAAACGCCCCTGCTCTCATTCCAGGAAGCAATCACTGCAACCTCACTAGCCATTGCCAACTCTCTCCAGGAATTCCTGTGAGGGGTGGGGAGCAGGTCCAGTTTTGAAAGCTCAAGCCTGGGAGTTCCCGTCGTGGTACAGTGATTAACAAATCTGACTAGCAACCATGAGGTTGCGGGTTCGATCCCTGGCCTTCCTCATTGTGTTAAGGGTCCGGAGTTGCTGTGCGCTGTGGTATAGGTCACAGACGTGGCTCCCATCCTGCGTTGCTCTGGCTCTGGTGGAGGCCGGCGGCTACAGCTCTGATTAGACCCCTAGCCTGGGAACCCCCATATGCCATAAGAATGGCCCACGAAATGGCAAAGAGACAAAAAAAGGGAAAAAAAAGGAAGGGAAAGAAACCACAGGCCCTGTTAGCAAAGTATAGACTTGGGAACTACATCCAATCTCTTGGGATAAATTATGAAGAAGAGAATATGGAAGAAGAATGTACATATAAGTATATCTGGATTGCTCTACACAGAAGAAGTTGGCACAACACTGTAAATCACCTATGCTTTAATGTAAAACAAACCATAAAGACAAGCAAAACAGCAAGAGTTCTCTGTTCCCTGACATAGCCTCCACAGCTCTGCTGCATTCCACGTGCAGGCTGCAGAGCATAGAGCTACCTCCTTCAAGGGCAGGTACACCTAGACCTACGCCACATGTCTGTGTGCAGAGAGAAAAACAACATAACACGTGAGCCTCCCATATATGTGTCTCCATGGCGCGTTGATTCCTCTGAGTTAAAGTTACTTAAAGAGCATCCAACGCAGAGTGTCCTTCTGACCCCCTCTATGTCCCTGAAGGAAGAATCAAACCTCCCCTGGGCAGGTGCACCTGCTGCATCTGGAGGGTCAACAGATTCGGGAATTCCGGCCTAGAGGCCTCTGTCAGCAAACCAATTCCTTTTTTTAGTAGAAATAATTACTTTAGTTTAGTTTCATTTAGTTTTTATTTCCCAATGCATTATATTTTCCTCTGTCATACAGCATGGTGACCCAGCTACGCATACATGGATACATTCTTTTTTTCTCACATTCTCTTGCTCCATCTTGTGACTAGACACAGTGTCCAATGTGACACAGCAGGATCTCATTGCTACTCCATTCCAAAGGCAATAGTCTGCATCTATTAACCCCAAGCTCTCAAACCCTCCCACTCCCTCTTGGCAAACGCAAGTCTCTTCTCCAAGTCCATGATTTTCTTTTCTGTGGAACGGATCGTTCATTCTGTCTGCTAGATTCCAGATATAAGCGACATCATGTGGTACTGGTCTTTCTCTGTCTCACTTACTTCACTCAGGATGAGGGTCTCCAATTCCATCCATGCGGCTGCAAATGGCATGGTTCTGTTCTTTTTTATGGCTGAGTCGTATTCCATTGTGGGTATATACCACATCTTCCTGATCCAATTGTCTGTTGATGGACATTTGGGTTGCTTCCACGTCTTGGCCGTTGTGAATAGTGCTGCAATGAACATGTGGGTGTGTGTGTCTTTTTCAAGGAAAGTTTTGTCCGGATATATGCCCAAGAGTGGGATTGCGGGGTCATATGGAAGTTCTATGTATAGTTTTCTGTGGTATCGCCACACTGTTCTCCATAGTGGTTGTACCAGCTTACGTTCCCACCAACAGTGCAGGAGGGTTCCCTTTTCTCCACGCCCCCTCCAGCACTTGTTATGTGTGGACGTGTTAACGATGGCCTTTCTGGCTGGTGTGAGGTGGTATCTCAGGGTAATTCTGATTTGCATTTCGCTAATAATCAGGGATGGTCAGCATTGTTTCATGAGCTTGTTGGCCATCTGTGTATCTTCCTTGGAGAAATGTCTATTCAGGTCTTTTGCCCATTTTTCCATTGGGTTGCTGGCTTTTTGGCTGTTGAGCTGCATAAGCTGTGTGTATATTTTAGAGATTAAGCCCTTGTCAGTTGCATCATTTGAAACTACTTTCTCCCATTCTGTAAGCTGTCTCTTGGTTTTTCTTTCTCCTTTTCTTTGCTGAGCAAAAGCTTGTCAGTTTGATGAGGTCCCATCGCTTTATTTTTGCTCTTATTTCTGTTGCATTGGGAGACTGACCTGAGAAAACCTTGGTAAGGTTGATGTCAGAGAATGTTCTGCCTATGTTCCCTTCCAGGACTTTGATGGTGTCTTGTCTCACACTGAAGTCTCTCAGCCACGTTGAGTTTATATCTGTGCATGGTGTGCGGGGGTGTTCTGCTTTCCATGCAGCTGCCCAGGTTTCCCAGCACTTCTTGCTGAAAAGACAGTCTTGTTCCCATTTTTCTGTCCTTGCCTCCTTTGGCAAAGATTAAGTGACCATAGGTTCAGGGTTTGTTTCCGGATTCTCTCTTCTGATCCCCTGGTCTGTCCGTCAGTTTTGGTATCAGTACCACACGGTCCTGAGGACTGAGGCTTTGTGATATTGCCTGAGGTCTGGGAGAGTGATGCCTCCTGCTTGGTTTGTGTTCCTCAGGATTGCGTTGGCAATTCTGGGTCTTTGGTGGCTCCATAGAAATGTTTGGATAGTTTGTTGCACTTCTGTGAAAAATGTCATGGGTAATTAGATAGGGATTGTGTTGAACCTGCAGATCGCTTTGGGAGGTATGGCCATTTTCACAGCATTAAGTTTTCCAACCCAGGAGCATGGACTATCTTTCCCTTTCTTTCCGTCTTCTTTCCTTTCTTGATGAATGTTTTATAGCTCTCGGCATACAGGTCCTCTGCCCCCTTGGTCAGGTGTATTCCCAGGTGTTTGCATTTTGGGGGTGCAATTGTAAAAGGTATTGTGCCTTCGCATTCCTTCTCTAAAGTTTCATTGTGCGTAGACAGAAATGTGACTGATTTCTGAATGTGAATCTTGTATCCTGCTATTTTGCTGAATTTGGTGATCAGTTCTAGTAATTTTTTGGCTGAGGACTTAGGGTTTTCCATCCATATACACATATGCATGCCATCTGCATGCAGTGACGGTTTCATCTCTCCTCCTCCTCCTATGCGGACGCCTTTTATTTCGTTTGCTTGTTTGATTGCTGTGGCAGGACCGCCAGGGCTGTGTTGAGTGACAAGAACATCCCTGTCTTGTTCCAGATTTTAGCAGGAAGGCTTTCAGCTTTGCTCCATTGAGGGTGGTCCTGGCTGTGGGTTGTCAAAAAGGGTTTCGATTATGCGAAGGAATATTCCCTCTATACCCACTTTGGTGAGAGCTTTCATCATGAATGGATGTTGGACTTTGTCTAATGCCCTTTCTGCATCTATTGAGGTGATCATGTGGTTTGGCACTTCTCTTAATGTGGGTAGAACATAGGTTGATTTGCGTATGTTGAAGATCCTCGCAAACTTGATATGAGGCCCATTTGGCCATGGAGTCTGCTTTTGTCTTATGTATTGTTGGGTTTGTTTGGCTAAACTTTGTTGAGAATATTTGTCGGGAGTGATTTCATTACATATGCACTTGCATTTCGGGTGATAGTTCTGGTCAAAGTATGTATTTCTCCTTAAGTCAGTTTGGCTGGGCTGTAAGTTCCTAGAAACTTGTCCATTTCGTCTCGGATGTCAAATTTATGGGCCTGTCATTGTTCATGGTGTTCTCGTGGGATTTTTGGTGTTTCTGCAGCATCCATTAAGATTTTTCCTTTCTCATTTCTTGTTTTGTGTATATGGTGTCTCTCTCACATCTTGTTGATGAGTCTGTCCAGATGCTTGGCAATTTGATTTACCCTTTCAAAGTACCATCTGCTGGTGTGATTGCTTTTTTCTGTTTTTAAAATAAGTTATTGCATTTGATTTACAATATTCTGCAATTTCTGCTGCATAGCAAACGACCCCGTTATACTTGTAAGTACATTCTCTTTTCTCTGCTGTTTTTTGAAGCACTCTTTACTGATTCCTTCTCAAATTCATATGACTAACTTCCTTCTGTTTGCTTTAGATTTTGTTTTTATTGTCTATATTCTAATTGTTTTAGGTGGTAGCTCAGGCTGCCTTGCTAAGAACTTCCCTGTGATAACTGCTTTGGAGGCATCCCACAGATTTTAATGGCTGTGTGTTCATTGTCCTTTTTCTTCAAGTAGTTTTATTTTCCTTTTGATTTCCTCATTGAACATTGGTTTTTTAGAAGCATGAGTGTTACTTTCCATGCATACAGGTTTTATCCCTTTTTTCCAAGTATGATTTCCTTACTTTAAAATAGGCATTTGGATACTTGCAATCACTATGGAAAACGGTAAGGAGGTTTCATAAAGATGAAATACAGAACTGCCTTATAGCCAAATATCGCAGACCAGAGCATTTATAAAAGAAAAAACAAAATTCAAAAATATGCATGAGATATTAGAGATAAATGAAAAAATTTCCCATGAATCCTAAAGATACCCTCCCGTGTAAACACTACAACAGAACAATACCCTCAAGTTCTCATGACGGAAGAGGGATCTGCCCTCCCCTGCAGGTGTGTCCACTCTGTCCTGGAGTTGGTCCAGGAAGCAGGTGGGTCCAGCAGGAGGAGCACAAGTGCAGACACGAGGAGGGACTCCCAGCACGTGTGTGTCCCCGGACCGTCCACAAACCCTCTATGTGCGTAGTTGAAATTTCTTCCCTGAATATGGGGAAAAAATGACTTCTACATCAGAGGGTTGTGTGCAAATGTAAAAACAAAATAGCACACGAGTGATAGGTGTTTACCGTGAAGAAACTGACGTAATGAAAATGCATATTCGTAAATGCTATCAACACAACCAACTTCAAGACACTCATTCCTGCCTTGGGGACCTGCCGTGTTGAGGCCATTCGATGCCATAACCGCTTATATACTAGGAGGCCATGCAAATGGGTTCCTCCCTCAGCAGATAAAACCAGCCCTGCCATCACCCTGCAGCTCTGGCAAGGAGCCCAGCCCCAGGATCCCATTCTGCGATCAGGAAAGAACACAGACCACCCGCCATGGAGTTTCGGCTGAACTGGGTGGTCTTGTTTGCTCTCTTACAAGGTAAATCCTGTGGGTGGGAGAAAAAAGAGGATTTGAGGGCACCTCAGTGTGCGTGTGACAGTTTTCTGACCAGGATGTCTTTGTGTTTGCAGGTGTCCAGGGTGAGGTGAAGCTGGTGGAGTCTGGAGGAGGCCTGGTGCAGCCTGGGGGGTCTCTGAGACTCTCCTGTGTTGGCTCTGGATTCACCTTCAGTAGCTACAACATGATCTGGGTCCGCCAGGCTCCAGGGAAGGGGCTGGAGTGGCTGGCATATATTACTAGTAGTGGTGGTAGCACCTACTACGCAGACTCTGTGAAGGGCCGATTCACCATCTCCAGCGACAACTCCCAGAACACGGCCTATCTGCAAATGAACAGCCTGAGAACCGAAGACACGGCCCGCTATTACTGTGCAAGAGGCACAGTGAGGGGAAGGGAGTCTCAGCCCAGACACAAACCTCCTTGCAAGGACACAGGGTCTGGGCTGCAGGGGGCGCTCAAGACCCACAATCACTATGTGTGTGTTTCATGCCCAGGAGCAGGTGCAGAGGGAGGTGAAGGGCTGGTTTCCTGCCAGGGTCTGGGGCTGCCTCTCCATGTAGCATCTCCCTGGGGATCCTCTTTGGACACAGGATTCTGTGCTTACACTACAGTCTCTGCCACAGAAAGGCCCTGTGAGACAGAAAAGTATCCTCCTGCACAATAGACCTAGAGTAACTTCGCCTGTAATGAGTGTTCTTCTCCAAATATTGCAAAACTTGCGCAGTGTCAGAAATACCTTCCTGCATTTAGGAAGACGTAATCATGGAATTGCCTCTTCCTTTTACACCTCAGCCTTGCCTGTTGTTACAGTTGGCTGACACTGCCAGGGTCGAGACTCCCTGCTCCCTTCGGAATATCATGCCCATGAGACCTAAATGAGCAGGGCAGCACCGCTGGCTCCTCAAGGGTCCCCAAGGGTCCCCGGGAATGATGCCAGGCAGAGGGAACGTGGGTGGGTGTGCTTTCTGCGCTCGTGCCTCCAGGTCCAATACACTCTCCCTTGACTTAGGTGATGCCTGCCTCCTGTTCTGCTCTGTAGCTGATTTTGTGCCAAATGAGCTTCGTTAAAATTATTTCCATTCGATACTTGGTAGGTAACCTTTATAGTCCGGTGGATAATAACCTGTGGATACTCAGACACTGCTGGGGACCACTGTGTTAGATCCTGCCCTCACCGCAGAGCCTGAGGTGAGACCTAGAATGCGGGAGAATCAAACCAGTTCTCGTTCCAGGAAGCGATTACTGCAACCTCATCAGCCATTTCCAGCGCTCTCCAGGAATTCCTCTGAGGGTGTGGAGCAATTTTAAAAGCATGGGCCCACTAAGCATTGTACAGAACAGGGAACTATATCATGTGTCTCATGAGAAAACGTGATGAAGATAAGATGAAAGAAGTGACGTGTAAGTACATCCGGATCACTTCCCTGCACGAAAATGCTGGCAAAACATTTTAAGTCAGCTGCATTTCACTCCAACGCAAATGAAGAAGAAAGCCAAGCAGAGCACACAAACAGCACAACATGGAAAAGAAGATCCAGCCCAGAAGCAAAGGCTCTCTGATCCCTGATGTAGGCTCCACATCTCTTCTGCACTCCAAGTGCAGGCTGCAGAGCTTAGCTCTACGCCTCTCAAATGCGGGGACACCGACACCTACACCACACGTTTGTGTGCAGATAGAAAAACGACACAAGAGGCACTCAGTGTTGGAGCCCCCCCGCCGAATATGTGTCTCCATGGCGTATTGATTACTTTACGCTAATTAAGAAGTAGCCAACACTAGGCACCTGCCCTTCTCTGTGTCCCTGAAGGGAGAATCAGACCTCCCCTGGGAAGGTGCAGCTGCTGCATCTGGAGGCTCAACAGATTAGGGAATTCGGGACTAGAGGCCTCTGCAAGCAAGACTGATCCCTTTTTATTTCATTTTTTAGTTATGGTTTTTATTTTCTCCATTATAGCTGCTTTACAGGGTTCTGTCAATTTTCTGCTGTACAGCAAAGTGACCTAGGCACACACACATTTGTACTCTCTTTATCCCACACTGTCCTCCATCCTGCTCCATCATCAGTGACTAGATACGGTCACAGTGCTATACAGCAGGACCTCACTGCTCATCCATTCCAAAGGCAAGAGTTTGCATCTACTAACCCCGGATTCCCAGGCCATCCCATTCCAACGCCTTCCCCCTTGGCAGCCACAAGTCTGTTCCCCAAATCCATGAGTTTCTTTTCTGTGAAAAGATCAGTATGTTCCATATATTACATCCCAGACATAAGTGATATCCTATGGGTATTTGTCTTTCTCTTTCTGGCATACTTCACTTACCATGAGAATCTCTAGGTCCATCCATGTTGCTGCAAATGGCATTATTACGTTCTTCCTTATGGCTGAGTCACATTCCATTGTGTATATACACCACATCTTCTTAATCCATTCCTCTGTTGACGGACATATAGGTTGTTTCCATGTCTTGGCTGTTGTCAATAGCGCTGCTATAAAGGTAGGGGTGCACCACCCTTTGAATTGTGGTTTTGCCTGGCTATACGCCCAGGAGTGAGATTGTTATATTACCAGGTAGCTGTATATTCAGTTTTCTGAGGAACGTCCATACAGTTTTCCATCATGGTTGTACCAATTTACAAAGGTGAAGGAGGGTTCCCTTTTCTCCACACCCTCCCTGGCGTTTGTTCTTTGTTGAGCTGCTAATGACAGCCATGCTGACAGGTGCGTGTGGATACTTCATGGTGGCTTTGACGTGCACTTCTCTGGTAAGCAGTGGGCTGCACATTTGTTCATATGCCTGCTGCTGCCCATCTATATGTCTTCTTTGGTTAAATGTCTATCTAGGTCTTATGCCCATTTTCCAGCTGGGTTTCCTGTTTTTGTGGTGGTTGAGTTGGATGAGTTGTTGGTAAATTTTGGAGATTAAACCTTTGTCGGTTGGATCATTTGCAAAACTTCCCTCCCATTCTGTGCACTGTCTTCTCATTGGTTTTAATGGTGTCCTTTGCCGTGCAGAAGATTTCGAGTTTCATGAGGTCCCCTTGGCTCTTTTGCGTCTTTCCTGTCTTTCTTCTAGAAAGTGGATCCAACCAGCTGTTGCTGTGACTTAGGTCAGAGAGCTTTCTGCCTGTGTCTTCCTCCTGGAATTTTACACTGTCTGGTCTTACATGTAGGTCTTTATTCCTTTGGAGTTTATTTTTGTGCAGTGTTGCACAACGTTCTGCTCTCATTCTCTTGCGTGCAGCTGTCCAGGTTTCCCAGCACCGTTGACTAAAGACACGGTTTTTCCTCCACTCTGTGATCTCGCCTCCTTCGTCGTAGATTAATTACCTAAAGGCGAGGGGATTATCTCCAGGCCTTCTGTCCTGTTCCACCCATCTGTGTGACCGCTTTTGTGCCAGTACAATAGGGGGTTGGTGACTGAAGCTTTGTAGCAGTGTCTGAAGTCGGGGAGCCTTATTACTCCAGGTCCCTTTCTTCCTTTCCATTCAGCTTTTGCTTTTCGAGGTCTTCTGTGTTTCCACACGAATTTCAAAATACTTTGCTCTCGTTCCGTGAAGAACGTCCTTGGTAATTGGACAGGGACTGCACTGAATCTGCAGATCGCCTGAGGCAGGTTATTGTTGTGACTATGTTGGTTCTTTCAATCCAAGAGCATGTTATAGTTTTCTTTCTTTTTTTTTAGTTTGTATGATGATTTCTGTTTTGTCTTCCATTATACCTGGTTTACAGCGCTGTCAAGAGCATGTTACACTTTCCCACCAATTTGTGTCTTTGATTTCTTTCATCAGGGTTATGGTTTCATATCACATATTTTTTGTCACTTTAGGTAGATTTATTCCTAGGTATTTTACTTTTTGATGCAATGGTAAGTGAGATTGTTTCCCTAATTTCTCCTTCTGATCTTTCATTGTTAGTATTTGGAAATGCAACTGATGTATCTGTATTAATTTTGTATCCTGAAACTTTACCAAATTCATTGATGAGCTCTATGAGTCTTCCGGTCGTGTCTTTAAGATCTTCTAAGTACACAATCATGTCACCTGCAAACAGTGATAGATTTACATCTTCTTTTCCAATTTGGAGTCCTTCTATTTCTTTTTCTTCTCGGGTTGCCATGGCTAGGACTTCCAAGGTTATATTGAATAACAATGGTGAAAGAGGATCTCCTCGCCTTATTCCTGACCTCGGCAGAAGTGTTTTCAGTTTTTCATCTTTGAGAATGGGGTTTCCCATATATGGGTCTTCGTATATTGAGGTAATTCCTCTTGATGCCCACTCTCTGGCGTGCTTCTCAGGAAATGGGTGTTGAATTGTGTCCAAAGCTTTTTCTGCATCTATTGAGATGATCACATGGTTTTCATTTTTCACTTCGATGATGTGGTGTATCACCTTGATAGATTTGGGGCTATTGAAGAAGCCTTGCATCCCTGGGATAAATCCTACTTCATCATGGTGTATGATCTTTTAGTGTATTTCTGTACGCAGTTTGTGACTATTTTGTTGAGTATTTTTGCAAGTATAGTCATCAGTGAAATTGGCCTGCCATATGCTGTTTTTGTGGTACCTCTATCTGCTCTTGGTATCAGGGCAATGGTCACTCCGTAGAACGGATTTGGGAGTGTTCCTTCCTCTGCAACTTGCAGAGGCACAAACCTCTGCAGATTCTCTGGGCAGAGCTGAGATGCCTGTTTGTGTCTGTGTTTTCCTTGCTCAAGCAGGTCACTGCTTTTGCAGGCAGTGGGCACAGCTTCTAGCAGTTTTTCTGGTGTTGCTTTGCTGGCACAAGCCTCGGTAGAGTCTCTGGGCAGAGCCAAGGCACCTGCGTTTTCCTTGATTGGCAGGGAGTGAGCTCTGGTGAGCCTTTCCAGGGAATGGGCCCTACCTCTCTTGGTGAAATACAGACGCCCGTGTTTCCTGCTCAAGGAGGTAGTTGCTTTTGCAGGAAGTGGGTGCTGTAGCCAGCAGTTTTTCTGATGCATCCTGCTGGTCAGACTCCCTGCAGATTTTCTGGGTGGAGCCAATCACCTGTGTTTTCCTGCATCTTTCAGAGCTGAGTGCCACCACCACCAGCAGCTCTCCTGCCCTTGGTTGGGCTCCGCTAGCACAGGGCCCCCTCCAACAAGGACCAGAAACTTGTGTAATTTCGCAGGTGGCTACCCCACCTGCTCCAAGAAGTCTGTACCCCAAGGGCAGGGCTGATTCCCAGCCATTGTTAGGCAGCTGCTTTGGCCAAGTGCTGTCCAAGCTGAGGCAGGCACTGTCCTGCAGCTTGAGAAAGCTGGCACAGGGAAAAAGGCTGCAGTGGTGCATCCCCAAACAGTGGTGTCTAGTCTCTAAGCCCAAATGGTTGGCTTCTGCTTAGATGCCCTCCACTGTGCTTTCCCTGCACTCTAGTCTCTCCAGGCTGTTCCTGCCTGACGCACTGTGGTTTTTCCCCTTGGAGCTGGCCCCAGCTCCCTCTTTGGGTCCGACCTCTAAGCCCAACGTTTTAGTTCCCAACACCTGCTGGCACCCGCTTATGGTGACCTTTGTCCATAGCACTGACCGTTTTCGGAGGCATCTCTCCTGCTGAACGGTTCCAGACCATCTGTGCAGCCCTCCGTTTTTGGCTGATCTCATCGCTGGTCAGGGAGGTTCCTGGGGTGCAGGAGCTGTTTCACTTTTCAGCTCCCACCTGGGAGAGCAGGTCCTGTCTCCTTTCCTTTCACGACGCCTTCTGTTGTTCTTTATGTCCTATCTGGTTTGGTACTATTTTTGTTATTCGATCGTAATCTAGATTTCTGATGTCACTTTTTCACAAATTTCCTGTGGGAATAGTTCCAGATATGGTTGTATATTCAATGTATTTGTAGGTGTAGATTGGCCTTATGTCCTGCTGCTCTGACATCTTAGACCTCCTCTCTCTGATTACTGTACCTTTGTAATCTTCTCTGAAATATGAGAGAGTTATGCCTCCTGCCTACTTTCTTCCTTTCTTTTCTTTTCTTTGACAATTCTGGTCCTTTTAGGGTTCCATGTAAATTTTTGTATTGGTTGTATAAGTTCTATTTAAGAAAAAAAGGCATAGGTAACTTAAATGGGATTGAATTACATTTGTAGATTTCTTTGGGCATTATAGGCATTTTACGGATATCGATTCTTCAAATCCAGGAGCATGGGATAGCTTTCCATTTCTTTGAATCCTCTTTCATTTCCTTGATGAAAGTTTTATAGTTCCCAGTCTAAGAAAGTTTCACCCCCGGGCAGCATTATTCCTAAGGATTCCGTTTGGGGGGGTGCAATTTTTAAAGGTTGTATTACTTTATATTCCTTTTCTAAGAGATCATTGCTATTATACAGACATGCAAACTGTTCCTGAATGTTAATCTTGTATCCTGATAGTTGGCTGAATTCGCTGGTCAGTTTGAGCAGGTTTTCTGCAGAGTATTTTTGATTGTTATATATACTATCATGTCATCTTCATAACGATACAATTTTATCTCTTCTCTTCCAATGTGGATACACTGTAGTTCTTTTGTTGGTCTCGTACCATTCCAAGGACGTCCAACCCTGTGTTGAATAAAAGCGATGAGAGTGGGCATTCTTGTCTTGTTCTGGACTTAGGTGAGAACGTCTCCAGCTTTGCTCCCAATAGCATCACGTTGGCTGAAGGCTTCTCAAAAATGAATTTTAGGTTAATGTTCATGCCCTCAAGACAAACTGTGGTGAGTTTTCATCATGGGTGGATGTTGGATTTTGTCGAATGCTTGTTCTGCATCTCCTGAGATAAGCCTGTGGTTTTTGACTTTTCTTAGTGTGTGTATATCGTAGATTCACTTGCCTATGTTGAACCACCTTGTGACCTTGGCATGCATCCCACTTGCTCGTGGTATATGCTTTTTTTTTTCTGTGCTCTTGGATTTCTTGGTGAAAATTTGGTTGACTATATTTGTAGAGAGTGTTTCTATTACATATGCAACTTCATTTCTAGTGATAGGCCTGGTCAAATGATGTATTTCTTCCTAATTCACTTTGGTGGGCCATATGTCTCTAGAAACGTGTGCATTTCATCTAGGATGTCAAATTTGTTGGGACGTAATGGGTCATGGGGGTTCTCTTACATTTTTTTGTACTTCTGCAGTATCCATTGAGATTTCTCCCTTTCATTTCTCATGTTGTTGATTTGGTTTTTCTCTCTCTTATTTGCTTGGTGAGTCTGGCCTGGGCTTGTCAATTGTCTTTACTGTTCAAAGAACCAGCTCTTGTTTTTTTTTTTTTTTTTTGTCTTTTTGCTATTTCTTTGGGCCGCTCCCGCGGCATATGGAGGTTCCCAGGCTAGGGGTCGAATCGGAGCTGTAGCCACCGGCCTACGCCAGAACCACAGCAACATGGGATCCGAGCCGCGTCTGCAACCTACACCACAGCTCACGGCAACGCCGGATCGTTAACCCACTGAGCAAGGGCAGGGACCGAACCCGCAACCTCATGGTTCCTAGTCGGATTCGTTAACCACTGCGCCACGATGGGAACTCCAGCTCTTGTTTTGATTGATATTTTCTTATTGTTTAACATATATTTTAAATATATTTGATTTGCAATGTTCAAACAATTTCTGCTGTATGTCAAAGTGACACGGATACGTGTGTGTGTGTGTGTGTGTGTGTGTGTGTGTCTGTGTGTGTGTGTGTATTTGCTTTTCTCTATAGCCTTTCGAATCTCTGCTTTACTCTTTTCCTCTCTAATCCTTATGGTTTCCTTCCTTCTGCTGACGTTAGAGGTTTTTTGGTTTTCTTTGTTCCAGTTCATTTAGGTGGTAGGTTATGTTGCTGCTATGAGGCCTCCATTGCTATAAACGTCCCTCAGAGACCTGCTTGGGCATCATCCCATAGATTTTGAATGGTTGTGTTTGCATTGTCTTCTTTCTCGAGGTAGTTTTTAAGTGCTTTTTATTTTTTATTGCATTTTTAGGGCAGCACTTGGGGCATATGGAATTTTCCAGGCTAGGGGTCGAATAGGAGCTACAGTTGCTGGCCACAGCCACAGCCACAGCCACAGCCACTTGGGATGGGAGCCAAGACTGCAGCCTACGCCACAGCTCACAGCAATGCCAGATCCTTAACCCAATGGGCAAGAAGTGGTCTCGAGCACGCACACTCATGGATACGAGTTGGACTGATTTCTGCTGCCTACGATGGAAATGTCTATAATTTCCTTTTTGATTTCATCACTGACCCGTCGGATTTCACTAGCATGGTTTTCAGTCTCCAGGTGTGCAGGTTTTTCCCCAATTTTTTCCTACGAATGACTTCCTTAATGCAATTATTGACTTGGTAAGAACTTGCCACAGAACATAAATCCATAGATTTGAAGAGCAGACGTGTGTTTGCCGAGGGGGAGGGGGAGGGGACAGGATGGATTGGGAGTTTGTGGTTAATCGATGCACACTCCGGCATTGGGAGTGGAAAAGCAGTGGGATCCGGCTGTACAGCTCAGGGAACTGTATCGAGTCACTTGAGACAGAACATGATAGGGGATTAGGTGTGAAAAAGGACACATGTGTGTGTGTGTCAGGGTCACTTTGTGGTACAATACAAATCAGCAGAATACAGTAAATCATATCGACTGCAAAAAACAGAAATCTTTTTAAACGTCTAATGATAAATCATAATACAATAAAATATGTTTAAAAAGAATGTTTATATAAGCATAACTGAACTATTTTGCTATACAGCCAAGTTAACATAACATGGTAAAGCACCTCTATTTCAATAAAATAATTTTAAATAAAAATGAATACAGTACTACCATGTAGTCCAGATATCCCACTCGAGAATATCTATAAGAAGAAAACCGTAACTAAAAATGTACTTGAGGAGTTCCCACTGTGGCTCAGTGGAAACGAATCCAACTATAGGAGCCATGAGGTTGCAGGTTCGATCCCTGGCCTCGCTCAGTGGGTTAAGGATATGGCATTGCCGTGAGCTGTGGTGTACGTCGCAGAATCGATCGGATCCTGCTTTGCTGTGACTGTGGCAAAGGCCGGCAGTTGTAGCTCTGACTTGACGCCCTAGCCTGGGAACCTCCATAGGCCACGCGTGTGGCCCTCAAAGCAAAAACTCCACAACACAACCCACTTTAGAGACCGTTGTGCTTTTCCCACGAATCCTGATGATAAATTTCCAGGAAAACGCTACCACAGAACAATGTCATCATGTTCTCCTCAGGGAGGGGTCTGCCCGCCCCTCCAGGCATGCCCACTCTGTCCTGGAACTGCCCAGGGCAGCGGAGTGTTCAGCAGGAAGACCTCGAGTGCCGACCCGAGGAGGGACTCCCAGCACGTGTGTGTCCCCGGACCCTCCGCACACCCTCTACGTGCCCAGTTGAAGTTAACCCCTCGAGTAAGAGGAACACAACGACTTCTACACCAGAGGGGCCTGTGCAACTGTGCAATCAGCATAGCACATGTGCATATGTGCTTCCTGTGAAGAAAGTGACATAACGAAAACATATTTCCCTAAAGGCTCTCGGCACAACCAACGGCAAGACACGCACACCTTCTCTTGGGAAGGGCCCTTTCAGGGTCATGCGATGCCATAGCCGCTTATATACTAGGAGGCCATGCAAATGGGTTCCTCCCTCAGCAGATAAAACCAGCCCTGCCATCACCCTGCAGCTCTGGCAAGGAGCCCAGCCCCAGGATCCCGTTCTGTGATCCGGAAAGAACACAGACCACCCTCCATGGAGTTTCGGCCAAACTGGGTGGTCTTGTTTGCTCTCTTACAAGGTAAATCCTGGAGGGAAAGAAAGAGGATTGGAGGGGACCTCAGTGGGTGTGTGACAGTTTTCTGACCAGGATGTCTTTGTGTTTGCAGGTGTCCAGGGTGAGGAGAAGCTGGTGGAGTCTGGAGGAGGCCTGGTGCAGCCTGGGGGGTCTCTGAGACTCTCCTGTGTCGGCTCTGGATTCGACCTCAGTGACTACGCTTTCAGCTGGGTCCTCCAGGCTCCAGGGAAGGGGCTGGAGTGGCTGGCAGCTATTAGTACTAGTGGTAGTAGCACCTACTACGCAGACTCTGTGAAGGGCCGATTCACCATCTCCAGAGACAATTCCCAGAACACGGCCTATCTGCAAATGAACAGCCTGAGAACCGAAGACACGGCCCGGTATTACTGTGCAACAGGCACAGTGAGGGGAAGGCATGTCAGCCCAGACAAAAACCTCTCTGCAGGGACACAGGGTCTGGGCTGCAGGGGGCACTCAAGACCCACAATCACTATGTGTGTGCTTCATGCCCAGGAGCAGGTGCAGAGGGAGGTGAAGGGCTGGTTTCCTGCCAGGGTCTGGGGCTGCCTCTCCATGTAGCATCTCCCTGGGGATCCTCTTTGGACACATGATTCTGTGCTTACACTACAGGCTCTGCAACACAAAGGCCCTCTGAGACAGGAAGAAAATTTAGTGTCATGCACAGTAGACATAGAGTAATTTACGATTTCAATTCCTGATTGTTCTCGTCCAAATATTGAAAAAATTGAGCAGCTTCAGACATACCACACTGGCTTTAAGCAGAGGGAATCATAGACTTGCTTCCTCCTTTGGAATCTCAGTCCTTGCTTGTTGTTAGGTTGGCAGACACTGCCAGGGTCGTGGCTCCTTGCTTTCCTGTAATTCTGATGCATGCAGAGCCTAAAAGCAGGGTATCACACCAGGACCCTCACGGGCCCCCAGGAATGATGCCAGGTAGAGAGGACGTGGGTGGACTGTCCTTTCTGGGCTCTTGCTTCCAGGTCCAATACACTCTCCTTCGACGTAGGTGCTGCCTGCATCCTGTTCTGCTCTGTACGTTACATGGTGACAAATAGGATCCAGGAAAATTATCTCAATCAACACGTAGATAATTGGTCGGGAACGTTTACACTCAGGCAGATGATAACATGTGGATTTTCTGCAAGTGCTGTAAACCAATGGGCAGGATCCCGCCTTCACCACACAGTCCGAGGTGAGCACTAGGCAGCAAGAGAAACACCCTGTTCTCATTCCAGGAAGCCATCACTGCAACCTCACTAGCCATTGCCAACTCTCTCCAGGAATTCCTGTGAGGGGTGGGGAGCAGGTCCAGTTTTGAAAGCTCAGGCCTGGGAGTTCCCGTCGTGGCACAGTGATTAACAAATCTGACTAGCAACCATGAGGTTGCGGGTTCGATCCCTGGCCTTCCTCATTGTGTTAAGGGTCCGGAGTTGCTGTGCGCTGTGGTATAGGTCACAGACGTGGCTCCCATCCTGCGTTGCTCTGGCTCTGGTGGAGGCCGGCGGCTACAGCTCTGATTAGACCCCTAGCCTGGGAACCCCCATATGCCACAAGAATGGCCCACGAAATGGCAAAGAGACAAAAAAAGGGGAAAAAAAGGAAGGGAAAGAAACCACAGGCCCTGTTAGCAAAGTATAGACTTGGGAACTACATCCAATCTCTTGGGATAAATTATGAAGACGAGAATATGGAAGAAGAATGTACATATAAGTATATCTGGATTGCTCTACACAGAAGAAGTTGGCACAACACTGTAAATCAACTATGCTTTAATGTAAAACAAACCATAAAGACAAGCAAAACAGCAAGAGTTCTCTGTTCCCTGACGTAGCCTCCACCGCTCTGCTGCATTCCACGTGCAGGCTGCAGAGCATAGAGCTACCTCCTTCAAGGGCAGGTACACCTAGACCTACGCCACATGTCTGTGTGCAGAGAGAAAAACAACATAGCACGTGAGCCTCCCATATATGTGTCTCCATGGCGCGTTGATTCCTCTGAGTTAAAGTTACTTAAAGAGCATCCAACGCAGAGCGTCCTTCTGACCCCCTCTGTGTCCCTGAAGGAAGAATCAAACCTCCCCTGGGCAGGTGCACCTGCTGCATCTGGAGGGTCAACAGATTCGGGAATTCCGGCCTAGAGGCCTCTGTCAGCAAACTAATTCCTTTTTTTAGTAGAAATAATTACATTAGTTTAGTTCCATTTAGTTTTTATTTCCCAATGCATTATATTTTCCTCTGTCATACAGCATGGTGACCCAGCTACGCATACATGGATACATTCTTTTTTTCTCACATTCTCTTGCTCCATCTTGTGACTAGACACAGTGTCCAATGTGACACAGCAGGATCTCATTGCTACTCCATTCCAAAGGCAATAGTCTGCATCTATTAACCCCAAGCTCTCAAACCCTCCCACTCCCTCTTGGCAAACGCAAGTCTCTTCTCCAAGTCCATGATTTTCTTTTCTGTGGAGCGGATCGTTCATTCTGTCTGCTAGATTCCAGATATAAGCGACATCATATGGTACTGGTCTTTCTCTGTCTCACTTACTTCACTCAGGATGAGGGTCTCCAATTCCATCCATGCGGCTGCAAATGGCATGGTTCTGTTCTTTTTTATGGCTGAGTCGTATTCCATTGTGGGTATATACCACATCTTCCTGATCCAATTGTCTGTTGATGGACATTTGGGTTGCTTCCACGTCTTGGCCGTTGTGAATAGCGCTGCAATGAACATGTGGGGGTGTGTGTCTTTTTCAAGGAAAGTTTTGTCCGGATATATGCCCAAGAGTGGGATTGCGGGGTCATATGGAAGTTCTATGTATAGTTTTCTAAGGTATCTCCACACTGTTCTCCATAGTGGTGGTACCAGCTTACGTTCCCACCAACAGTGCAGGAGGGTTCCCTTTTCTCCACACCCCCTCCAGCACTTGTTATGTGTGGACGTGTTAATGACGGCCATTCTGACTGGGTGAGGGGGTATCTCAGAGTAATTCTGGTTTGATTTCCCCTAATAGTCAGGGAGGGTGAACATGTCTTCATGTGCTTGTTGGCCATCTGTGTATCTTCCTTGGAGAAATGTCTCTTCAGATCTTTTGCCCATTTTCTCAGTGGGTTGTGGGCTTTTTTGCTGTTGAGTTACATAAGCTGTGTGTGTGTTTTAGAGATTAAGCCCTTGTCAGTTGCATCATTTGAAAATACTTCTCCCATTCTGTAAGCTGTCTCTTGGTTTTTCTTTCTCCTTTTCTTTGCTGAGCAAAAGCTTGTCAGTTTGATGAGGTCCCATTGCTTTATTTTTGCTCTTATTTCTGTTGCTTTGGGAGACTGACCTGAGAAAACATTGGTAAGGTTGATGTCAGAGAATGTTCTGCCTTTGTTCCCTTCCTGGACTTTGATGGTGTCTTGTCTTACACTGAAGTCTCTCAGCCACGTTGAGTTTATATCTGTGCATGGTGTGCGGGGGTGTTCTGCTTTCCATGCAGCTGCCCAGGTTTCCCAGCACTTCTTGCTGAAAAGACAGTCTTGTTCCCATTTTTCTGTCCTTGCCTCCTTTGGCAAAGATTAAGTGACCGTAGGTGTTGGGGTTTGATTCCGGGTTCTCTCTTCTGATCCCGTGGTCTGTCTGTCGGTTTTGGTACCAGTACCACACGGTCCTGAGGACTGAGGCTTTGTGATATTGCCTGAGGTCTGGGAGAGTGATGCCTCCTGCTTGGTTTGTGTTCCTCAGGATTGCGTTGGCAATTCTGGGTCTTTGGTGGCTCCATAGAAATGTTTGGATAGTTTGTTGCACTTCTGTGAAAAATGTCATGGGTAATTAGATAGGGATTGTGTTGAACCTGCAGATCGCTTTGGGAGGTATGGCCATTTTCACAGCATTAAGTTTTCCAACCCAGGAGCATGGACTATCTTTCCCTTTCTTTCCGTCTTCTTTCCTTTCTTGATGAAAGTTTTATAGCTCTCGGCATACAGGTCCTCTGCCCCCTTGGTCAGGTGTATTCCCAGGTGTTTGCATTTTGGGGGTGCAATTGTAAAAGGTATTGTGTCTTCACATTCCTTCTCTAAAGTTTCATTGTGCGTAGACAGAAATGTGACTGATTTCTGAATGTGAATCTTGCATCCTGCTACTTTGCTGAATTTGGTGATCAGTTCTAGTAATTTTTTGGCTGAGGCCTTAGGGTTTTCCATCCATATACACATATGCATGTCATCTGCATGCAGTGGCGGTTTCATCTCTCCTCCTCCTCCTATGCGGACGCCTTTTATTTCGTTTGCTTGTTTGATTGCTGTGGCAGGACCGCCAGGGCTGTGTTGAATGACAAGAACATCCCTGTCTTGTTCCAGATTTTAGCAGGAAGGCTTTCAGCTTTGCTCCATTGAGGGTTGTACTGGCTGTGGGTTGTCATAAAGGGCTTCGATTATGCGAAGGAATATTCCCTCTATACCCACTTTGGTGAAAGCTTTCATCATGAATGGATGTTGGACTTTGTCTAATGCCCTTTCTGCATCTATTGAGGTGATCATGTGGTTTGGCACTTCTCTTAATGTGGGTAGAACATAGGTTGATTTGCGTATGTTGAAGATCCTCGCAAACTTGATATGAGGCCCATTTGGCCATGGAGTCTGCTTTTGTCTTATGTATTGTTGGGTTTGTTTGGCTAAACTTTGTTGAGAATATTTGTCGGGAGTGATTTCATTACATATGCACTTGCATTTCGGGTGATAGTTCTGGTCAAAGTATGTATTTCTCCTTAAGTCAGTTTGGCTGGGCTGTAAGTTCCTAGAAACTTGTCCATTTCGTCTCGGATGTCAAATTTATGGGCCTGTCATTGTTCATGGTGTTCTCGTGGGATTTTTGGTGTTTCTGCAGCATCCATTAAGATTTTTCCTTTCTCACCTGACCTCTTTGCTGTACAGTGGGAAAATTTTAAAAAAAATTATTAAAAAGAAAAAAAAGAGCAGGAGTTCCCATCATGGTGCAGTGGTTAACAAATCTGACTAGGAACTCTGAGTTTGTGGGTTCGGTCTCTGCCCTTGCTCAGTGGGTTAACGATCCGGCGTTGCCATGAGCTCTGGTGTAGGTGGCAGACTCGGCTGGGATCCTGCGTTGCTGTGGCTCTTGCGTAGCCGAGTGACTACAGCTCTGATTAGACCCCTAGCCTGGGAACTTCCATATGCTGCCGGAGCGGCCCAAGAAATAGCAAAAAGACCAAAAAAAAAAAAAAAAATAAGAGCAAATTAAAAAAAAAAGAGATATTTCCTTTCTCATTTCTTGTTTTGTGTATATGGTTTCTCTCTCAGATCTTGTTGAGAATTCTGTCCTGATGCTTGGCAATTTGATTTGCCCTTTCAAAGTACCATCTCCTGGTCTGATTCTGTTTCTTCTTTTAACATAATTTATTATAGTTGCTAAAAAATGTTCTATTAATTTCAGTTGTACAGCACGTGACCAGTATATATATATATATATATATATATGAGAATCCGTTTTCGTCTATTTTTTAAGTGTTATTTCATAGATTTCTTCTCAGCTCCATATGATGACCATCCTTCTGCTAACGTTCCAGGGATTTTTTTTTTCCTTTTCCCTAATTCCCTTAGGTGATAGCTTAGGCTGCATAGCCATCATCATCGTGTAATGACACCTTTGGGGGCATCCCATAGATTTGGAATGGCTGTGTTTTCACTGTCATTTTCCTTGATGTGCTTTGATTTTCCTTTTGATATCCTGATTGAACACTGGATTATTAGAAGCATGTATTTAACTTTCCAGGCACACAGATTTTATCCATTTCTCCAGGAATGATTTCTTGGCTTCAGTATAGGTATTTGGGTACATGCAACCACTATGGAGAACAGTAGGGAGGTTACTTAAGAATGAAGCACAGAACTGCCGAATACTCCAGAGGACCCATGCCAGAGCATCTGTATAAAGGAAACCCATAAATCCAAAATAGACACTAGAGAAATATGAGAAACTCCCATGAACCCTAACGATACATCCCAAGGTAAATAGGACGGGGGAACAATACCATCGTGTGCTTTAGATGGAAGGGGATCTGCCCCCCTGCAGGTGTGTCCACTCTGTCCTACAGTTGCTTCAGGGGACAGGTGGGTCCAGCAGGAGGAGCACAAGTGCAGACACAAGGAGGGACTCCCAGCACGTGTGTGTCCTTGAGACGCCACAGTACCCTATGCCCCTGGGTGAGTTTCTTTCCTGAATGTGGGGAAAACAATGACTTCTCTGTCAGTGCTTTGTGTGCCACGGTAGAAATCAGAATGGCCCACGAGTGACAGGTGTCTACCGTGACGAAACTGATGCAATGAAGAGACATCTTCGTAAAGGCCATCCAACCGACCAGCATCAGGACCCTCATGCCTGCCTTGGGCACCTGCCACTTTGAGGCCATGCGATGCCATAACCGCTTATATACTAGGAGGCCATGCAAATAGGTTCCTCCCTCAGCAGATAAAACCAGCCCTGCCATCACCCTGCAGCTCTGGCAAGGAGCCCAGCCCCAGGATCCCGTTCTGTGATCCGGAAAGAACACAGACCACCCGCCATGGAGTTTCGGCTGAACTGGGTGGTCTTGTTTGCTCTCTTACAAGGTAAAGCCAGGGGGGGAGGAAAAAAGAGGATTGGAGGGCAGCTCAGTGTGCGTGTGACAGTTTTCTGACCAGGATGTCTTTGTGTTTGCAGGTGTCCAGGGTGAGGAGAAGCTGGTGGAGTCTGGAGGAGGCCTGGTGCAGCCTGGGGGGTCTCTGAGACTCTCCTGTGTCGGCTCTGGATTCACCTTCAGTAGTACCTACATTAACTGGGTCCGCCAGGCTCCAGGGAAGGGGCTGGAGTGGCTGGCAGCTATTAGTACTAGTGGTGGTAGCACCTACTACGCAGACTCTGTGAAGGGCCGATTCACCATCTCCAGCGACAACTCCCAGAACACGGCCTATCTGCAAATGAACAGCCTGAGAACCGAAGATACGGCCCGCTATTACTGTGCAAGAGGCACAGTGAGGGGAAAGCAGTCTGAGCCCAGACACAAACCTCCCTGCAGGGCCACAGGGTCTGGGCTGCAGGGGGCGCTCAGGACCCACAATCACTATGTGTGTGTTTCCTGCCCAGGAGCAGGTGCAGAGGGAGTTGGAAGGCTGGTTTCCTGCCAGGGTCTGGGGCTTCCTCTTCATGTAGCATCTCCCTGGGGATCCTCTTTGGACACATGATTCTGTGCTTACACTACAGGCTCTGCAACACAAAGGCCCTCTGAGACAGGAAGAAACACTATTGTGTCATGCACAATAGACAGAGAGTAATTTACGATTTCAATTCCTGATTGTTCTCGTCCAAATATTGAAAAAATCGAGCAGGTTCAGACATACCACACTGGCTTTCAGCAGAGGGAATCATAGACCTGCTTCCTCCTTTGGAATCTCAGTCCTTGCTTGCTGTTAGGTTGGCAGACACTGCCAGGGTCGTGGCTCCCTGCTTTCCTATAGTTCTGATGCATGCAGAGCCTAAAAGCAGGGTATCACACCAAGACCCTCCCAGGCCCCCAGGAATGATGCCAGGTAGAGAGGACGTGGGTGGACTGTCCTTTCTGGGCTCTTGCGTCCAGGTCCAATACACTCTCCATCGACGGAGGTGAAGCCTGCATCCTGTTCTGCTCTGTGGGTGACATGGTGACAAATAGGAACCATGAAAATTATCTCAATCAACACGTAGATAATTGGTCGGGAACGTTTACACTCAGGCAGATGATAACATGTGGATTTTCTGCAAGTGTTGTAAACCAATGGGCAGGATCCCGCCTTCACCACACAGTCCGAGGTGAACACTATGCAGCTAGAGAAACACCCCTGCTCTCATTCCAGGAAGCCGTCACTGCAACCTCACTAGCCATTGCCAACTCTCTCCAGGAATTCCTGTGAGGGGTGGGGAGCAGGTCCAGTTTTGGAAGCACAGGCCCTGTTACAAAGTATAGACTTGGGAACTACATCCAATCACTTGGGAAAAAATATGAGGAAGATAATATGAGAAAAAAGAATGTACATATAAGTACAAGGATCACTTTACCGCAAAATAGGCACAACACTGTAAATCAACTCTGCTTTAGAGTAAAATAAACAAAAAAGACAAGCCTAACAGCAAGAGTTCTCTGTTCCCTGATGTAGGCTCCACGCCTCTTCTGCATTCCATGTGCAGGCTGCAGGGCTTAGCTCTACCTCCTTCAAAGGCAGGTACACCTAGACCTACCCCACATGTGTGTGTGCACATAGAAAAACAACATAACATATGGCCACCCATATATGTGTTCCATTGCAGGTTGATTATTCTGAGTTAAAGCGAATGAGAGAATCCCAACACAGAGAGGAACCATCTGACCTCCTCTGTGTCCCTGAAGGAAGAATCAGACCTCCCCTGGGAAGGTGCACCTGCTCCATCTGGAGGGTCAGCAGATTCGGGAATTCGGGCCTAGAGGCTTCTGTAAGCAACACCGATTCCTTCCGCCGTACTGCCCCCACCCACACCATGCTCAGGGTCTTCCCTCACTGGGCACTCAAAGGATGCATGTCTTCTTTTCTTTAGTTTTATGATATCATTGATTGTCCATGTTCTCTCAATGCTGCTCTGCACCAAACTGGCATTATGTGTATACATACCTTTTTCGGATTCTCATATGCTCTTCAATCGTGTTTTCACACACTGGCTGCATGTGCTTCCCTGTGCAGCACATCAGGACCTCACGGCTCATTCATCTCAAGGTCACTGTTTACACCCACTAACCCCAAACTTCCAGTCCGTCCCACGCCCTCCCTCCCGCCTTGCCAACCACAGGGCTGCTCTCCGCGTGCGTGAGCCTGTTTCTCCTCCCTACATGGTCTCATCTGTGAATGTATCAGACTCCACAAATGAGAGGTATATGGTGTGTGTCGTTCTCTCTGTGACTCACGTCCCTTAGCAGGAGACCCTGCAGGTGCATCAGTGCTGCAGCAAATGGCATTCACTGGTCTTTCTGAACCCGGAGTACATCATACATACTTTCGTTCTTAGTAGATCTTACATACTAAGAGGTCAACAGAAAGGGGGCACACCTCTGCTGAGGAAAACAAGCCTGCCCTGATCCCACAGCCCTGGCAGAGGAGCCCCTGCCCCAGCAGGCCCAGCTGCTCCCACTGTGTGATCAGGCCTGAACACAGACCCCCCACCATGGAGTCTGGGCTCAGCTGGGCGGTTTGGCGGATGGACCACACGGAAATTTCTGGAGATCAGGAGATGCTGAAATGTGAGCGGCCATCGGTGGGTGTGCGAGAGGTTCCTGACCAGGATGGCTTTGTGTTTACAGGGACCCAGCGTGAGGTGCAGCTGGTGGAGTCTGGGGGAGGCCTGGGGGGCCTCTGGGACTCTCCTGTGCAGCTTGTGGATGCAGCTTCAGTAGCTCCTACCTGAGCGGGGTCCTCCAGGCTCCAGGGAAGGGACTGCAGTAGGTCTCATGGACCTGTAATCATGGTCACACACACGATGCAGACTCTGTGAAGGGCCGGTTCACCTTCTGCAGAGACGACTCCAAGAACATGCTGGACCTGCAACTGAACTTCTGGGAGTCAAGGACTCAGCCTCGTGTGGCTTTTCCAGTGACACTGAGGGGCAGGGAGTTTGAGCCCAGGCAAAAACCTCCCTGCAGGGACACAGGGTCTGGGCTGCAGGGGGCGCTCAGGACCCACAATGAGTGTTTCAGCCCAGGAGCAGGTGCAGAGGCAGGTGAAGGGCGGGATTCCCGCCAGGGTCTGGGGCTTCCTCTCCATGCGGCATCTCCCCAAGGGAACCCTGTGGACTCCAGGCTCTGACGGAGAAAGGACTGTTGGAAGGGGGGGAATATGCTCCCACGCTTGAAAGGTAGGGGGCGTGACGTGTTTCTTTCCCCCTCCTCTTCGTCGTAGTGACAATCGCTCCTATCAGTCAGATGAAGCTACAGAAGAGGCTCGGTTGGACTCAGCCATGCTGCTCGGCAGGAGCAGCAGACAGTACTTGCTGGACATCCAACATCAGCGGGCACTTGATCCCAAAGCAAGGAACTCAACTCCCCTTGGTGGCCCTGATTCACCAGACCCTCTCTCACCGCCTCCATGCTAGTTTCCTCCGTGCAAGGGCACAGGGACTCTGACGCAGCTTGGTGTAGAAATTCAGCCTAATGACACCTCAGCAAGAGCCACGGCGTGTAGCCAGACAGTGTGGTACTGGCACAGAGACAGACCCACAGAACAATGGAACACAATCAAGAGCCCAGAAACACACCCAGACATCTACGGCTAACTAATCTTTGACAACGCGGGCAAGAAAATAAAATGGGAAAAGACAGTCTCTTCAGCACGTGGTGCTGGAAACCTGACCAGCTGCATGTACATCATGAAACTAGAACAAGTGGGTTTATTTCTGGGCTCTTGATTGTGTTCCATTGTTCTGTGGGTCTGTCTCTGTGCCAGTACCACACTGTCTGGTTCACAGTCGCTCTGTAATATTGTCGTACATCTGGCGGAGTGACACCTCCTGCTTGCCACGCCCGCCCACTCCCCTCAGGCTGGCTTAGGCAATGCTGGTTCTTTTATGCGTCTATGAAGAGTTCCCACCACCAGTGCAGGAGGGTTCCCTTTTCTCCACACCCCCTCCAGCACTTGTTATGTGTGGACGCGTTAATGACGGCCATTCTGACTGGGCGAGGGGGTATCTCAGAGTAATTTGGATTTGCTTTCCCCTAATAGTCAGGGACGGTGAGCATGTCTTCATGTGCTTGTTGGCCATCAGTATATCCTCCTAGGAGAAATGTCTCTTCAGATCTTTTGCCCATTTTCTCAGTGGGTTGTGGGATTTTATGCTGTTGAGTTGCATAAGCTGTGTGTGTGTTTTAGAGATTAAGTCCTTTTCAGTTGCATCATTTGAAACTACTTTCTCCCATTCTGTAAGCTGTCTCTTGGTTTTTCTTTCTCCTTTTCTTTGCTGAGCAAAAGCTTGTCAGTTTGATGAGGTCCCATCGCTTTATTTTTGCTCTTATTTCTGTTGCTTTGGGAGACTGACCTGAGAAAACCTTGGTAAGGTTGATGTCAGAGAATGTTCTGCCTGTGTTCCCTTCCAGGACTTTGATGGTGTCTTGTCTCACACCGAAGACTCTCAGCCACGTTGAGTTTATATCTGTGCATGGTGTGCAGGGGTGTTCTGCTTTCCATGCAGCTGCCCAGGTTTCCCAGCACTTCTTGCTGAAATACAGTCTTTTCCCATTTTTCTGTCCTTGCCTCCTTTGGCAAAGATTAAGTGACCATAGGTGTCGGGGCTTGCTTCCGGGTTCTCTCTTCTGATCCCGTGGTCTGTCTGTCGGTTTTGGTACCAGTACCACACGGTCCTGATGACTGAGGCTTTGCGATGTTGCCTGAGGTCTGGGAGAGTGATGCCTCCTGCTTGGTTTGTGTTCCTCAGGATTGCCTTGGCAATTCTGGGTCTTTGGTGGCTCCATAGAAATGTTTGGATAGTTTGTTGCACTTCTGTGAAAAATGTCATGGGTAATTAGATAGGGATTGTGTTGAACCTGCAGATCGCTTTGGGAGGTATGGCCATTTTCACAGCATTAAGTTTTCCAACCCAGGAGCATGGACTATCTTTCCCTTTCTTTCCGTCTTCTTTCCTTTCTTGATGAAAGTTTTATAGCTCTCGGCATACAGGTCCTCTGCCTCCTTGGTCAGGTGTATTCCCAGGTGTTTGCATTTTGGGGGTGCAATTGTAAAAGGTATTGTGTCTTCACATTCCTTCTCTAAAGTTTCATTGTGCGTAGACAGAAATGTGACTGATTTCTGAATGTGAATCTTGCATCCTGCTACTTTGCTGAATTTGGTGATCAGTTCTAGTAATTTTTTGGCTGAGGCCTTAGGGTTTTCCATCCATATACACATATGCATGTCATCTGCATGCAGTGGCGGTTTCATCTCTCCTCCTCCTCCTATGCGGACGCCTTTTATTTCGTTTGCTTGTTTGATTGCTGTGGCAGGACCGCCAGGGCTGTGTTGAATGACAAGAACATCCCTGTCTTGTTCCAGATTTTAGCAGGAAGGCTTTCAGCTTTGCTCCATTGAGGGTGGTCCTGGCTGTGGGTTGTCAAAAAGGGCTTCAATTATGCGAAGGGTATATTCCCTCTATACCCACTTTGGTGAGAGCTTTCATCATGAATGGATGTTGGACTTTGTCTAATGCCCTTTCTGCATCTATTGAGGTGATCATGTGGTTTGGCACTTCTCTTAATGTGGGTAGAACATAGGTTGATTTGCGTATGTTGAAGATCCTCGCAAACTTGATATGAGGCCCATTTGGCCATGGAGTCTGCTTTTGTCTTATGTATTGTTGGGTTTGTTTGGCTAAACTTTGTTGAGAATATTTGTCGGGAGTGATTTCATTACATATGCACTTCCATTTCGGGTGATAGTTCTGGTCAAAGTATGTATTTCTCCTTAAGTCAGTTTGGCTGGGCTGTAAGTTCCTAGAAACTTGTCCATTTCGTCTCGGATGTCAAATTTATGGGCCTGTCATTGTTCATGGTGTTCTCGTGGGATTTTTGGTGTTTCTGCAGCATCCATTAAGATTTTTCCTTTCTCATTTCTTGTTTTGTGTATATGGTGTCTCTCTCACATCTTGTTGATGTGTCTGTCCTGATGCTTGGCAATTTGATTTACGCTTTCAAAGTACCATCTCCTGGTCTGATTGTGTTTCTTCTATTTTTAACATGATTTATTATAGTTGCTATACAATGTTCTGTTAATATCTGCCATATAGCAAGGGACCCAGTTATATATATATAAGAATCCGTTTTTGTCTAATTTTGTAAGTGCTATTTCATTGATTTTTTTCTCGGCTCCATATGATGACCATCCTTCTGTTGACTTTCCAGGGTTTTTTTTTTTTTTCCTAAGCACTTTAGGTGATAGCTTAGGCTGCATAGCCCTCAACGTCCCGTAATAACTCTTTGGAGGCATCCCATAGATTTGCAATGGCTGTGTTTTCATTGCCATTTTCCTTGAGGTGCTTTGATTTTCCTTTTCATTTCCTGACTGAACACCATATTGTTAGAAGCATGCATTTATCATTCCATGAACACAGGTTATATCCATTTTTTCAAAAAATGATTCCATTGCTTCGATATGGGAATTTAGGTACATGCAACCACTGTGGAGAACAGTAGGGAGGTTACTTAAAAATGAAGCACAGAACTGCCGAATACTCCAGAGGACCCATGCCAGAGCATCTGTATAAATGAAACCATAAATCCAAAATAGACACTAGAGATATATGAGAAACTCCCATGAACCCTAACGATACATCCCAAGGTAAATACGACGGGGGAACAATACCATCGTGTGCTTTAGATGGAAGGGGATCTGCCCCCCTGCAGGTGTGTCCACTCTGTCCTGCAGTTGCTTCAGGGTACAGGTGGGTCCAGCAGGAGGAGCACAAGTGCAGACACAAGGAGGGACTCCCAGCATGTGTGTGTCCTTGGAGAAGCCACAGAACGCTACGCCCCTGGGTGAGGTTCTATTCTGCATGTGGGGAAAACAATGACTTCTCCGTCAGCGCTTTGTGTGCCACGGTAGAAATCAGAATGGCCCACGAGTGACAGGTGTCTACCGTGACGAAACTGATGCAATGAAGAGACATCTTCGTAGAGGCCATCCAACCGACCAGCATCAGGACCCTCATGCCTGCCTTGGGCACCTGCCACTTTGAGGCATGCGATGCCATAACCGCTAATATACTAGGAGGCCATGCAAATAGGTTCCTCCCTCAGCAGATAAAACCAGCCCTGCCATCACCCTGCAGCTCTGGCAAGGAGCCCAGCCCCAGGATCCCGTTCTGTGATCCGGGAAGAACACAGACCACCCGCCATGGAGTTTCGGCTGAACTGGGTGCTCTTGTTTGCTCTCTTACAAGGTAAATCCTTGGGGGGGAGAAAAGAGGATTGGAGGGCACCTCAGTGTGCGTGTGACAGTTTTCTGACCAGGATGTTTTGTGTTTGCAGGTGTCCAGGGTGAGGAGAAGCTGGTGGAGTCTGGAGGAGGCCTGGTGCAGCCTGGGGGGTCTCTGAGACTCTCCTGTGTCGGCTCTGGATTCACCTTCAGTAGTTATGAAATCAGCTGGGTCCGCCAGGCTCCAGGGAAGGGGCTGGAGTGGCTGGCAGCTATTGGTTGTGGTAGTTATAGTGGTAGCACCTACTACGCAGACTCTGTGAAGGGCCGATTCACCATCTCCAGCGACAACTCCCAGAACACGGCCTATCTGCAAATGAACAGCCTGAGAACCGAAGACACGGCCCGCTATTACTGTGCAACAGGCACAGTGAGGGGAAGGGAGTCTGAGCCCAGACAAAAACCTCCCTGCAGGGACACAGGGTCTGGGCTGCAAGGGTGGCTCAAGACCCACAATCACTATGTGTGTGTTTCCTGCCCAGGAGCAGGTGCAGAGGGAGTTGGAAGGCTGGTTTCCTGCCAGGGTCTGGGGCTGCCTCTCCATGTAGCATCTCCCTGGGGATCCTCTTTGGACACATGATTCTGTGCTTACACTACAGGCTCTGCAACACAAAGGCCCTCTGAGACAGGAAGAAACACTATTGTGTCATGCACAATAGACAGAGAGTAATTTACGATTTCAATTCCTGATTGTTCTCGTCCAAATATTGAAAAAATCGAGCAGGTTCAGACATACCACACTGGCTTTAAGCAGAGGGAATCATAGACTTGCTTCCTCCTTTGGAATCTCAGTCCTTGCTTGCTGTTAGGTTGGCAGACACTGCCAGGGTCGTGGCTCCTTGCTTTCCTGTAATTCTGATGCATGCAGAGCCTAAAAGCAGGGCATCACACCAGGACCCTCACGGGCCCCCAGGAATGATGCCAGGTAGAGAGGACGTGGGTGGACTGTCCTTTCTGGGCTCTTGCTTCCAGGTCCAATACACTCTCCTTCGACGGAGGTGAAGCCTGCATCCTGTTCTGCTCTGTAGGTGACATGGTGACAAATAGGCACCATGAAAATTATCTCAATCAACACGTAGATAATTGGTCGGGAACGTTTACACTCAGGCAGATAATAACATGTGGATTTTCTGCAAGTGCTGTAAACCAATGGGCAGGATCCCGCCTTCACCACACAGTCCGAGGTGAGCACTGGGCAGCAAGAGAAACACCCCTGCTCTCATTCCAGGAAGCAGTCACTGCAACCTCACTAGCCATTGCCAACTCTCCCCAGGAATTCCTGTGAGGTGTGGGGAGCAGGTCCAGTTTTGGAAGCACAGGCCCTGTTATCAATGTATAGGCTTGGGAGCTACATCCAATTTCTTGGTATAAATATGAAGAAGATAATGTGAGAAAAAGAATGTACATATAAGTACAAAGGATCACTTTACCGCAGAAAAGGCACAACACTGTAAAACAACTCTGCTTTAGAGTAATATAACTAAAAAGACAAGCCTAACAGCAAGAGTTCTCTGTTCCCTGATGTAGGCTCCACAGCTCTGCTGCATTCCATGTGCAGGCTGCAGGGCTTAGCTCTACCTCCTTCAAAGGCAGGTACACCTAGACCTACCCCACATGTGTGTGTGCAGATAGAAAAACAACATAACACGTGAGCCAACCATATATGTGTTCCATTGCAGTTTGATTATTCTGAGTTAAAGTGAATGAGAGAAAACCAACGCAGAGAGGAACCACCTGACCTCCTCTGTGTCCCTGAAGGAAGAATCAGACCTCCCCTGGGAAGGTGCACCTGCTCCATCTGGAGGGTCAGCAGATTCGGGAATTCGGGCCTAGAGACCTCTGTAAGCAACACCGATTCCTTCCGCCGTACTGCCCCCACCCACGCCATGCTCAGGGTCTTCCCTCACTGGGCACTCAAAGGATGCATGTCTTCTTTTCTTTAGTTTTATGATATCATTGATTGTCCATGTTCTCTCAATGCTGCTCTGCACCAAACTGGCATTACATGTATACATACCTTTTTCGGATTCTCATATGCTCTTCAATCGTGTTTTCACACACTGGCTGCATGTGCTTCCCTGTGCAGCACATCAGGACCTCACGGCTTATTCATCTCAAGGTCACTGTTTACACCCACTAACCCCAAACTTCCAGTCCGTCCCACGCCCTCCCTCCCGCCTTGCCAACCACAGGGCTGCTCTCCGCGTGCGTGAGCCTGTTTCTCCTCCCTACATGGTCTCATCTGTGAATGTATCAGACTCCACAAATGAGAGGTATATGGTGTGTGTCGTTCTCTCTGTGACTCACGTCCCTTAGCAGGAGACCCTCCAGGTGCATCAGTGCTGCAGCAAATGGCATTCACTGGTCTTTCTGAACCCGGAGTACATCATACATACTTTCGTTCTTAGTAGATCTTACATACTAAGAGGTCAACAGAAAGGGGGCACACCTCTGCTGAGGAAAACAAGCCTGCCCTGATCCCACAGCCCTGGCAGAGGAGCCCCTGCCCCAGCAGGCCCAGCTGCTCCCACTGTGTGATCAGGCCTGAACACAGAACCCCCACCATGGAGTCTGGGCTCAGCTGGGCGGTTTGGCGGATGGACCACACGGAAATTTCTGGAGATCAGGAGATGCTGAAATGTGAGCGGCCATCGGTGGGTGTGCGAGAGGTTCCTGACCAGGCTGCCTTTGTGTTTACAGGGACCCAGCGTGAGGTGCAGCTGGTGGAGTCTGGGGGAGGCCTGGGGGGCCTCTGGGACTCTCCTGTGCAGCTTGTGGATGCAGCTTCAGTAGCTCCTACCTGAGCGGGGTCCTCCAGGCTCCAGGGAAGGGACTGCAGTAGGTCTCATGGACCTGTAATCATGGTCACACACACGATGCAGACTCTGTGAAGGGCCGGTTCACCTTCTGCAGAGACGACTCCAAGAACATGCTGGACCTGCAACTGAACTTCTGGGAGTCAAGGACTCAGCCTCGTGTGGCTTTTCCAGTGACACTGAGGGGCAGGGAGTTTGAGCCCAGGCAAAAACCTCCCTGCAGGGACACAGGGTCTGGGCTGCAGGGGGCGCTCAGGACCCACAATGTGTGTTTCAGCCCAGGAGCAGGTGCAGAGGCAGGTGAAGGGCGGGATTCCCGCCAGGATCTGGGGCTTCCTCTCCATGCGGCATCTCCCCAAGGGAACCCTGTGGACTCCAGGCTCTGACGGAGAAAGGACTGTTGGAAGGGGGGGAATATGCTCCCACGCTTGAAAGGTAGGGGGCGTGACGTGTTTCTTTCCCCCTCCTCTTCGTCGTAGTGACAATCGCTCCTATCAGTCAGATGAAGCTACAGAAGAGGCTCGGTTGGACTCAGCCATGCTGCTCGGCAGGAGCAGCAGACAGTACTTGCTGGACATCCAACATCAGCGGGCACTTGATCCCAAAGCAAGGAACTCAACTCCCCTTGGTGGCCCTGATTCACCAGACCCTCTCTCACAGCCTCCATGCTAGTTTCCTCTGTGCAAGGGCACAGGGACTCCCCACGCAGCGGGGTGTAGAAATTCAAGAGCCACGGCGTGTAGCCAAAGTTTCTCAGGGGCTGTTTGGAGCAGGGAAGGCCCATCCAGCACACTGTGAGGCTGGACAGGCACAGGAATGGACCCTGGATCAGGGTGCTCACTGTGCTTCAGGGTGGAGGAGGGCGAGGGTCCTGCTCCCGGAACAGCTCATGTGGATCCGTCTCCCAGCCGCACAATGGGTGAGGACCTCGGGCGTTCTTCTCCGATTTGCCTGCTGGGAACAGCACAGGGCGAGGAAGGAACGAGCCAGAACCCATCAGGTGCCAAATGTGAAAGAAGGTGACCATTTGTTCTGCATAAGGACCTGCACACAATGAATTCAAAGAGGGGTGAGTGGCCATTATGGATTGAAAGACACCTGTGGCCTTAGGAATATTTATCGATTCTTTAATGTATATGATAATAACTCTGACAGTGACATAAAAATTGTAGGATGTAGATTCCATGTCAAAAGTTTGGCTGCTCAGGGGCCACACTCCAGTGTCATTGGCTGGTTCTGAAGGTCTCACATCAGCACTTTCCTTTCAAGGATCAGAGCTTCTGGGGTATCCACGAGTATCCTCAGTTTAGGGGACGCCCCAGGGGGAGCCTCCAACTGTGTAGAATTATGACGTGACTCCTTGGTTCCTGTGATCAGTTTAAGGGTTGTTTTCCCAAAATACACACGTCGAAACCCAGTGCCCAACATGCTGAACTTCAAAGGTGGGGCTTTGGGGAGGGCTTAGGCTGTTGGGGTGGGGCCCCCCTTAGTGGGAACTCAGCTCTTGTCAAAGCCCCCTGCCCCTCCCCCCAAGCAGAGGAGGTTACAGGGGAAAACTGCCCATCAGGAAGCTGTTCTGCTCCAGGAACCACACCTCCCAGAATCTTGATGTTGGACTCTCAGAGTCCAGCTGTTGAATCACAGCACAGAAAACCAATTTCTTTGTATCTCATATTGCCAAAGATTAGAAGTCTAATATGTGTATAGATTTAGGAAGCAGAACCTCCTAAACAAATGCTGGGGAACACGACTGATGAGAACTCACCTGTGCCTTTGGGAGAAATCTGTAGATTGGTGTCAGCACATGCATTTGGGATACCATTCGTACTCGCAGCTCTGCTCCACTGGAACTCTTCCCACAAATTAGGTAGGCCAGTTACGATAATTTAGACATAAATCGAATTTGCTGCAAAGGAACATCTGTACTTACCTTATAGACCCCAAATGACTTGCGTATTAATTTATCCACACCCTCGAAAGGGTGTAAACGCTTCGGAAGAGGCAAGGTAAAAACCCACTTCGCGAATCCCCATGTCCTTTGAAATCTGAACAAGATGATCCGTATGAATAAACTTTAAACGCCCCTGTGGTAAATAAATGATTTAAACACAAGAACCTACTATTTCTGAGAGCAACGAAACCAAGCCTGGCCGTCACTCCATGCTGAGCTTCTCCACGTGACGGTGCCTCCGTCAGGACAGCGCCTGAGAGGTAGTCCCATGGCGACACCGACCACCATCCACACGCCTGGTTACAATCCTGTCCAGTGACATCCTTTAGGTCGCTTTCAGTCGTGAGCCTTCTCAGTCCAGGTTTTCTGATTCACACGGCAGGCCTATTGCGACGCGTCAATGCAGCGTCTGCACACATTCTGAAGACCGTTTTTGCTTTCTGTGAAGATGGCGGCAGAAGCCGTCAGGGTCCGATTCGGTCGTCACCTAAGGGACACAAATCACGACCACCAAGGGCCTCTCCAGGGTCCAGAGATGGGCGTGAAGAACACTTAGAATGCGGGTACCGCAGCAGGTCTGGGGGTACCAAGTACTGAGATTAAAAACCAAAATGGCACAAGTAGGTTGTCTTGCAACGGTCCTCTCCTGTGGATTAAACTGGAAATGTATAGGAGTTCCCATCTTGGCGCAGTGGAAACGAATCTGTCTAGGAGCCACGAGGTTGCCGGTTCGATCCCTGGCCTCACGCAGTGGGTTAAGGATCTGGCATGCCATGACCTGTGGTGTACGTCGCAGAATCGATCGGATCCTGCTTTGCTGTGACTGTGGCAAAGGCCGGCAGTTGTAGCTCTGACTTGACGCCCTAGCCTGGGAACCTCCATAGGCCACGCGTGTGGCCCTCAAAGCAAAAACTCCACAACACAACCCACTTTAGAGACCGTTGTGATTTTCCCACGAATCCTGATGATAAATTCCCAGGAAAACACTACCACAGAACAATGTCATCATGTTCTCCTCAGGGAGGGGTCTGCCCGCCCCTCCAGGCATGCCCACTCTGTCCTGGAACTGCCCAGGGCAGCGGAGTGTTCAGCAGGAAGACCTCGAGTGCCGACCCGAGGAGGGACTCCCAGCACGTGTGTGTCCCCGGACCCTCCGCACACCCTCTACGTGCCCAGTTGAAGTTAACCCCTCGAGTAAGAGGAACACAACGACTTCTACACCAGAGGGGCCTGTGCAAGTGTGCAATCAGCATAGCACATGTGCATATGTGCTTCCTGTGAAGAAAGTGACATAACGAAAACATATTTCCCTAAAGGCTCTCAGCACAACCAACGGCAAGACACGCACACCTTCTCTTGGGAAGGGCCTTTTCGGGGTCATTCGATGAAATAACTGCTTATATACTAGGAGGCCATGCAAATAGGTTCCTCCCTCAGCAGATAAAACCAGCCCTGCCATGACCCTGCAGCTCTGGCAAGGAGCCCAGCCCCAGGATCCCGTTCTGTGATCCGGAAAGAACACAGACCACCCGCCTTGGAGTTTTGGCTGAACTAGGTGGTCTTGTTTGCTCTCTTACAAGGTAAATCCTGGAGGGGGAGTAAAAAGAGGATTGGAGGGCACCTCAGTGTGCGTGTGACAGTTTTCTGACCAGGATGTTTTGTGTTTGCAGGTGTCCAGGGTGAGGAGAAGCTGGTGGAGTCTGGAGGAGGCCTGGTGCAGCCTGGGGGGTCTCTGAGACTCTCCTGTGTCGGCTCTGGATTCACCTTCAGTAGTTATCCCATAGGCTGGGTCGCCAGGCTCCAGGGAAGGGGCTGGAGTCGCTGGCATCTATTGGTAGTGGTAGTTATAGTGGTAGCACCTACTACGCAGACTCTGTGAAGGGCCGATTCACCATCTCCAGAGACAACTCCCAGAACACGGCCTATCTGCAAATGAACAGCCTGAGAACCGAAGACACGGCCCGCTATTACTGTGCAAGAGGCACAGTGAGGGGAAGGCATGTCAGCCGAGACACAAACCTCCCTTCAGGGACACAGGGTCTGGGCTGCAGGGGGCGCACAGAACCTACAATCACTGTGTGTGTGTTTCATGCCCAGGAGCAGGTGCAGAGGGAGGTGAAGGGCTGGTTTCCTGCCAGGGTCTGGGGCTGCCTCTTCATGTAGCATCTCCCTGGGGATCCTCTTTGGACACATGATTCTGTGCTTACACTACAGGCTCTGCAACACAAAGGCCCTCTGAGACAGGAAGAAACACTATTGTGTCATGCACAATAGACAGAGAGTAATTTACGATTTCAATTCCTGATTGTTCTCGTCCAAATATTGAAAAAATCGAGCAGGTTCAGACATACCACACTGGCTTTAAGCAGAGGGAATCATAGACTTGCTTCCTCCTTTGGAATCTCAGTCCTTGCTTGCTGTTAGGTTGGCAGACACTGCCAGGGTCGTGGCTCCTTGCTTTCCTGTAATTCTGATGCATGCAGAGCCTAAAAGCAGGGCATCACACCAGGACCCTCACGGGCCCCCAGGAATGATGCCAGGTAGAGGGAACCTGGGTGGAGTGTCCTTTCTCGGCTCTTGCTTCCAGGTCCAATACACTCTCCTTCGACGGAGGTGAAGCCTGCATCCTGTTCTGCTCTGTGGGTGACATGGTGACAAATAGGCACCATGAAAATTATCTCAATCAACACGTAGATAATTGGTCGGGAACGTTTACACTCAGGCAGATAATAACATGTGGATTTTCTGCAAGTGCTGTAAACCAATGGGCAGGATCCCGCCTTCACCACACAGTCCGAGGTGAGCACTAGGCAGCAAGAGATACACCCCTGCTCTCTCATTCCAGGAAGCCATCACTGCAACCTCACTAGCCATTGCCAACTCTCTCCAGGAATTCCTGTGAGGGGTGGGGAGTAGGTCCAGTTTTGAAAGCTCAAGCCTGGGAGTTCCCGTCATGGTACAGTGATTAACAAATCTGACTAGCAACCATGAGGTTGCGGGTTCGATCCCTGGCCTTCCTCATTGTGTTAAGGGTCCGGAGTTGCTGTGCGCTGTGGTATAGGTCACAGACGTGGCTCCCATCCTGCGTTGCTCTGGCTCTGGTGGAGGCCGGCGGCTACAGCTCTGATTAGACCCCTAGCCTGGGAACCCCCATATGCCACAAGAATGGCCCACGAAATGGCAAACAGACAAAAAAAAGGGAAAAAAAGGAAGGGAAAGAAACCACAGGCCCTGTTAGCAAAGTATAGACTTGGGAACTACATCCAATCTCTTGGGATAAATTATGAAGAAGAGAATATGGAAGAAGAATGTACATATAAGTATATCTGGATTGCTCTACACAGAAGAAGTTGGCACAACACTGTAAATCAACTATGCTTTAATGTAAAACAAACTATAAAGACAAGCAAAACAGCAAGAGTTCTCTGTTCCCTGACGTAGCCTCCACAGCTCTGCTGCATTCCACGTGCAGGCTGCAGAGCATAGAGCTACCTCCTTCAAGGGCAGGTACACCTAGACCTACGCCACATGTCTGTGTGCAGAGAGAAAAACAACATAACACGTGAGCCTCCCATATATGTGTCTCCATGGCGCGTTGATTCCTCTGAGTTAAAGTAACTTAAAGAGCATCCAACGCAGAGCGTCCTTCTGACCCCTCTGTGTCCCTGAAGGAAGAATCAAACCTCCCCTGGGCAGGTGCACCTGCTGCATCTGGAGGGTCAACAGATTCGGGAATTCCGGCCTAGAGGCCTCTGTCAGCAAACCAATTCCTTTTTATAGTAGAAATAATTACTTTAGTTTAGTTCCATTTAGTTTTTATTTCCCAATGCATTATTTTTTCCTCTGTCATACAGCATGGTGACCCAGCTACGCATACATGGATACATTCTTTTTTTCTCACATTCTCTTGCTCCATCTTGTGACTAGACACAGTGTCCAATGTGACACAGCAGGATCTCATTGCTACTCCATTCCAAAGGCAATAGTCTGCATCTATTAACCCCAAGCTCTCAAACCCTCCCACTCCCTCTTGGCAAACGCAAGTCTCTTCTCCAAGTCCATGATTTTCTTTTCTGTGGAGCGGATCGTTCATTCTGTCTGCTAGATTCCAGATATAAGCGACATCATATGGTACTGGTCTTTCTCTGTCTCACTTACTTCACTCAGGATGAGGGTCTCCAATTCCATCCATGCGGCTGCAAATGGCATGGTTCTGTTCTTTTTTATGGCTGAGTCGTATTCCATTGTGGGTATATACCACATCTTCCTGATCCAATTGTCTGTTGATGGACATTTGGGTTGCTTCCACGTCTTGGCCGTTGTGAATAGTGCTGCAATGAACATGTGGGTGTGTGTGTCTTTTTCAAGGAAAGTTTTGTCCGGATATATGCCCAAGAGTGGGATTGCGGGGTCATATGGAAGTTCTATGTATAGTTTTCTAAGGTATCGCCACACTGTTCTCCATAGTGGTTGTACCAGCTTACGTTCCCACCAACAGTGCAGGAGGGTTCCCTTTTCTCCACGCCCCCTCCAGCACTTGTTATGTGTGGACGTGTTAACGATGGCCTTTCTGGCTGGTGTGAGGTGGTATCTCAGGGTAATTCTGATTTGCATTTCGCTAATAATCAGGGATGGTCAGCATTGTTTCATGAGCTTGTTGGCCATCTGTGTATCTTCCTTGGAGAAATGTCTATTCAGGTCTTTTGCCCATTTTTCCATTGGGTTGCTGGCTTTTTGGCTGTTGAGCTGCATAAGCTGTGTGTATATTTTAGAGATTAAGCCCTTGTCAGTTGCATCATTTGAAACTACTTTCTCCCATTCTGTAAGCTGTCTCTTGGTTTTTCTTTCTCCTTTTCTTTGCTGAGCAAAAGCTTGTCAGTTTGATGAGGTCCCATCGCTTTATTTTTGCTCTTATTTCTGTTGCTTTGGGAGACTGACCTGAGAAAACCTTGGTAAGGTTGATGTCAGAGAATGTTCTGCCTGTGTTCCCTTCCAGGACTTTGATGGTGTCTTGTCTCACACCGAAGTCTCTCAGCCACGTTGAGTTTATATCTGTGCATGGTGTGCAGGGGTGTTCTGCTTTCCATGCAGCTGCCCAGGCTTCCCAGCACTTCTTGCTGAAAAGACAGTCTTTTCCCATTTTTCTGTCCTTGCCTCCTTTGGCAAAGATTAAGTGACCATAGGTGTCGGGGCTTGCTTCCGGGTTCTCTCTTCTGATCCCGTGGTCTGTCTGTCGGTTTTGGTACCAGTACCACACGGTCCTGATGACTGAGGCTTTGTGATATTGCCTGAAGTCTGGGAGAGTGATGCCTCCTGCTTGGTTTGTGTTCCTCAGGATTGCCTTGGCAATTCTGGGTCTTTGGTGGCTCCATAGAAATGTTTGGATAGTTTGTTGCACTTCTGTGAAAAATGTCATGGGTAATTAGATAGGGATTGTGTTGAACCTGCAGATCGCTTTGGGAGGTATGGCCATTTTCACAGCATTAATTTTTCCAACCCAGGAGCATGGACTATCTTTCCCTTTCTTTCCGTCTTCTTTCCTTTCTTGATGAATGTTTTATAGCTCTCGGCATACAGGTCCTCTGCCCCCTTGGTCAGGTGTATTCCCAGGTGTTTGCATTTTGGGGGTGCAATTGTAAAAGGTATTGTGTCTTCACATTCCTTCTCTAAAGTTTCATTGTGCGTAGACAGAAATGTGACTGATTTCTGAATGTGAATCTTGCATCCTGCTACTTGCTGAATTTGGTGATCAGTTCTAGTAATTTTTTGGCTGAGGCCTTAGGGTTTTCCATACATATACCTATATGCATGCCATCTGCATGCAGTGGCGGTTTCATCTCTCCTCCTCCTCCTATGCGGACGCCTTTTATTTCGTTTGCTTGTTTGATTGCTGTGGCAGGACCGCCAGGGCTGTGTTGAGTGACAAGAACATCCCTGTCTTGTTCCAGATTTTAGCAGGAAGGCTTTCAGCTTTGCTCCATTGAGGGTGGTCCTGGCTGTGGGTTGTCATAAAGGGTTTCGATTATGCGAAGGAATATTCCCTCTATACCCACTTTGGTGAGAGCTTTCATCATGAATGGATGTTGGACTTTGTCTAATGCCCTTTCTGCATCTATTGAGGTGATCATGTGGTTTGGCACTTCTCTTAATGTGGGTAGAACATAGGTTGATTTGCGTATGTTGAAGATCCTCGCAAACTTGATATGAGGCCCATTTGGCCATGGAGTCTGCTTTTGTCTTATGTATTGTTGGGTTTGTTTGGCTAAACTTTGTTGAGAATATTTGTCGGGAGTGATTTCATTGCATATGCACTTCCATTTCTGGTGATAGTTCTGGTCAAAGTATGTATTTCTCCTTAAGTCAGTTTGGCTGGGCTGTAAGTTCCTAGAAACTTGTCCATTTCGTCTCGGATGTCAAATTTATGGGCCTGTCATTGTTCATGGTGTTCTCGTGGGATTTTTGGTGTTTCTGCAGCATCCATTAAGATTTTTCCTTTCTCCCCTGACCCCCTTGCTGTACAGTGGGAAAATTAAAAAAAAATTATTTAAAAAAAGTGCAAATTAAAAAAAAAAAGGTATTTCCTTTCTCATTTCTTCTTTTGTGTATATAGTTTCTCTCTCAGATCTTGTTGATAATTCTGTCCTGATGCTTGGCAATTTGATTTACCCTTTCAAAGTACCATGTCCTGGTCTGATTCTGTTTCTTCTTTTAACATAATTTATTATAGTTGCTATAAAATATTCTGTTAATTTCAGTTGTACAGCAAGTGACCCATTTATATATATAAATATATATATATATATATATTTATATATATATATATATATATATATATGAGAATCCGTTTTTGTCTATTTTTTAAAGTCTGTTTCATAGAATTCTTCTCAGGTCCATATGATGACCATCCTTCTGCTAACGTTCCACGGATTTTTTTTTTCCTTTTCCCTAATTCCTTTAGGTGATAGCTTAGGCTGCATAGCCATCAACGTCCCTGTAATAACTCCTTTGGAGGCATTCCATAGATTTGGAAAGGCTGTGTTTTCATTGCCATTTTCGTTGAGGTAGTTTATTTTCCTTTTGATATCCTGATTGAACACTGGATTTTTAGAAGTATGTATTTAACTTTCCAGGCACACAAGTTTTACCCATTTTTACAGGAATGATATTTTGCGTCAGTATAGGCATTTGGGAACATGCAACCACTATGGAGAACAGTAGGGAGGTTACTTAAGAATGAAGCACAGAACTGCCGAATACTCCAGAGGACCCATGCCAGAGCATCTGTATAAAGGAAACCCATAAATCCAAAATAGACACTAGAGATATATGAGAAATTCCCATGAACCCTAACGATACATCCCAAGGTAAATATGACGGGGGAACAATACCATCGTGTGCTTTAGATGGAAGGGGATCTGCCCCCCGGCAAGTGTGTCCACTCTGTCCTGCAGTTGCTTCAGGGTACAGGTGGGTCCAGCAGGAGGAGCACAAGTGCAGACACAAGGAGGGAGTCCCAGCACGTGTGTGTCCTTGGAGACGCCACAGTAGGCTATGCCCCTGGGTGAGTTTCTTTCCTGAATGTGGGGAAAACAATGACTTCTCCGTCAGCGCTTTGTGTGCCACGGTAGAAATCAGAATGGCGCACGAGTGACAGGTGTCTACCGTGACGAAACTGATGCAATGAAGAGACATCTTCGTAGAGGCCATCCAACCGACCAGCATCAGGACCCTCATGCCTGCCTTGGGCACCTGCCACTTTGAGGCCATGCGATGCCATAACCGCTTATATACTAGGAGGCCATGCAAATAGGTTCCTCCCTCAGCAGATAAAACCAGCCCTGCCAGGACCCTGCAGCTCTGGCAAGGAGCCCAGCCCCAGGATCCCGTTCTGTGATCCGGAAAGAACACAGACCACCCGCCATGGAGTTTCGGCTGAACTGGGTGGTCTTGTTTGCTCTCTTACAAGGTAAATCCTGGGGGAAGAAAAAAGAGGATTGGAGGGCACCTCAGTGTGCGTGTGACAGTTTTCTGACCAGGATGTCTTTGTGTTTGCAGGTGTCCAGGGTGAGGAGAAGCTGGTGGAGTCTGGAGGAGGCCTGGTGCAGCCTGGGGGGTCTCTGAGACTCTCCTGTGTCGGCTCTGGATTCACCTTCAGTAGTTATGAAATCAGCTGGGTCCGCCAGGCTCCAGGGAAGGGGCTGGAGTGGCTGGCAGGTATTTATAGTAGTGGTAGTAGCACCTACTACGCAGACTCTGTGAAGGGCCGATTCACCATCTCCAGAGACAACTCCCAGAACACGGCCTATCTGCAAATGAACAGCCTGAGAACCGAAGACACGGCCCGCTATTACTGTGCAAGAGGCACAGTGAGGGGAAAGCAGTCTGAGCCCAGACAAAAACCTCCTTGCAATTACACAGGGTCTGGGCTGCAGGGGGCACTCAGGACCCACAACCACTATGTGTATGTTTCCTGCCCAGGTGCAGGTGCAGAGGGAGTTGGAAGGCTGGTTTCCTGCCAGGGTCTGGGGCTGCCTCTCCATGTAGCATCTCCCTGGGGATCCTCTTTGGACACATGATTCTGTGCTTACACTACAGGCTCTGCAACACAAAGGCCCTCTGAGACAGGAAGAGAAAGTTTCATGTCATGCACAGTTGACAGAGAGTAATTTACAATTTCAATACCTGATTGTTCTCGTCCAAATATTGAAAAAAATCGAGCAGGTTCAGACATACCACACTGGCTTTAAGCAGAGGGAATCATAGACTTGCTTCCTCCTTTGGAATCTCAGTCCTTGCTTGCTGTTAGGTTGGCAGACACTGCCAGGGTCGTGGCTCCTTGCTTTCCTGTAATTCTGATGCATGCAGAGCCTAAAAGCAGGGTATCACACCAGGACCCTCACGGGCCCCCAGGAATGATGCCAGGTAGAGAGGACGTGGGTGGAGTGTCCTTTCTCGGCTCTTGCTTCCAGGTCCAATACACTCTCCTTCGACGGAGGTGAAGCCTGCATCCTGTTCTGCTCTGTGGGTGACATGGTGACAAATAGGAACCATGAAAATTATCTCAATCAACACGTAGATAATTGGTCGGGAACGTTTACACTCAGGCAGATGATAACATGTGGATTTTCTGCAAGTGCTGTAAACCAATGGGCAGGATCCCGCCTTCACCACACAGTCCGAGGTGAGCACTAGGCAGCAAGAGATACACCCCTGCTCTCATTCCAGGAAGCAATCACTGCAACCTCACTAGCCATTGCCAACTCTCTCCAGGAATTCCTGTGAGGGGTGGGGAGCAGGTCCAGTTTTGGAAGCACAGGCCTTAATTACCAATGTACAGCAGTGGGAACTACATCCAATCTCTTGGGAAAAAATATGAAGAAGAGAATATGAGAAAAGAATGTAAATATAAGTATATCTGGATCGCTTGACAGAGAAGAAGTTGGCACAACACTGTAATCAACTATGCTTTAAAGTAAAATAAACAATAAACACACGCCTAACACCAAGAGTTCTCTGTTCCCTGATGTAGGCTCCACAGCTCTGCTGCACTCCACGTGCAGGCTTCAGCGCGTAGCTCTACCTCCTTCAAAGGCAGGTACACCTAGACCTACCCCACATGTGTGTGTGCAGATAGAAAAACAACATAACACGTGAGCCTCCCATATATGTGTCTCCATGGCAGGTTGATTACTCTGAGTTAAAGTTACTAAGAGAAACCCAACACAGAGAGGAACCATCTGACCTCCTCTGTGTCCCTGAAGGAAGAATCAGACCTCCCCTGGGAAGGTGCACCTGCTCCATCTGGAGGGTCAGCAGATTCGGGAATTCGGGCCTAGGGGCCTCTATAAGCCACACCGATTCCTTCCGCCATACTGCCCACACCCACCCTCTGCTCAGGGTCTTCCCTCACTGGGCACTCAAAGGATGCATGTCTTCTTTCCTTTAGTTGTATAGTATCATTGATTGTCCATGTTCTATCAATGGCTGCTGTAAACTGTCTATTTTCTGTTTCTCATATGCTCTTCAATCGTGTTTTCACACAGTGGCTGGATGTTCTTCCCTGGGCAAGACATCAGGACCTCCCGGCTCATTCATTCTCACGCGGTCCTTGACGTCTACTAACCCAAACTTCCAGGCCATCCCGCGCCCTCCCTCTGAACCTTGGCAACCCCAGGTCTGCTCTCCGTGCGTGTGACTCGGTGTTCCTCTCTAGACAGTTTCATCTGTGTGTGTATCAGGTTCCACATATAAGTGATGTGTGGTATTTGTCCTTCTCTTTGTGACTCACGTCGCTTAGGCGGAGAATCTCCAACATTGCGTCAAGGTTGCAGCAAATGGCATCATTTCCTCCTTCTACACCCTCAGTGGGATTCCATCGTGCATAAGTTCCCAATCGACTTAAACTGTCTCTTCCTCTGTCAAGGGACATTTAGGTTGTTTCCACGCCTCTGTTATTGTGAATAGGGCTGCAAAACATATAACTGTGCATGCGTTTGCTTGTTTGTTTGGTTTTTTTGAAAAGTTTGTAGACTTATTGTGCAGGAGTGATTGCTGGATCCCATGGAAGTTCTCTGTGGAGTTTTTGGAAGACCTTCCATCCTGTGTTCCACAGCGGTTGTACCAGGTTACATTCCCACCACAGTCAGGAGGGTTGCCTTTTCTCCATGTCCTCTCCAGCATTTGCTCTTTGTAGACGTAGAAATAATGGCCATTCTGATCCGTGTGAGGCGGTACCTCATCAAGTGTTGACTTGCATTTCCCTAATAATTAGCGATGTGGAGCATTTTTCCATGTGCCTACTGCCTATCCCTATGTTTTCTGTGTAATGACCCTAAGTTATGACATCTCTGATCTGAGTGAAGTATGACCTGTGTAATCCACTGATTCTCCACTGCTTGTTGTTACTTCCCCTAAAGACGAAGAACCCTGCTGCCACCACTGAAATCCAGAACTTCGCATTTCAATTTCACATGCACAGTAGTCAGAGTGCCGTTACCACCAACCTGCTGGAAACACCGTCATCGACCAAGGTCCAGGGCTTAAGGACAGTGTCTTCAGACTGGAGTCCCCAGACTCCACTCAATTCCAGAGGTCCTTAGATCAGAAAACTTTTTCCTACCTTCTTCAGTCAAGGGGATTCACAGGTTCACAGTCACATTAGGTAGTACTACACAGCCTGCGTTGTTCCTTCCTTGAGCCTCGGAACTCCCAAAAGACCTGTGTTTGTATGAATAAGGTTCACTCTTTCTGATATTAATGTGGGGTTTTGAGAGTTCCGAGTGCCATGGTTCCAGCTCTGCTGATTTGTAGTGAAGGAGTTCATTATCCTTAAATGCTGCCTTTGCTTCACCTGCTATTTGCGTGTTCTCTAAGTTTTTGGTGAATAATGATCTGCTTCATACGTCGGTAGCATTCCTTTAGCCAGAATATCAAGTAAATGAGATCACAAATGGTAAGGCTGATTTTTGCCTTCAACACATCCATTTGTGTATATTTATGCTCTCCTCATGAGAGATAGAGTTGCAGTTAAATGACTCTAAAAAATTCAGCCAAATGGAAACATCTCTGAGGTTCTGCCTGTGTTTCCCTCCAGGAGTTGTAGAGAGTCTGGATTCACATTTAGGTCTTCATTCCCTTTGGAGTTTGAGTTTTGTGTGGGGTCAGACAATCCTGTAATTTCATTCCCTTGCATGCAGGTGTCCAGTTTTCCCAGCACCATTGGTTGAAGGTGCGATCGTTGCTCCACTGAATGACCTTGCCTCCTTTGTCATAGATGAATTGGCCATAGGCGATGGGGTTATTTCTGGGCTTTCTATCGGGTTCCACTGAGCTCTGTTACTGCTTTCGTGCCCGGGCCATAATGACTGAAGCTTTGTAGTAGTCGTGCGTGAGATCAGGGAGCCTGGTTCCTCCGGGCCCCTTTTTTCTTTTCAATGTAGTTCTGGCTTTTCAAGGTCTTTTGTGTTTCCATACACATTTCAAACGTCTGTGTTCTCGGTCTATAAGGAACGTCCTTGGTGAGGTGAGAGGGATTACCCTGACTCTGCAGAGTGCCTTAGGTAGGCTTGTCATTTTGACTATCTTGAGTCTTCCAACCCAAGAGCATGGTATATTTGCCCATCAATTTGTGTCTTTGATGTCTTTCCTCAGAGTCTGGTAGTTTCAGACCACAAGCGTTTTGGCCCTTTGGGAAGCATATTCCTAGGTACTTTATTCCGTTTACTGCAAGGGTGAACGAGATTGTGTCCCTAATGGCTCTTTCGGATCTTTCATTGCTGGTATATGGAAATGCAGTGGATTTATCTGTATTAAGTGTGTATCCTGAGACTTATCAAATGCACTGATGAGCTTTAAAAGTCTTCTGGGAGTGTCTTTAGAGCATTTTCTAGGTGTAGACGCATGTCATCTGCATACAGGGGTAGTTTGACTTCTTCTTTTCCAGTCTGGAGTCCCCTTCTTTCTCTTTCTCCTCTGATTGCCATGGCTCAGCCTTCCAAGTGTGTGTTGAATAGCACTGGTGAAGGAGGACATCCTTGTCCGGTTCCTCATCTTAGTGGAAGTGCTTTCAGTTTGTCACCACTGGGAATGATATTGGCTGGGGGCTGGTCAGATATGGCTTTTATTATGTTTACTTTAGTATCTTGCCCACTCTCTTGAGAGTGATTATCCGGAACGGGTGTGAGTTTTTTGAAAGCTTTTTCTGCAGCTCTTGAAATGATCACATGGTTTTTATTTTTCATTTTGTTGATATGGCGTATCACATCCATAGATTTGTGGATATTGAGGAATCCTTGCATCCCTGGGATAAATCCTACTTTATTTCCGGAGGCCAGCTCCGGTGGCCAGGGAGTGTACACTTTTTCCCGAAGGAGAGGGATGCGTGTCAGCTAATGCACACGGAGACAGCCTCTTTGTCCCTTCTTTCGGGGCGCTAGACTGCTCAAATTTTATTGGCATAAGTGGTTGATTATATAGACAGTTTCTAACTACAGATTACATCAGGGTGTTGAAAGTACATCGGTTAACTTTTACATGGTCCAGCAGCTATACATCACGTTCTAACATCTTTGTCTTAACTAAATTTAGCGAGTAGAATTTAAGGGCATTTAGGTACAATACATCATGTGGAAAGGAGGAGACTCAGTGCAAATCATCCCACGGCCAGCCAGTCTCCACAAGTCGAAGAGGTCACGGACACAAGCATTTGGCATTCAGAAATCTTGTTTTTAGACTGCTGCTTATTCTTAAAGCATTACGACAAGGAGGCAGTGTAAGAAAATATAAACCAACTTAACTAGCTATCACTTAAGAGCTTCTATAACTCATTGCTAGGTGTCTTTCGATCAAGAATAATTTATGTCTAACTTCTATTAACCTCATTAAAATCCTAACTCTAAAGTTTACTGTATAGCTAGTTAGTAGATAAACACTGTTTTAACTAAGTTGCATTTAAATAGGGGAAAGTCCCTCAAGAGGAAATTCTTATTATATTATTGTTGTAACTTTGTTAAATCACAAATCACCGCAGGAAAATAAGAATGGAAAAGAAGAATAATAAGCAAATACTCAGGAAAGACTGAGGAAAACTAAATAACAAATAAAACAACAGGAACGTCTAGGTCACCTGAGGAACAATCCATGTTCTCCAGTGCAAACATGGAAATTGTTTTCCCAGGAAAGCCCAATTCTTCCCCATCCACATCAACATGAGAGCTGTGTAACGTGAGGCCTGCCCTCGGCTTGCACTGTTCAGGTGAGCTTTTATCCCGTCCAGAAGCCCACCTTCGGCTGGTACCATTCAGGTGAGCTCCCTTCCTTGGTTAGGAACCTGCCTTCAGGTTTTTCTGCCGTCAGGCAAGCTCCTTTTTTTGAGTCCCTGCATCTCCTCGGATCCCCGCACTCTATCATGGTGTATGATCCTGCTTGCTTGCTTTCTTTGGGTTTTTCTTCCTTTTTTTTTTTTTTTTTTTTTTTTTTTTTTTGTTCTTTTACAATTCTGGTCCTTTTACGGTTCTGCACAATTTTTCATCGGTTGTAAAAGTTCTGTTAAAAAAAAAAGTCACTGGTAATTGAAACGGGATTGAATTACATTTGTAGATTTCTTTGGGCATTATGGCCATTTTAAGGATATCGATTCTTCCAAGCCAGGAGCATGGGATAGCTTTCCATTTCTTTGAATCCTTTTTCATTTCCTTGATGAAAGTTTTATAGTTCCCAGTCTAAGAAAGTTTCACCCCCGGGCAGCATTATTCCTAAGGATTCCGTTTGGGGGGGTGCAATTTTTAAAGGTTGTATTACTTTATATTCCTTTTCTAAGAGATCATTGCTATTATACAGACATGCAAACTGTTCCTGAATGTTAATCTTGTATCCTGATAATTGGCTGAATTCGCTGGTCAGTTTGAGCAGGTTTTCTGCAGAGTATTTTTGATTGTTATATATACTATCATGTCATCTTCATAACGATACAATTTTATCTCTTCTCTTCCAATGTGGATACACTGTAGTTCTTTTGTTGGTCTCGTACCATTCCAAGGACGTCCAACCCTGTGTTGAATAAAAGCGATGAGAGTGGGCATTCTTGTCTTGTTCCAGACTTAGGTGAGAACGTCTCCAGCTTTGCTCCCACCAGCATCACGTTGGCTGAAGGCTTCTCAAAAATGAATTTTAGGTTAATGTTCATGCCCTTAAGACAAACTGTGGTGAGTTTTCATCATGGGTGGATGTTGGATTTTGTCGAATGCTTGTTCTGCATCTCCTGAGATAAGCCTGTGGTTTTTGACTTTTCTTAGTGTGTGTATATCATAGATTCACTTGCCTATGTTGAACCACCTTGTGACCTTGGCATGCATCCCACTTGCTCGTGGTATATGCTTTTTTTTTTCTGTGCTCTTGGATTTCTTGGTGAAAATTTGGTTGACTATATTTGTAGAGAGTGTTTCTATTACATATACAACTTCATTTCTAGTGATAGGCCTGGTCAAATGATGTATTTCTTCCTAATTCACTTTGGTGGGCCGTATGTCTCTAGAAACGTGTCCATTTCATCTAGGATGTCAAATTTGTTGGGACGTAATGGGTCATGGGGGTTCTCTTACATTTTTTTGTACTTCTGCAGTATCCATTGAGATTTCTCCCTTTCATTTCTCATGTTGTTGATTTGGTTTTTCTCTCTCTTATTTGCTTGGTGAGTCTGGCCTGGGCTTGTCAATTGTCTTTACTGTTCAAAGAACCAGCTCTTGTTTTTTTTTTTTTTTTTTGTCTTTTTGCTATTTCTTTGGGCCGCTCCCGCGGCATATGGAGGTTCCCAGGCTAGGGGTCGAATCGGAGCTGTAGCCACCGGCCTACGCCAGAACCACAGCAACATGGGATCCGAGCCGCGTCTGCAACCTACACCACAGCTCACGGCAACGCCGGATCGTTAACCCACTGAGCAAGGGCAGGGACCGAACCCGCAACCTCATGGTTCCTAGTCGGATTCGTTAACCACTGCGCCACGATGGGAACTCCAGCTCTTGTTTTGATTGATATTTTCTTATTGTTTAACATATATTTTAAATATATTTGATTTGCAATGTTCAAACAATTTCTGCTGTATGTCAAAGTGACACGGATACGTGTGTGTGTGTGTGTGTGTGTGTGTGTGTCTGTGTGTGTGTGTGTATTTGCTTTTCTCTATAGCCTTTCGAATCTCTGCTTTACTCTTTTCCTCTCTAATCCTTATGGTTTCCTTCCTTCTGCTGACGTTAGAGGTTTTTTGGTTTTCTTTGTTCCAGTTCATTTAGGTGGTAGGTTATGTTGCTGCTATGAGGCCTCCATTGCTATAAACGTCCCTCAGAGACCTGCTTGGGCATCATCCCATAGATTTTGAATGGTTGTGTTTGCATTGTCTTCTTTCTCGAGGTAGTTTTTAAGTGCTTTTTATTTTTTATTGCATTTTTAGGGCAGCACTTGGGGCATATGGAATTTTCCAGGCTAGGGGTCGAATAGGAGCTACAGTTGCTGGCCACAGCCACAGCCACAGCCACAGCCACAGCCACTTGGGATGGGAGCCAAGACTGCAGCCTACGCCACAGCTCACAGCAATGCCAGATCCTTAACCCAATGGGCAAGAAGTGGTCTCGAGCACGCACACTCATGGATACGAGTTGGACTGATTTCTGCTGCCTACGATGGAAATGTCTATAATTTCCTTTTTGATTTCATCACTGACCCGTCGGATTTCACTAGCATGGTTTTCAGTCTCCAGGTGTGCAGGTTTTTTCCCAATTTTTTCCTACGAATGACTTCCTTAATGCAATTATTGACTTGGTAAGAACTTGCCACAGAACATAAATCCATAGATTTGAAGAGCAGACATGTGTTTGCCGAGGGGGAGGGGGAGGGGACAGGATGGATTGGGAGTTTGTGGTTAATCGATGCACACTCCGGCATTGGGAGTGGAAAAGCAGTGGGATCCGGCTGTTCAGCTCGGGGAACTGTATCGAGTCACTTGAGACAGAAAGATAGAGGATCATGTGAGACACAGGGTTATATATGTGCATGTCAGGGTCACCTTGTGGTTCAATAAAAACTGACAGAGTACAGGAAATCAAATGTGACGGGAAAATCAGACATTGCTTAACATGTCTAATGATAAACCATAATAGGATAAAATATGTTTAAAAAGAATGTTTATATAAGTATGACGGAATCACTTTGCTGTACAGCAGAAGTTCACACAACAGGGAAAATCAACTGTATCTCAATGAAATAATTTTAAATAAAAATGAAATACAGAACTACTGCATAACACAGATATCCCATTCGAGAATAGCTATACAAAGAAACCACAATAAAGAGACACACTTCCCATAACCCAAGCACATTTTCATGCGATGGAAATCCTGTGAAATTGGATTGTTATGATCATCCTATAACTACAGATGTGATAAATTCATTTGAGTAATAAAAATAATCGAAAACAAAAAGTAAAAATATTTAAAAAAAGAAACTCTAACATGTGCTCCAGTGGCCTCTCATTCAGTAAGCCCTACGGGTGGTTTGAATATGCATTATTTTTTCCTCAAACGTTAGCCTGCATTGACGTCAGAATTTCTAACATAGGAGGATTGGGGTGAGGCTTCAGAATTTGCATTTCTACCTAGTTCCAATGTGATGCTGATGCTGCTGGTTGGGTAACTATGCTTTGGGTACCACAGGGTAACAGTGTTGCAGCAAAAGTGAGATGAGACTAACAACATCGTATTTATAGAGGTTTTAAATCTTGTGTATTACCCTTCTTAATCTAAGAATACGCGTTTTGTCAAAGACAGTCTCCGTAAAACCTTTAGTTGCAAACCCTACCAGGTGATACCCCACAGTCTCTGTCCAGATTCTAGAAGAAAAAAATGGCAAAGTGTGTGCAGGGATTTATCCACCTTGTGCACGACTGCGTGTGGGTTGGGGGCAATGTAACTCTCAGTAAACACTTATGCCATGAAAGAGAAAATGAGAGGCTATTTTGATTGAGATATCCAGGAAATTCCGTCTAGCAAAGATCTGACTTATTCTATGCAGTAGTTATTTCACTTAATGGACAGGCTGCTTTGAAATGATATTGACGAGGTGTATTTTGCTAAGAAGACTGAATCTGTCTAGGTTCGCAGTTGGCAAAAAGCACGTGTATATATATATATATATAGAGAGAGAGAGAGAGAGAGAGTAGATTTTCTGGTTCTGAACCAGTTACCATGAAGAAGAGAAGCCACTGGCTGATGCCCCTGGAGTTATTTTCGGTTCATATGGTCCTAGCATCTAGAAACCTTTAATCCTATCAGTCATATGACTATGAATCTACCATCATCAACATACAGAACAGAGCAGTTCACCGATAAAGGAAAATCCAGCCATTTCCTTGCTCCTTCGCACACATTTTCTGATAATGACAGCAATGCAAATGGAAATATGAACGAATAGCTATGCCAGCTTAATGCTTTACCTATGTGAGTGAAGTGAGCAGTAATGATGATTTGGGCATATACTTTGTAGAAGGATAATTTCCTTCTTTCTTTTCCTCCTTTAGCAGGAGAGAAAGGAGAAAATAATTTATGGAAATAAAGATGTAGGAGAGAAGAAGGGGAACAATTCGGCATGAGCGCCAACTGCATACAACCGCAAAAGCAGTCCTCTCGCTCTCAGGCTCTCCCGTTACAATGATATTGTCTTCAGACGGATCTGGATGAAGCTTCTACTATGTCAGGGCTTGAGAGAAGTGAGAGTTGCTTCTTCAATATGGCATCTGCATCTGTGCAGAAACTCTTCTTCAATGTATTTTAACAACAACTACAAAAACAAACATGCTTGAGGAGTGCCCACCGTGTCTCAGTGGAAAGGAATTCGACTAGGAGCCATGAGGTTGCAGGTTCGATCCCTGGCCTCGCTCAGTGGGTTAAGGATATGGCATTGCCGTGAGCTGTGGTGTACGTCGCAGAATCGGCCGGATCCTGCTTTGCTGTGACTGTGGCAAAGGCCGGCAGTTGTAGCTCTGACTTGACGCCCTAGCCTGGGAACCTCCATAGGCCACGCGTGTGGCCCTCAAAGCAAAAACTCCACAACACAACCCACTTTAGAGACCGTTGTGATTTTCCCACAAATCCTGATGATAAATCAGGAATGATGCCAGGTAGAGAGGACGTGGGTGGACTGTCCTTTCTGGGCTCTTGCTTCCAGGTCCATTACACTCTCCATCGACATAGGTGAAGCCTGCATCCTGTTCTGCTCTGTGGGTGACATGGTGACAAATAGGAACCATGAAATTTATCTCAATCAACACGTAGATAATTGGTCGGGAACGTTTACACTCAGGCAGATGATAGCATGTGGATTTTCTGCAAGTGCTGTAAACCAATGGGCAGGATCCCGCCTTCACCACACAGTCCGAGGTGAGCGCTAGGCAGCTAGAGAAACACCCCTGCTCTCTCATTCCAGGAAGCCGTCACTGCAACCTCACTAGCCATTGCCAACTCTCTCCAGGAATTCCTGTGAGGGGTAGGTAGCAGGTCCTGTTTTGGAAGCACAGGCCCTGTTATCAATGTATAGGCTTGGGAGCTACATCCAATTTCTTGGTATAAATATGAAGAAGATAATGTGAGAAAAGAATGTACATATAAGTACAAAGGATCACTTTACCGCAAAAAAGGCACAACACTGTAAATCAACTCTGCTTTAGAGTAAAATATAAAAAAAGACAAGCCTAACAGGAAGAGTTCTCTGTTCCCTGATGTAGGCTCCACAGCTCTGCTGCATTCCATGTGCAGGCTGCAGGGCTTAGCTCTACCTCCATCAAAGGCAGGTACACCTAGACCTACCCCACATGTGTGTGTGCAGATAGAAAAACAACATAACACATGAGCCTCCCATATATGTGTCTCAATGGCACGTTGATTACTCTGAGTTAAAGTGAATAAGAGAAACCCAACACAGAGAGGAACCATCTGACCTCCTCTGTGTCCCTGAAGGAAGAATCAGACCTCCCCTGGGAAGGTGCACCTGCTCCATCTGGAGGGTCAGCAGATTCGGGAATTCGGGCCTAGAGGCCTCTGTAAGCAACACCGATTCCTTCCGCCGTACTGCCCCCACCCACGCTCTGCTCAGGGTCTTCCCTCACTGGGCACTCAAAGGATGCATGTCTTCTTTTCTTTAGTTTTATGATATCACTGATTGTCCATGTTCTCTCAATGCTGCTCTGCACCAAACTGGCATTACATGTATACATACCTTTTTCGGATTCTCATATGCTCTTCAATCGTGTTTTCACACACTGGCTGCATGTGCTTCCCTGTGCAGCACATCAGGACCTCACGGCTCATTCATCTCAAGGTCACTGTTTACACCCACTAACCCCAAACTTCCAGTCCATCCCACGCCCTCCCTCCCGCCTTGCCAACCACAGGGCTGCTCTCCGCGTGCGTGAGCCTGTTTCTCCTCCCTACATGGTCTCATCTGTGAATGTTTCAGACTCCACAATTGAGAGGTATATGGTGTGTGTCGTTCTCTCTGTGACTCACGTCCCTTAGCAGGAGACCCTCCAGGTGCATCAGTGCTGCAGCAACTGGCATTCACTGGTCTTTCTGAACCCGGAGTACATCATACATACTTTCGTTCTTAGTAGATCTTACATACTAAGAGGTCAACAGAAAGGGGGCACACCTCTGCTGAGGAAAACAAGCCTGCCCTGATCCCACAGCCCTGGCAGAGGAGCCCCTGCCCCAGCAGGCCCAGCTGCTCCCACTGTGTGATCAGGCCTGAACACAGACCCCCCACCATGGAGTCTGGGCTCAGCTGGGCGGTTTGGCGGATGGACCACACGGAAATTTCTGGAGATCAGGAGATGCTGAAATGTGAGCGGCCATCGGTGGGTGTGCGAGAGGTTCCTGACCAGGCTGCCTTTGTGTTTACAGGGACCCAGCGTGAGGTGCAGCTGGTGGAGTCTGGGGGAGGCCTGGGGGGCCTCTGGGACTCTCCTGTGCAGCTTGTGGATGCAGCTTGGGTAGCTGCTACCTGAGCGGGGTCCTCCAGGCTCCAGGGAAGGGACTGCAGTAGGTCTCACGGACCTGTAATCATGATCACACACACGATGCAGACTCTGTGAAGGGCCGGTTCACCTTCTGCAGAGACGACTCCAAGAACATGCTGGACCTGCAACTGAACTTCTGGGAGTCAAGGACTCAGCCTCGTGTGGCTTTTCCAGTGACACTGAGGGGCAGGGAGTATGAGCCCAGGCAAAAACCTCCCTGCAGGGACACAGGGTCTGGGCTGCAGGGGGCGCTCAGGACCCACAATGAGTGTTTCAGCCCAGGAGCAGGTGCAGAGGCAGGTGAAGGGCGGGATTCCCGCCAGGGTCTGGGGCTTCCTCTCCATGCGGCATCTCCCCAAGGGAACCCCTGTGGACTCCAGGCTCTGACGGAGAAAGGACTGTTGGAAGGGGGGGAATATGCTCCCACGCTTGAAAGGTAGGGGGCGTGACGTGTTTCTTTCCCCCTCCTCTTCGTCGTAGTGGCAATCGCTCCTATCAGTCAGATGAACCTACAGAAGAGGCTCGGTTGGACTCAGCCATGCTGCTCGGCAGGAGCAGCAGACAGTACTTGCTGGACATCCAACATCAGCGGGCACTTGATCCCAAAGCAAGGAACTCAACTCCCCTTGGTGGCCCTGATTCACCAGACCCTCTCTCACCGCCTCCATGCTAGTTTCCTCCGTGCAAGGGCACAGGGACTCTGACGCAGCTTGGTGTAGAAATTCAGCCTAATGACACCTCAGCAAGAGCCACGGCGTGTAGCCAGACAGTGTGGTACTGGCACAGAGACAGACCCACAGAACAATGGAACACAATCAAGAGCCCAGAAACACACCCAGACATCTACGGCTAACTAATCTTTGACAACGCGGGCAAGAAAATAAAATGGGAAAAGACAGTCTCTTCAGCACGTGGTGCTGGAAACCTGAACAGCTGCATGTACATCAAGGAAACTAGAACAAGTGGGTTTATTTCTGGGCTCTTGATTGTGTTCCATTTTTCTGCGGGTCTGTCTCTGTGCCAGTACCACACTGTCTGGTTCACAGTCGCTCTGTAATATTGTCGTACATCTGGCGGAGTGACACCTCCTGCTTGCCACGCCCACCCACTTCCCTCAGGCTGGCTTAGGCAATGCTGGTTCTTTTATGCGTCTATGAAGAGTTCCCACCACCAGTGCAGGAGGGTTCCCTTTTCTCCACACCTCCTCCAGCACTTGTTATGTGTGGATGCGTTAATGACGGCCATTCTGACTGGGCGAGGGGGTATCTCAGAGTAATTTGGATTTTCTTTCCCCTAATAGTCAGGGACGGTGAGCATGTCTTCATGTGCTTGTTGGCCATCAGTATATCCTCCTAGGAGAAATGTCTCTTCAGATCTTTTGCCCATTTTCTCAGTGGGTTGTGGGATTTTATGCTGTTGAGTTGCATAAGCTGTGTGTGTGTTTTAGAGATTAAGTCCTTTTCAGTTGCATCATTTGAAACTACTTTCTCCCATTCTGTAAGCTGTCTCTTGGTTTTTCTTTCTCCTTTTCTTTGCTGAGCAAAAGCTTGTCAGTTTGATGAGGTCCCATCGCTTTATTTTTGCTCTTATTTCTGTTGCTTTGGGAGACTGACCTGAGAAAACCTTGGTAAGGTTGATGTCAGAGAATGTTCTGCCTGTGTTCCCTTCCAGGACTTTGATGGTGTCTTGTCTCACACCGAAGACTCTCAGCCACGTTGAGTTTATATCTGTGCATGGTGTGCAGGGGTGTTCTGCTTTCCATGCAGCTGCCCAGGTTTCCCAGCACTTCTTGCTGAAATACAGTCTTTTCCCATTTTTCTGTCCTTGCCTCCTTTGGCAAAGATTAAGTGACCATAGGTGTCGGGGCTTGCTTCCGGGTTCTCTCTTCTGATCCCGTGGTCTGTCTGTCGGTTTTGGTACCAGTACCACACGGTCCTGAGGACTGAGGCTTTGTGATATTGCCTGAGGTCTGGGAGAGTGATGCCTCCTGCTTGGTTTGTGTTCCTCAGGATTGCGTTGGCAATTCTGGGTCTTTGGTGGCTCCATAGAAATGTTTGGATAGTTTGTTGCACTTCTGTGAAAAATGTCATGGGTAATTAGATAGGGATTGTGTTGAACCTGCAGATCGCTTTGGGAGGTATGGCCATTTTCACAGCATTAAGTTTTCCAACCCAGGAGCATGGACTATCTTTCCCTTTCTTTCCGTCTTCTTTCCTTTCTTGATGAAAGTTTTATAGCTCTCGGCATACAGGTCCTCTGCCTCCTTGGTCAGGTGTATTCCCAGGTGTTTGCATTTTGGGGGTGCAATTGTAAAAGGTATTGTGTCTTCACATTCCTTCTCTAAAGTTTCATTGTGCGTAGACAGAAATGTGACTGATTTCTGAATGTGAATCTTGCATCCTGCTACTTTGCTGAATTTGGTGATCAGTTCTAGTAATTTTTTGGCTGAGGCCTTAGGGTTTTCCATCCATATACACATATGCATGTCATCTGCATGCAGTGGCGGTTTCATCTCTCCTCCTCCTCCTATGCGGACGCCTTTTATTTCGTTTGCTTGTTTGATTGCTGTGGCAGGACCGCCAGGGCTGTGTTGAGTGACAAGAACATCCCTGTCTTGTTCCAGATTTTAGCAGGAAGGCTTTCAGCTTTGCTCCATTGAGGGTGGTCCTGGCTGTGGGTTGTCATAAAGGGTTTCGATTATGCGAAGGAATATTCCCTCTATACCCACTTTGGTGAGAGCTTTCATCATGAATGGATGTTGGACTTTGTCTAATGCCCTTTCTGCATCTATTGAGGTGATCATGTGGTTTGGCACTTCTCTTAATGTGGGTAGAACATAGGTTGATTTGCGTATGTTGAAGATCCTCGCAAACTTGATATGAGGCCCATTTGGCCATGGAGTCTGCTTTTGTCTTATGTATTGTTGGGTTTGTTTGGCTAAACTTTGTTGAGAATATTTGTCGGGAGTGATTTCATTACATATGCACTTGCATTTCGGGTGATAGTTCTGGTCAAAGTATGTATTTCTCCTTAAGTCAGTTTGGCTGGGCTGTAAGTTCCTAGAAACTTGTCCATTTCGTCTCGGATGTCAAATTTATGGGCCTGTCATTGTTCATGGTGTTCTCGTGGGATTTTTGGTGTTTCTGCAGCATCCATTAAGATTTTTCCTTTCTCACCTGACCTCTTTGCTGTACAGTGGGAAAATTTTAAAAAAAATTATTAAAAAGAAAAAAAAGAGCAGGAGTTCCCATCATGGTGCAGTGGTTAACAAATCTGACTAGGAACTCTGAGTTTGTGGGTTCGGTCTCTGCCCTTGCTCAGTGGGTTAACGATCCGGCGTTGCCTTGAGCTCTGGTGTAGGTGGCAGACGCGGCTGGGATCCTGCGTTGCTGTGGCTCTTGCGTAGCCTAGTCACTACAGCTCTAATTAGACCCCTAGCCTGGGAACTTCCATATGCTGCCGGAGCGGCCCAAGAAATAGCAAAAAGACCAAAAAAAAAAAAAAAAAAGAGCAAATTAAAAAAAAAAGAGATATTTCCTTTCTCATTTCTTGTTTTGTGTATATGGTTTCTCTCTCAGATCTTGTTGAGAATTCTGTCCTGATGCTTGGCAATTTGATTTGCCCTTTCAAAGTACCATCTCCTGGTCTGATTCTGTTTCTTCTTTTAACATAATTTATTATAGTTGCTAAAAAATGTTCTATTAATTTCAGTTGTAAAGCACGTGACCAGGTTATATATATATATATGAGAATCCGTTTTCGTCTATTTTTTTAAGTCTATTTCATAGATTTCTTCTCAGCTCCATATGATGACCATCCTTCTGCTAACGTTCCAGGGATTTTTTTTTTCCTTTTCCCTAATTCCCTTAGGTGATAGCTTAGGCTGCATAGCCATCAACATCGTGTAATGACACCTTTGGGGGCATCCCATAGATTTGGAATGGCTGTGTTTTCACTGTCATTTTCCTTGATGTGCTTTGATTTTCCTTTTGATATCCTGATTGAACACTGGATTATTAGAAGCATGTATTTAACTTTCCAGGCACACAGATTTTATCCATTTCTCCAGGAATGATTTCTTGGCTTCAGTATAGGCATTTGGGTACATGCAACCACTATGGAGAACAGTAGGGAGGTTACTTAAAAATGAAGCACAGAACTGCCGAATACTCCAGAGGACCCATGCCAGAGCATGTGTATAAAGGAAACCCATAAATCCAAAATAGACACTAGAGATATATGAGAAACTCCCATGAACCCTAACGATACATTCCAAGGTAAATAGGACGGGGGAACAATACCATCGTGTGCTTTAGATGGAAGGGGATCTGCCCCCCGGCAAGTGTGTCCACTCTGTCCTACAGTTGCTTCAGGGGACAGGTGGGTCCAGCAGGAGGAGCACAAGTGCAGACACAAGGAGGGACTCCCAGCACGTGTGTGTCCTTGAGACGCCACAGTACCCTATGCCCCTGGGTGAGTTTCTTTCCTGAATGTGGGGAAAACAATGACTTCTCTGTCAGCGCTTTGTGTGCCACGGTAGAAATCAGAATGGCCCACGAGTGACAGGTGTCTACCGAGACGAAACTGATGCAATGAAGAGACATCTTCGTAGAGGCCATCCAACCGACCAGCATCAGGACCCTCATGCCTGCCTTGGGCACCTGCCACTTTGAGGCCATGCGATGCCATAACCGCTTATATACTAGGAGGCCATGCAAATAGGTTCCTCCCTCAGCAGATAAAACCAGCCCTGCCAGGACCCTGCAGCTCTGGCAAGGAGCCCAGCCCCAGGATCCCGTTCTGTGATCCGGAAAGAACACAGACCACCCGCCATGGAGTTTCGGCTGAACTGGGTGGTCTTGTTTGCTCTCTTACAAGGTAAATCCTGGGGGGAAGAAAAAAGAGGATTGGAGGGCACCTCAGTGTGCGTGTGACAGTTTTCTGACCAGGATGTCTTTGTGTTTGCAGGTGTCCAGGGTGAGGAGAAGCTGGTGGAGTCTGGAGGAGGCCTGGTGCAGCCTGGGGGGTCTCTGAGACTCTCCTGTGTCGGCTCTGGAATCACCTTCAGTAGTTATGCAGTGAGCTGGGTCCGCCAGGCTCCAGGGAAGGGGCTGGAGTGGCTGGCAGGTATTGATAGTGCTAGTTATAGTGGTAGCACCTACTACGCAGACTCTGTGAAGGGCCGATTCACCATCTCCAGAGACGACTCCCAGAACACGGCCTATCTGCAAATGAACAGCCTGAGAACAGAAGACACGGCCCGCTATTACTGTGCAGGATGCACAGTGAGGGGAAGGGAGTCTGAGCCCAGACAAAAACCTCCCTTCAGGGACACAGGTTCTGGGCTACAGGGGGCGCTCAGGACCAACAACCACTATGTGTGTGCTTCATGCCCAGGAGCAGGTGCAGAGGGAGTTGGAAGGCTGGTTTCCTGCCAGGGTCTGGGGCATCCTCTTCATGTAGCATCTCCCTGGGGATCCTCTTTGGGCACATGATTCTGTGCTTACACTACAGGCTCTGCAACACAAAGGCCCTCTGAGACAGGAAGAAACACTATCGTGTCATGCACAATAGACATAGAGTAATTTACAATTTCAATTCCTGATTGTTCTCGTCCAAATATTGAAAAAATTGAGCAGGTTCAGACATACCACACTGGCTTTAAGCAGAGGGAATCATAGACTTGCTTCCTCCTTTGGAATCTCAGTCCTTGCTTGCTGTTAGGTTGGCAGACACTGCCAGGGTCGTGGCTCCTTGCTTTCCTGTAATTCTGATGCATGCAGAGCCTAAAAGCAGGGTATCACACCAGGACCCTCCTGGGCCCCCAGGAATGATGCCAGGTAGAGGGAACGTGGGTGGAGTGTCCTTTCTGGGCTCTTGCTTCCAGGTCCAATACACTCTCCTTCGACAGAGGTGAAGCCTGCATCCTGTTCTGCTCTGTAGGTGACATGGTGACAAATAGGAACCATGAAAATTATCTCAATCAACACGTAGATAATTGGTCGGGAACGTTTACACTCAGGCAGATGATAACATGTGGATTTTCTGCAAGTGCTATAAACCAATGTGCACGGTCCCTTCTTCACCACACAGTCCGAGGTGAGCACTAGGCAGCAAGAGATACACCCCTGCTCTCTCATTCCAGGAAGCCGTCACTGCAACCTCACTAGGCATTGCCAACTCTCTCCAGGAATTCCTGTGAGGGGTGGGGAGCAGGTCCAGTTTTGGAAGCACAGGCCCTGTTACAAAGTATAGGCTTGGGAGCTACATCCAATTTCTTGGTATAAATTGAAGAAGATAATGTGAGAAAAAGAATGTACATATAAGTACAAAGGATCACTTTACCGCAAAAAAGGCACAACACTGTAAATCAACTCTGCTTTAGAGTAAAATATAAAAAAAGACAAGCCTAACAGGAAGAGTTCTCTGTTCCCTGATGTAGGCTCCACAGCTCTGCTGCATTCCATGTGCAGGCTGCAGGGCTTAGCTCTACCTCCCTCAAATGCAGGTACACCTAGACCTACCCCACATGTGTGTGTGCAGATAGAAAAACAACATAACACATGAGCCACCCATATATGTGTCTCCTTGACACGTTGATTACTCTGAGTTAAAGTTACTAAGAGAAACCCAACACAGAGAGGAACTATCTGACCTCCTCTGTGTCCCTGAAGGAAGAATCAGACCTCCCCTGGGAAGGTGCACCTGCTCCATCTGGAGGGTCAGCAGATTCGGGAATTCGGGCCTAGAGGCTTCTGTAAGCAACACCGATTCCTTCCGCCGTACTGCCCCCACCCACGCTCTGCTCAGGGTCTTCCCTCACTGGGCACTCAAAGGATGCATGTCTTCCTTTCTTTAGTTCTATGATATCATTGATTGTCCATGTTCTCTCAATGCTGCTCTGCACCAAACTGGCATTATGTGTATACATACCTTTTTCGGATTCTCATATGCTCTTCAATCGTGTTTTCACACACTGGCTGCATGTGCTTCCCTGTGCAGCACATCAGGACCTCACGGCTCATTCATCTCAAGGTCACTGTTTACACCCACTAACCCCAAACTTCCAGTCCGTCCCACGCCCTCCCTCCCGCCTTGCCAACCACAGGGCTGCTCTCCGCGTTCATGAGCCTGTTTCTCCTCCCTACATGGTCTCATCTGTGAATGTTTCAGACTCCACAATTGAGAAGTATATGGTGTGTGTCGTTCTCTCTGTGACTCACGTCCCTTAGCAGGAGACCCTCCAGGTGCATCAGTGCTGCAGCAAATGGCATTCATTGGTCTTTCTGAACCCGGAGTACATCATACATACTTTCGTTCTTAGTAGATCTTACATACTAAGAGGTCAACAAAAAGGGGGCACACCTCTGCTGAGGAAAACAAGCCTGCCCTGATCCCACAGCCCTGGCAGAGGAGCCCCTGCCCCAGCAGGCCCAGCTGCTCCCACTGTGTGATCAGGCCTGAACACAGACCCCCCACCATGGAGTCTGGGCTCAGCTGGGCGGTTTGGCGGATGGACCACACGGAAATTTCTGGAGATCAGGAGATGCTGAAATGTGAGCGGCCATCGGTGGGTGTGAGAGAGGTTCCTGACCAGGATGGCTTTGTGTTTACAGGGACCCAGCGTGAGGTGCAGCTGGTGGAGTCTGGGGGAGGCCTGGGGGGCCTCTGGGACTCTCCTGTGCAGCTTGTGGATGCAGCTTGGGTAGCTCCTACCTGAGCGGGGTCCTCCAGGCTCCAGGGAAGGGACTGCAGTAGGTCTCACGGACCTGTAATCATGATCACACACACGATGCAGACTCTGTGAAGGGCCGGTTCACCTTCTGCAGAGACGACTCCAAGAACATGCGGGATCTGCAACTGAACTTCTGGGAGTCAAGGACTCAGCCTCGTGTGGCTTTTCCAGTGACACTGAGGGGCAGGGAGTATGAGCCCAGGCAAAAACCTCCCTGCAGGGACACAGGGTCTGGGCTGCAGGGGGCGCTCAGGACCCACAATGAGTGTTTCAGCCCAGGAGCAGGTGCAGAGGCAGGTGAAGGGCGGGATTCCCGCCAGGGTCTGGGGCTTCCTCTCCATGCGGCATCTCCCCAAGGGAACCCTGTGGACTCCAGGCTCTGACGGAGAAAGGACTGTTGGAAGGGGGGGAATATGCTCCCACGCTTGAAAGGTAGGGGGCGTGACGTGTTTCTTTCCCCCTCCTCTTCGTCGTAGTGGCAATCGCTCCTATCAGTCAGATGAAGCTACAGAAGAGGCTCGGTTGGACTCAGCCATGCTGCTCGGCAGGAGCAGCAGACAGTACTTGCTGGACATCCAACATCAGCGGGCACTTGATCCCAAAGCAAGAAGCTCAACTCCCCTTGGTGGCCCTGATTCACCAGACCCTCTCTCACAGCCTCCATGCTAGTTTCCTCCGTGCAAGGGCACAGGGACTCCCCACGCAGCGGGGTGTAGAAATTCAAGAGCCACGGCGTGTAGCCAAAGTTTCTCAGGGGCTGTTTGGAGCAGGGAAGGCCCATCCAGCACACTGTGAGGCTGGACAGGCACAGGAATGGACCCTGGATCAGGGTGCTCACTGTGCTTCAGGGTGGAGGAGGGCGAGGGTCCTGCTCCCGGAACAGCTCATGTGGATCCGTCTCCCAGCCGCACAATGGGTGAGGACCTCGGGCGTTCTTCTCCGATTTGCCTGCTGGGAACAGCACAGGGCGAGGAAGGAACAAGCCAGAACCCATCAGGTGCCAAATGTGAAAGAAGGTGACCATTTGTTCTGCATAAGGACCTGCACACAATGAATTCAAAGAGGGGTGAGTGGCCATTATGGATTGAAAGACACCTGTGGCCTTAGGAATATTTATCGATTCTTTAATGTATATGATAATAACTCTGACAGTGACATAAAAATTGTAGGATGTAGATTCCATGTCAAAAGTTCGGCTGCTCAGGGGCCACACTCCAGTGTCATCGGCTGGTTCTGAAGGTCTTACATCAGCACTTTGCTTTCGAGGATCAGAGCTTCTGGGGTATCCACGAGTATCCTCAGTTTAGGGGACGCCCCAGGGGGAGCCTCCAACTGTGTAGAATTATGACGTGACTCCTTGGATCCTGTGATCAGTTTAAGGGTTGTGTTCCCAAAATACACACGTCGAAACCCAGCGCCCAACATGCTGAACTTCAAAGGTGGGGCTTTGGGGAGGGCTTAGGCTGTTGGGGTGGGGCCCCCCTTAGTGGGAACTCAGCTCTTGTCAAAGCCCCCTGCCCCTCCCCCCAAGCAGAGGAGGTTACAGGGGAAAACTGCCCATCAGGAAGCTGTTCTGCTCCAGGAACCACACCTCCCAGAATCTTGATGTTGGACTCTCAGAGTCCAGCTGTTGAATCACAGCACAGAAAACCAATTTCTTTGTATCTCATATTGCCAAAGATTAGAAGTCTAATATGTGTATAGATTTAGGAAGCAGAACCTCCTAAACAAATGCTGGGGAACACGACTGATGAGAACTCACCTGTGCCTTTGGGAGAAATCTGTAGATTGGTGTCAGCATATGCATTTGGGATACCATTCGTACTCGCAGCTCTGCTCCACTGGAACTCTTCCCACAAATTAGGTAGGCCAGTTACGATAATTTAGACATAAATCGAATTTGCTGCAAAGGAACATCTGTACTTACCTTATAGACCCCAAATGACTTGCGTATTAATTTATCCACACCCTCGAAAGGGTGTAAACGCTTCGGAAGAGGCAAGGTAAAAACCCACTTCGCGAATCCCCATGTCCTTTGAAATCTGAACAAGATGATCCGTATGAATAAACTTTAAACGCCCCTGTGGTAAATAAATGATTTAAACACAAGAACCTACTATTTCTGAGAGCAACGAAACCAAGCCTGGCCGTCACTCCATGCTGAGCTTCTCCACGTGACGGTGCCTCCGTCAGGACAGCGCCTGAGAGGTAGTCCCATGGCGACACCGACCACCGTCCACACGCCTGGTTACAATCCTGTCCAGTGACATCCTTTAGGTCGCTTTCAGTCGTGAGCCTTCTCAGTCCAGGTTTTCTGATTCACACGGCAGGCCTATTGCGACGCGTCAATGCAGCGTCTGCACACATTCTGAAGACCGTTTTTGCTTTCTGTGAAGATGGCGGCAGAAGCCGTCAGGGTCCGATTCGGTCGTCACCTAAGGGACACAAATCACGACCACCAAGGGCCTCTCCAGGGTCCAGAGATGGGCGTGAAGAACACTTAGAAAGCGGGTACCGCAGCAGGTCTGGGGGTACCAAGTACTGAGATTAAAAACCAAAATGGCACAAGTAGGTTGTCTTGCAACGGTCCTCTCCTGTGGATTAAACTGGAAATGTATAGGAGTTCCCATCTTGGCACAGTGGAAACGAATCCGACTAGGAGCCACGAGGTTGCCGGTTCGATCCCTGGCCTCGCTCAGTGGGTTAAGGATATGGCATTGCCGTGAGCTGTGGTGTACGTCGCAGAATCGATCGGATCCTGCTTTGCTGTGACTGTGGCAAAGGCCGGCAGTTGTAGCTCTGACTTGACGCCCTAGCCTGGGAACCTCCATAGGCCACGCGTGTGGCCCTCAAAGCAAAAACTCCACAACACAACCCACTTTAGAGACCGTTGTGATTTTCCCACGAATCCTGATGATAAATTCCCAGGAAAACGCTACCACAGAACAATGTCATCATGTTCTCCTCAGGGAGGGGTCTGCCCGCCCATCCAGGCATGTCCACTCTGTCCTGGAACTGCCCAGGGCAGCGGAGTGTTCAGCAGGAAGACCTCGAGTGCCGACCCGAGGAGGGACTCCCAGCACGTGTGTGTCCCCGGACCCTCCGCACACCCTCTACGTGCCCAGTTGAAGTTAACCCCTCGAGTAAGAGGAACACAATGACTTCTACACCAGAGGGGCCTGTGCAAGTGTGCAATCAGCATAGCACATGTGCATATGTGCTTCCTGTGAAGAAAGTGACATAACGAAAACATATTTCCCTAAAGGCTCTCAGCACAACCAACGGCAAGACACGCACACCTTCTCTTGGGAAGGGCCCTTTCAGGGTCATTCGATGCCATAGCCACTTATATACTAGGAGGCCATGCAAATGGGTTCCTCCCTCAGCAGATAAAACCAGCCCTGCCATGACTCTGCAGCTCTGGCAAGGAGCCCAGCCCCAGGATCCCGTTCTGTGATCCAGAAAGAACACAGACCACCCGCCATGGAGTTTCGGCTGAACTGGGTGGTCTTGTTTGCTCTCTTACAAGGTAAATCCTGGGGGGGAGAAAAAAGAGGATTGGAGGGCACCTCAGTGTGCGTGTGACAGTTTTCTGACCAGGATGTCTTTGTGTTTGCAGGTGTCCAGGGTGAGGAGAAGCTGGTGGAGTCTGGAGGAGGCCTGGTGCAGCCTGGGGGGTCTCTGAGACTCTCCTGTGTCGGCTCTGGATTCGACTTCAGTGACAACGCTTTCAGCTGGGTCCGCCAGGCTCCAGGGAAGGGGCTGGAGTGGGTCGCAGCCATTGCTAGTAGTGACTATGACGGTAGCACCTACTACGCAGACTCTGTGAAGGGCCGATTCACCATCTCCAGCGACGACTCCCAGAACACGGTGTATCTGCAAATGAACAGCCTCAGAACCGAAGACACGGCCCGGTATTACTGTGCGATAGGCACAGTGAGGGGAAGGCCGTGTGAGCCCAGACACAAACCTCCCTGCAGGCACCCAGGGGACTGGGCTCCAGGGGGCGCTCAGAACCCACAACGTGGGTGCTTCAGGCTCAGGAGCAGGTGCAGAGGGAGGGGAAGGGCTGGTTTCCTGCCAGGGTCTGCGGCTTCCTCTCCATGTGGCAGCTCCCTAGGGATCCTCTCTGCACACATGCTTCTGTGCTTACACATGCAGTCTCTGAATTAGAAAGGCCTTTGCGACAGGAAATGCAATTCCCTCAGGGAACACAGACACAGAGTCACTTCCACATATAATTCAGGAGTGTTCTTGTCCAAATCTTGTGAAAATTTAGCAGTTTCAGTGATATCATAGTGGATTAAAAAGAGTTAACCGTACACACCCTGGCTCCTTTTAAGTATCACTCTTTGCCCACCATTCGGCTCGGCTGACACTGGCAGTCTAGTTGATCTTTGCTGGGCTCCTATCATCTTGAATGCGAGGCCCGCGTGAGCAGGGCAGCACCCCAGAGTCCTCAAGGGTCCCCAGGAATGATGCCAGTTAGAGGGATCGTGGGTGGTGTGTTCCTTTCAGGGCTCCTGCTTCCACATCCCATACGCTCTCCATCTCTCTCCCTTACCTGCATCCTGTTCTGCTCTGAATTTGATATTGTGACAAATGAAAATCCTTCCAATTACTTCATCAACACACTTCTAATTGGGAGGGAATGTTTAAAGGGAGAAGGATAATAACACGTGGGTTTTCTGAACGTGCAGGAAACCAATGCGCGGGACCCCGCCTCACCACAGAGTCCGAGGCGAGCCCTAGGAAGCAAGAGAGACACCCCTGCTCTCAGTCCAGGAAACAGTCGCTGCAGCCTCACGAGCCAACTCCGTCTCTCTATACAGCAGTTCAGGACTGAGACTGCTGGATCACGTGGCAGTTCTGTGTGCAGTTTTCTGAGGAACCTCCACACTGTCTTCCATGGAGGTCGTACGACTTTGCATTCCCACCAGCAGTGACGAAGGGTTGGTTCCCTTTCCTCCACGCCCTCTCCAGCATGTGCTGTTTGCAGACGTATAGACGATGGCCATCCCGATTGGTGCGACGTGGCACCTCATCAAATTTTTGGTTTGCATTTCCCTGATGATTATTGACGTGGAACATGTTTTCATGAGCCTGCTGGTTCACCCTCTGTATCCTGCAACGGTGTTACGTCTCGGAGCCCCGTGACATTCCACCTGTGGAAACCTCCCCATGGTCCACTGGTTACTGTTTCTTTCCCTTAAGAGGAAGAGCCCTGCTGCCGCCACTGACATCCAGGTCCTCAGTGTCACAGGCATAGTGGTCAGGGCAGCGTTAGCCTGACCCTGCCGCAAACACCGTCATCGGCCAGGGTCCAGTGCTAACGGACAGTGTCTTCAGAAATGAGTCCTCAGACTCCACGCATGGCCAGGGGCACCGAGGTCAGAATGTTTTTCCTCCCTTCTTCAGCCAAGGGGATTCACAGGGTCACAGTCACCTCAGGTGTGGCTGTACAGCCTGCACCGTTCCTTCCTTGAGCCTCTGAACTAATGAACGACCTGTGCTTGTACTTGGAAGGTCCACTCTTTCTGAGATTCATTTGGGGTTTCGACAGTCCCGAGTGCCACGTGTCCGGCTCTGCCGCTTTGTACAGAGGATGGTCACTATCCTTAAATGCTGCCGTTGCTGCACCTGCTAGGTGCTTTTCCTCTGAACTTTGGGGGAGTAATTCTCTGCTTAGGATGTGTGCTGCATTGCTTTTGCCAGGATGTCAGATACATCATAAAATTTGGCTCTTTTTTTCATTCAACACCTCCCTTTGTGATATGTATGCTCGCCTCATGAGATCAGTTTAAATCTCAATTACTCTGAAAACTTCTACCAAGCGGACACACCATTCAGGTTGATCTGCTCACTTATGAACACATTGTCAAGTCCAGGTTCCCCCGTTGTTTCTGAAGTTACCTTATAAAGGGGATGCAGTCTCTCATGAGGAGGTGCTTCAGAGAGTTAGGTAAAGGCCTTGGAGCAGGACAGCTGGGAACATGCATTCCAATCTGCCTGGGATGTAGGAGATGCCTGGGGAAGGACTGGGAAGCCGAGACCACTCAGCTGTCAGTCTCCCTGCTGGGAGGACGTGGGGTCTGGGAAGACGTCCAGATGAGGGGGACCCTCGGCCCAGCCCTCGGCCCTGGATGAGCGCCCAGCACAGTCCGATCATCCTCCCGTACCCGTGAGTGTGCGTCACAGGAGCAGATTCTACAGCTGAAGTGGAGAGTCCCCAGGGACCCTCCCTAGGCCCTGGGTGGGTTCTGCCTCAAAAGGCTCCCCAGGCGCAGAAGAGGAACAGACAAAGGCTTGTTCGCACTTCACTGTGGCAGGTGTTGTGGCTCTTTCTGTCCATCTGTCCACACCTGGACGTTATGACCCAGGACCTGAGAGACCCTCACTGTCTCTGATGTGTGGGAAGTACACGGCACTGTTGGAGGGGATGAGTGGTCCGCGTTCGCCCTGTAAGTGGAGACACAATGGAACAGTCCCTGATCCAAGTGCAGGACCAAGGTCATCCTAACGCTACGGGGGGGACGAAGATATCAGACATGCATTCTGTGCTGTCCCTGCTCATGAAGCAGACGCCTGAAGGAAGGGAGGGAACACCCGGTGATGCACACGTTCCTTGGACCACAGGGACACTGTGGAGATGTCATGTAGGGGACGCGGGGACACGTCTACACCTTGACGACAGTCGACCTCGAGGCAGGCCTTTCTCGTGATACCCTCGTCAGAGATTTGATTCCATTCTTCCTCCTCGAGCTCGGTCACTCGTATGTGATGACGCTTTGGTGCAGTCTGAGCATTCGTGTCTTCCCAGAGTTTAAAGCTGATTTTTCAGGGGGATTCCCAGGATGGCAGAGTAGTAGGATGGCAACCTCCACTACACCCACAAATACATCCAAAGTAAATCGATATGTGGAATAATTCACAAAGGAAATTGGAGTAATCCTGGCAAAAAGCCTCATGACCCCGACAGAGCTAGAAAATCTTGGCGAAAATGGGAAGGAGACAAGAAAAACGGACACCACAGAGAAAACGAAAGAGGAAGCAGGCTGGGTCAGGCACAGCAGGAAGGGAGCCAGAAAAGAAGACATGCTAGTGGACCCTGGACAGCCCCCCACTGTCGTGTAGTAGTGCTGCTCTGAACAGAGGGGTGCCACACCTTTTCACTGGCTTTTCTTCGGGGTACGTGCCAGGCAGGTGGGGTAGTGACAGTCCATGGCAGTGGTACGTTCACTTTTCTGAGGACCTTCCATAGGCTCTTCCATCGTGGTTGAACCAGTTTACAATCCCACCAACGGTGAGGGAGGGTTCCCTTCGCTCCACGCCCTCTCTGGCTTTTGTTCTTTGTGGAATTGTTGGTGACAGCCATGCTGACTGGAGTGAGCTGATATTTCATGGTGGTCTTGACCTGCATTTCTCTAAGAATTAGGATGTTGAGCACTTTTGTCATGTGCCTGCTGCCCGTCTACATGTCTTCTTTGGTGAGGTGTCTCTTTAGGTCTTCTGCCCAGGTTTTGAATGGCTTGTTTTGTTGTGGTTGTTGTGGAGTTGTAGGAGTGGTTTGCATGTTTTGGAGAGTAAACCTTTGTTGCTTGGGTCATTTGCAAAAGTTTTCTCCCATGCTCCCTGTTGTCTTTTTGTTTGTTGAACGGTGTCCTTTGCCGTGCAGAAGATTTTGAGCTTCCTTAGGTCCCATTGGTTTAGTTGTGTCTTTCCTGGCTTTGTTCAAGAAGGTGGAACAAGCAAGCTGTTGCTGTGAATTATGCCAAAGAGCTTTCTGCCTGTGTTTCCCTCCAGGAGTTGTAGAGAGTCTGGATTCACATTTAGGTCTTCATTCCCTTTGGAGTCTGAGTTTTGTGTGGGGTCAGACAATCCTGTAATTTCATTCCCTTGCATGCAGGTGTCCAGTTTTCCCAGCACCATTGGTTGAAGGTGCGATCGTTGCTCCACTGAATGACCTTGCCTCCTTTGTCATAGATGAATTGGCCATAGGCGATGGGGTTATTTCTGGGCTTTCTATCGGGTTCCACTGAGCTCTGTTACTGCTTTCGTGCCCGGGCCATAATGACTGAAGCTTTGTAGTAGTCGTGCGTGAGATCAGGGAGCCTGGTTCCTCCGGGCCCCTTTTTTCTTTTCAATGTAGTTCTGGCTTTTCAAGGTCTTTTGTGTTTCCATACACATTTCAAACGTCTGTGTTCTCGGTCTATAAGGAACGTCCTTGGTGAGGTGAGAGGGATTACCCTGACTCTGCAGAGTGCCTTAGGTAGGCTTGTCATTTTGACTATCTTGAGTCTTCCAACCCAAGAGCATGGTATATTTGCCCATCAATTTGTGTCTTTGATGTCTTTCCTCAGAGTCTGGTAGTTTCAGACCACAAGCGTTTTGGCCCTTTGGGAAGCATATTCCTAGGTACTTTATTCCGTTTACTGCAAGGGTGAACGAGATTGTGTCCCTAATGGCTCTTTCGGATCTTTCATTGCTGGTATATGGAAATGCAGTGGATTTATCTGTATTAAGTGTGTATCCTGAGACTTATCAAATGCACTGATGAGCTTTAAAAGTCTTCTGGGAGTGTCTTTAGAGCATTTTCTAGGTGTAGACGCATGTCATCTGCATACAGGGGTAGTTTGACTTCTTCTTTTCCAGTCTGGAGTCCCCTTCTTTCTCTTTCTCCTCTGATTGCCATGGCTCAGCCTTCCAAGTGTGTGTTGAATAGCACTGGTGAAGGAGGACATCCTTGTCCGGTTCCTCATCTTAGTGGAAGTGCTTTCAGTTTGTCACCACTGGGAATGATATTGGCTGGGGGCTGGTCAGATATGGCTTTTATTATGTTTACTTTAGTATCTTGCCCACTCTCTTGAGAGTGATTATCCGGAACGGGTGTGAGTTTTTTGAAAGCTTTTTCTGCAGCTCTTGAGATGATCACATGGTTTTTATTTTTCATTTTGTTGATATGGCGTATCACATCCATAGATTTGTGGATATTGAGGAATCCTTGCATCCCTGGGATAAATCCTTCTTTATTTCCGGAGGCCAGCTCCGGTGGCCAGGGAGTGTACACTTTTTCCCGAAGGAGAGGGATGCGTGTCAGCTAATGCACACGGAGACAGCCTCTTTGTCCCTTCTTTCGGGGCGCTAGACTGCTCAAATTTTATTGGCATAAGTGGTTGATTATATAGACAGTTTCTAACTACAGATTACATCAGGGTGTTGAAAGTACATCGGTTAACTTTTACATGGTCCAGCAGCTATACATCACGTTCTAACATCTTTGTCTTAACTAAATTTAGCGAGTAGAATTTAAGGGCATTTAGGTACAATACATCATGTGGAAAGGAGGAGACTCAGTGCAAATCATCCCACGGCCAGCCAGTCTCCACAAGTCGAAGAGGTCACGGACACAAGCATTTGGCATTCAGAAATCTTGTTTTTAGACTGCTGCTTATTCTTAAAGCATTACGACAAGGAGGCAGTGTAAGAAAATATAAACCAACTTAACTAGCTATCACTTAAGAGCTTCTATAACTCATTGCTAGGTGTCTTTCGATCAAGAATAATTTATGTCTAACTTCTATTAACCTCATTAAAATCCTAACTCTAAAGTTTACTGTATAGCTAGTTAGTAGATAAACACTGTTTTAACTAAGTTGCATTTAAATAGGGGAAAGTCCCTCAAGAGGAAATTCTTATTATATTATTGTTGTAACTTTGTTAAATCACAAATCACCGCAGGAAAATAAGAATGGAAAAGAAGAATAATAAGCAAATACTCAGGAAAGACTGAGGAAAACTAAATAACAAATAAAACAACAGGAACGTCTAGGTCACCTGAGGAACAATCCATGTTCTCCAGTGCAAACATGGAAATTGTTTTCCCAGGAAAGCCCAATTCTTCCCCATCCACATCAACATGAGAGCTGTGTAACGTGAGGCCTGCCCTCGGCTTGCACTGTTCAGGTGAGCTTTTATCCCGTCCAGAAGCCCACCTTCGGCTGGTACCATTCAGGTGAGCTCCCTTCCTTGGTTAGGAACCTGCCTTCAGGTTTTTCTGCCGTCAGGCAAGCTCCTTTTTTTGAGTCCCTGCATCTCCTCGGATCCCCGCACTCTATCATGGTGTATGATCCTGCTTGCTTGCTTTCTTTGGGTTTTTCTTCCTTTTTTTTTTTTTTTTTTTTTTTTGTTCTTTTACAATTCCGGTCCTTTTACGGTTCTGCGCAATTTTTCATCGGTTGTAAAAGTTCTGTTAAAAAAAAAAGTCACTGGTAATTGAAACGGGATTGAATTACATTTGTAGATTTCTTTGGGCATTATGGCCATTTTACGGATATCGATTCTTCAAATCCAGGAGCATGGGATAGCTTTCCATTTCTTTGAATCCTCTTTCATTTCCTTGATGAAAGTTTTATAGTTCCCAGTCTAAGAAAGTTTCACCCCCGGGCAGCATTATTCCTAAGGATTCCGTTTGGGGGGGTGCAATTTTTAAAGGTTGTATTACTTTATATTCCTTTTCTAAGAGATCATTGCTATTATACAGACATGCAAACTGTTCCTGAATGTTAATCTTGTATCCTGATAATTGGCTGAATTCGCTGGTCAGTTTGAGCAGGTTTTCTGCAGAGTATTTTTGATTGTTGTATATACTATCATGTCATCTTCATAAGGATACAATTTTATCTCTTCTCTTCCAATGTGGATACACTGTAGTTCTTTTGTTGGTCTCGTACCATTCCAAGGACGTCCAACCCTGTGTTGAATAAAAGCGATGAGAGTGGGCATTCTTGTCTTGTTCTGGACTTAGGTGAGAACGTCTCCAGCTTTGCTCCCACCAGCATCACGTTGGCTGAAGGCTTCTCAAAAATGAATTTTAGGTTAATGTTCATGCCCTTAAGACAAACTGTGGTGAGTTTTCATCATGGGTGGATGTTGGATTTTGTCGAATGCTTGTTCTGCATCTCCTGAGATAAGCCTGTGGTTTTTGACTTTTCTTAGTGTGTGTATATCATAGATTCACTTGCCTATGTTGAACCACCTTGTGACCTTGGCATGCATCCCACTTGCTCGTGGTATATGCTTTTTTTTTTCTGTGCTCTTGGATTTCTTGGTGAAAATTTGGTTGACTATATTTGTAGAGAGTGTTTCTATTACATATGCAACTTCATTTCTAGTGATAGGCCTGGTCAAATGATGTATTTCTTCCTAATTCACTTTGGTGGGCCGTATGTCTCTAGAAACATGTCCATTTCATCTAGGATGTCAAATTTGTTGGGACGTAATGGGTCATGGGGGTTCTCTTACATTTTTTTGTACTTCTGCAGTATCCATTGAGATTTCTCCCTTTCATTTCTCATGTTGTTGATTTGGTTTTTCTCTCTCTTATTTGCTTGGTGAGTCTGGCCTGGGCTTGTCAATTGTCTTTACTTTTCAAAGAACCAGCTCTTGTTTTGATTGATATTTTCTTATTGTTTAACATATATTTTAAATATTTGATTTGCAATGTTCAAACAATTTCTGCTGTATGTCAAAGTGACACGGATACGTGTGTGTGTGTGTGTGTGTGTGTGTGTGTGTGTGTATTTGCTTTTCTCCATAGCCTTTCGAATCTCTGTTTTACTCTTTTCCTCTCTAATCCTTATGGTTTCCTTCCTTCTGCTGACGTTAGAGGTTTTTTGGTTTTCTTTGTTCCAGTTCATTTAGGTGGTAGGTTATGTTGCTGCTATGAGGCCTCCATTGCTATAAACGTCCCTCGGAGACCTGCTTGGGCATCATCCCATAGATTTTGAATGGTAGTGTTTGCATTGTCTTCTTTCTCGAGGTAGTTTTTAAGTGCTTTTTATTTTTTATTGCATTTTTAGGGCAGCACTTGGGCCATATGGAATTTTCCAGGCTAGGGGTCGAATAGGAGCTACAGTTGCTGGCCACCGCCACCGCCACAGCCACAGCCACAGCCACTTGGGATGGGAGCCAAGACTGCAGCCTACGCCACAGCTCACAGCAATGCCAGATCCTTAACCCAATGGGCAAGAAGTGGTCTCGAGCACGCACACTCATGGATACGAGTTGGACTGATTTCTGCTGCCTACGATGGAAATGTCTATAATTTCCTTTTTGATTTCATCACTGACCCGTCGGATTTCACTAGCATGGTTTTCAGTCTCCAGGTGTGCAGGTTTTTTCCCAATTTTTTCCTACGAATGACTTCCTTAATGCAATTATTGACTTGGTAAGAACTTGCCACAGAACATAAATCCATAGATTTGAAGAGCAGACATGTGTTTGCCGAGGGGGAGGGGGAGGGGACAGGATGGATTGGGAGTTTGTGGTTAATCGATGCACACTCCGGCATTGGGAGTGGAAAAGCAGTGGGATCCGGCTGTTCAGCTCGGGGAACTGTATCGAGTCACTTGAGACAGAAAGATAGAGGATCATGTGAGACACAGGGTTATATATGTGCATGTCAGGGTCACCTTGTGGTTCAATAAAAACTGACAGAGTACAGGAAATCAAATGTGACGGGAAAATCAGACATTGCTTAACATGTCTAATGATAAACCATAATAGGATAAAATATGTTTAAAAAGAATGTTTATATAAGTATGACGGAATCACTTTGCTGTACAGCAGAAGTTCACACAACAGGGAAAATCAACTGTATCTCAATGAAATAATTTTAAATAAAAATGAAATACAGAACTACTGCATAACACAGATATCCCATTCGAGAATAGCTATACAAAGAAACCACAATAAAGAGACACACTTCCCATAACCCAAGCACATTTTCATGCGATGGAAATCCTGTGAAATTGGATTGTTATGATCATCCTATAACTACAGATGTGATAAATTCATTTGAGTAATAAAAATAATCGAAAACAAAAAGTAAAAATATTTAAAAAAAGAAACTCTAACATGTGCTCCAGTGGCCTCTCATTCAGTAAGCCCTACGGGTGGTTTGAATATGCATTATTTTTTCCTCAAACGTTAGCCTGCATTGACGTCAGAATTTCTAACATAGGAGGATTGGGGTGAGGCTTCAGAATTTGCATTTCTACCTAGTTCCAATGTGATGCTGATGCTGCTGGTTGGGTAACTATGCTTTGGGTACCACAGGGTAACAGTGTTGCAGCAAAAGTGAGATGAGACTAACAGAACATCGTATTTATAGAGGTTTTAAATCTTGTGTATTACCCTTCTTAATCTAAGAATACGCGTTTTGTCAAAGACAGTCTCCGTAAAACCTTTAGTTGCAAACCCTACCAGGTGATACCCCACAGTCTCTGTCCAGATTCTAGAAGAAAAAAATGGCAAAGTGTGTGCAGGGATTTATCCACCTTGTGCACGACTGCGTGTGGGTTGGGGGCAATGTAACTCTCAGTAAACACTTATGCCATGAAAGAGAAAATGAGAGGCTATTTTGATTGAGATATCCAGGAAATTCCGTCTAGCAAAGATCTGACTTATTCTATGCAGTAGTTATTTCACTTAATGGACAGGCTGCTTTGAAATGATATTGACGAGGTGTATTTTGCTAAGAAGACTGAATCTGTCTAGGTTCGCAGTTGGCAAAAAGCACGTGTATATATATATATATATATATATATATATATATATATATATAGAGAGAGAGAGAGAGAGAGAGAGAGAGAGAGAGAGAGAGTAGATTTTCTGGTTCTGAACCAGTTACCATGAAGAAGAGAAGCCACTGGCTGATGCCCCTGGAGTTATTTTCGGTTCATATGGTCCTAGCATCTAGAAACCTTTAATCCTATCAGTCATATGACTATGAATCTACCATCATCAACATACAGAACAGAGCAGTTCACCGATAAAGGAAAATCCAGCCATTTCCTTGCTCCTTCGCACACATTTTCTGACAATGACAGCAATGCAAATGGAAATATGAACGAATAGCTATGCCAGCTTAATGCTTTACCTATGTGAGTGAAGTGAGCAGTAATGATGATTTGGGCATATACTTTGTAGAAGGATAATTTCCTTCTTTCTTTTCCTCCTTTAGCAGGAGAGAAAGGAGGAAATAATTTATGGAAATAAAGATGTAGGAGAGAAGAAGGGGAACAATTCGGCATGAGCGCCAACTGCATACAACCGCAAAAGCAGTCCTCTCGCTCTCAGGCTCTCCCGTTACAATGATATTGTCTTCAGACGGATCTGGATGAAGCTTCTACTATGTCAGGGGTTGAGAGAAGTGAGAGTTGCTTCTTCAATATGGCATCTGCATCTGTGCAGAAACTCTTCTTCAATGTATTTTAACAACAACTACAAAAACAAACATGCTTGAGGAGTGCCCACCGTGTCTCAGTGGAAAGGAATCCGACTAGGAGCCATGAGGTTGCAGGTTCGATCCCTGGCCTCGCTCAGTGGGTTAAGGATATGGCATTGCCGTGAGCTGTGGTGTACGTCGCAGAATCGGCCGGATCCTGCTTTGCTGTGACTGTGGCAAAGGCCGGCAGTTGTAGCTCTGACTTGACGCCCTAGCCTGGGAACCTCCATAGGCCACGCGTGTGGCCCTCAAAGCAAAAACTCCACAACACAACCCACTTTAGAGACCGTTGTGATTTTCCCACAAATCCTGATGATAAATTCCCAGGAAAACGCTACCACAGAACAATGTCATCATGTTCTCCTCAGGGAGGGGTCTGCCCGCCCCTCCATGCATGTCCACTCTGCCTTGGAACTGTCCAGGGCAGCGGAGTGTTCAGCAGGAAGACCTCGAGTGCCGGCCCGAGGAGGGACTCCCAGCACGTGTGTGTCCCCGGGCCCTCCGCACACCCTCTACGTGCCCAGTTGAAGTTAACCCCTCGAGTAAGAGGAACACAATGACTTCTACACCAGAGGGGCCTGTGCAAGTGTGCAATCAGCATAGCACATGTGCATATGTGCTTCCTGTGAAGAAAGTGACATAACGAAAACATATTTCCCTAAAGGCTCTCAGCACAACCAACGGCAAGACACGCACACCTTCTCTGGGAAGGGCCCTTTCAGGGTCATTCGATGCCATAGCCACTTATATACTAGGAGGCCATGCAAATGGGTTCCTCCCTCAGCAGATAAAACCAGTCCTGCCAGGACCCTGCAGCTCTGGCAAGGAGCCCAGCCCCAGGATCCCGTTCTGTGATCCGGAAAGAACACAGACCACCCGCCATGGAGTTTCGGCTGAACTGGGTGGTCTTGTTTGCTCTCTTACAAGGTAAATCCTGGGGGAGGAAAAAAGAGGATTGGAGGGCACCTCAGTGTGCGTGTGACAGTTTTCTGACCAGGATGTCTTTGTGTTTGCAGGTGTCCAGGGTGAGGAGAAGCTGGTGGAGTCTGGAGGAGGCCTGGTGCAGCCTGGGGGGTCTCTGAGACTCTCCTGTGTCGGCTCTGGATTCGACTTCAGTAGTTATGGCGTAGGCTGGGTCCGCCAGGCTCCAGGGAAGGGGCTGGAGTCGCTGGCATCTATTGGTAGTGGTAGTTATATTGGTAGCACCTACTACGCAGACTCTGTGAAGGGCCGATTCACCATCTCCAGCGACGACTCCCAGAACACGGTGTATCTGCAAATGAACAGCCTGAGAACCGAAGACACGGCCCGCTATTACTGTGCAAGAGGCACAGTGAGGGGAAGGCAATGTGAGCCCAGACACAAACCTCCCTGCAGGGACACAAGGTCTGGGCTGCAGGGGGCGCTCAGGACCCACAATCACTATGTGTGTGTTTCATGCCCAGGAGCAGGTGCAGAGGGTTGTGAAAGGCTGGTTTCCTGCCAGGGTCTGGGGCTGCCTCTCCATGTAGCATCTCCCTGGGGATCCTCTTTGGACACATGATTCTGTGCTTACACTACAGGCTCTGCAACACAAAGGCCCTTTGAGACAGGAAGAAAAAATATAGTGTCATGCACAATAGACATGGAGTAAGTTATAATTTCAATTCCTGATTGTTCTCGTCCAAATATTGAAAAAAATCGAGCAGGTTCAGACATACCACACTGGCTTTAAGCAGAGGGAATCATAGACTTGCTTCCTCCTTTAGACTCTCAGTCCTTGCTTGTTGTTAGGTTGGCAGACACTGCTGGGGTCATGGCTCCTTGCTTTCCTGTAATTCTGATGCATGCAGAGCCTAAAAGCAGGGTATCACACCAGGACCCTCACGGGCCCCCAGGAATGATGCCAGGTAGAGGGAACGTGGGTGGAGTGTCCTTTCTGGGCTCTTGCTTCCAGGTCCAATACACTCTCCATCGACGGATGTGCTGCCTACATCCTGTTCTGCTCTGTGGGTGACATGGTGACAAATAGGCACCATGAAATTTATCTCAATCAACACGTAGATAATTGGTCGGGAACGTTTACACTCAGGCAGATGATAACATGTGGATTTTCTGCAAGTGCTGTAAACCAATGGGCAGGATCCCGCCTTCACCACACAGTCCGAGGTGAGCACTAGGCAGCAAGAGATACACCCCTGCTCTCTCATTCCAGGAAGCCATCACTGCAACCTCACTAGCCATTGCCAACTCTCTCCAGGAATTCCTGTGAGGGGTGGGGAGCAGGTCCAGTTTTGAAAGCTCAGGCCTGGGAGTTCCCGTCGTGGCACAGTGATTAACAAATCTGACTAGCAACCATGAGGTTGCGGGTTCGATCCCTGGCCTTCCTCATTGTGTTAAGGGTCCGGAGTTGCTGTGCGCTGTGGTATAGGTCACAGACGTGGCTCCCATCCTGCGTTGCTCTGGCTCTGGTGGAGGCCAGCGGCTACAGCTCTGATTAGACCCCTAGCCTGGGAACCCCCATATGCCACAAGAATGGCCCACGAAATGGCAAAGAGACAAAAAAAAGGGAAAAAAAAGGAAGGGAAAGAAACCACAGGCCCTGTTAGCAAAGTATAGACTTGGGAACTACATCCAATCTCTTGGGATAAATTATGAAGAAGAGAATATGGCAAAAGAATGTACATATAAGTATATCTGGATTGCTCTACACAGAAGAAGTTGGCACAACACTGTAAATCAACTATGCTTTAATGTAAAACAAACCATAAAGACAAGCAAAACAGCAAGGGTTCTCTGATCCCTGACGTAGCCTCCACAGCTCTGCTGCATTCCACGTGCAGGCTGCAGAGCATAGAGCTACCTCCTTCAAGGGCAGGTACACCTAGACCTACGCCACATGTCTGTGTGCAGAGAGAAAAACAACATAACACGTGAGCCTCCCATATATGTGTCTCCATGGCGCGTTGATTCCTCTGAGTTAAAGTTACTTAAAGAGCATCCAACGCAGAGCGTCCTTCTGACCCCCTCTGTGTCCCTGAAGGAAGAATCAAACCTCCCCTGGGCAGGTGCACCTGCTGCATCTGGAGGGTCAACAGATTCGGGAATTCCGGCCTAGAGGCCTCTGTCAGCAAACCAATTCCCTTTTTTTAGTAGAAATAATTACTTTAGTTTAGTTTCATTTAGTTTTTATTTCCCAATGCATTATTTTTTCCTCTGTCATACAGCATGGTGACCCAGCTACGCATACATGGATACATTCTTTTTTTCTCACATTCTCTTGCTCCATCTTGTGACTAGACACAGTGTCCAATGTGACACAGCAGGATCTCATTGCTACTCCATTCCAAAGGCAATAGTCTGCATCTATTAACCCCAAGCTCTCAAACCCTCCCACTCCCTCTTGGCAAACGCAAGTCTCTTCTCCAAGTCCATGATTTTCTTTTCTGTGGAGCGGATCGTTCATTCTGTCTGCTAGATTCCAGATATAAGCGACATCATATGGTACTGGTCTTTCTCTGTCTCACTTACTTCACTCAGGATGAGGGTCTCCAATTCCATCCATGCGGCTGCAAATGGCATGGTTCTGTTCTTTTTTATGGCTGAGTCGTATTCCATTGTGGGTATATACCACATCTTCCTGATCCAATTGTCTGTTGATGGACATTTGGGTTGCTTCCACGTCTTGGCCGTTGTGAATAGCGCTGCAATGAACATGTGGGTCTGTGTGTCTTTTTCAAGGAAAGTTTTGTCCGGATATATGCCCAAGAGTGGGATTGCGGGGTCATATGGAAGTTCTATGTATAGTTTTCTAAGGTATCGCCACACTGTTCTCCAGAGTGGTGGTACCAGCTTACGTTCCCACCAACAGTGCAGGAGGGTTCCCTTTTCTCCACACCCCCTCCAGCACTTGTTATGTGTGGACGTGTTAACAATGGCCTTTCTGGCTGGTGTGAGGTGGTATCTCAGGGTAATTCTGATTTGCATTTCGCTAATAATCAGGGATGGTCAGCATTGTTTCATGAGCTTGTTGGCCATCTGTGTATCTTCCTTGGAGAAATGTCTATTCAGGTCTTTTGCCCATTTTTCCATTGGGTTGCTGGCTTTTTGGCTGTTGAGCTGCATAAGCTGTGTGTATATTTTAGAGACTAAGCCCTTGTCAGTTGCATCATTTGAAACTACTTTCTCCCATTCTGTAAGCTGTCTCTTGGTTTTTCTTTCTCCTTTTCTTTGCTGAGCAAAAGCTTGTCAGTTTGATGAGGTCCCATCGCTTTATTTTTGCTCTTATTTCTGTTGCTTTGGGAGACTGACCTGAGAAAACATTGGTAAGGTTGATGTCAGAGAATGTTCTGCCTATGTTCCCTTCCAGGTCTTGATGGTGTCTTGTCTCACACTGAAGTCTCTCAGCCACGTTGAGTTTATATCTGTGCATGGTGTGCGGGGGTGTTCTGCTTTCCATGCAGCTGCCCAGGTTTCCCCGCACTTTTTGCTCAAAAGACAGTCTTTTCCCATTTTTCTGTCCTTGCCTCCTTTGGCAAAGATTAAGTGACCATAGGTGTCGGGGCTTGCTTCCGGGTTCTCTCTTCTGATCCCGTGGTCTGTCTGTCGGTTTTGGTACCAGTACCACACGGTCCTGAGGACTGAGGCTTTGTGATATTGCCTGAGGTCTGGGAGAGTGATGCCTCCTGCTTGGTTTGTGTTCCTCAGGATTGCGTTGGCAATTCTGGGTCTTTGGTGGCTCCATAGAAATGTTTGGATAGTTTGTTGCACTTCTGTGAAAAATGTCATGGGTAATTAGATAGGGATTGTGTTGAACCTGCAGATCGCTTTGGGAGGTATGGCCATTTTCACAGCATTAAGTTTTCCAACCCAGGAGCATGGACTATCTTTCCCTTTCTTTCCGTCTTCTTTCCTTTCTTGATGAAAGTTTTATAGCTCTCGGCATACAGGTCCTCTGCCTCCTTGGTCAGGTGTATTCCCAGGTGTTTGCATTTTGGGGGTGCAATTGTAAAAGGTATTGTGCCTTCGCATTCCTTCTCTAAAGTTTCATTGTGCGTAGACAGAAATGTGACTGATTTCTGAATGTGAATCTTGCATCCTGCTACTTTGCTGAATTTGGTGATCAGTTCTAGTAATTTTTTGGCTGAGGCCTTAGGGTTTTCCATCCATATACACATATGCATGTCATCTGCATGCAGTGACGGTTTCATCTCTCCTCCTCCTCCTATGCGGACGCCTTTTATTTCGTTTGCTTGTTTGATTGCTGTGGCAGGACCGCCAGGGCTGTGTTGAGTGACAAGAACATCCCTGTCTTGTTCCAGATTTTAGCAGGAAGGCTTTCAGCTTTGCTCCATTGAGGGTTGTACTGGCTGTGGGTTGTCATAAAGGGTTTCGATTATGCGAAGGGTATATTCCCTCTATACCCACTTTGGTGAGAGCTTTCATCATGAATGGATGTTGGACTTTGTCTAATGCCCTTTCTGCATCTATTGAGGTGATCATGTGGTTTGGCACTTCTCTTAATGTGGGTAGAACATAGGTTGATTTGCGTATGTTGAAGATCCTCGCAAACTTGATATGAGGCCCATTTGGCCATGGAGTCTGCTTTTGTCTTATGTATTGTTGGGTTTGTTTGGCTAAACTTTGTTGAGAATATTTGTCGGGAGTGATTTCATTACATATGCACTTCCATTTCTGGTGATAGTTCTGGTCAAAGTATGTATTTCTCCTTAAGTCAGTTTGGCTGGGCTGTAAGTTCCTAGAAACTTGTCCATTTCGTCTCGGATGTCAAATTTATGGGCCTGTCATTGTTCATGGTGTTCTCGTGGGATTTTTGGTGTTTCTGCAGCATCCATTAAGATTTTTCCTTTCTCCCCTGACCTCTTTGCTGTACAGTGGGAAAATTTTAAAAAAAATTATTAAAAAGAAAAAAAAGAGCAGGAGTTCCCATCATGGTGCAGTGGTTAACAAATCTGACTAGGAACTCTGAGTTTGTGGGTTCGGTCTCTGCCCTTGCTCAGTGGGTTAACGATCCGGCGTTGCCATGAGCTCTGGTGTAGGTGGCAGACGCGGCTGGGATCCTGCGTTGCTGTGGCTCTTGCGTAGCCTAGTGACTACAGCTCTGATTAGACCCCTAGCCTGGGAACCTCCATATGCTGCCGGAGCGGCCCAAGAAATAGCAAAAAGACCAAAAAAAAAAAAGAGCAAATTAAAAAAAAAAGAGATATTTCCTTTCTCATTTCTTGTTTTGTGTATATGGTTTCTCTCTCAGATCTTGTTGAGAATTCTGTCCTGATGCTTGGCAATTTGATTTGCCCTTTCAAAGTACCATCTCCTGGTCTGATTCTGTTTCTTCTTTTAACATAATTTATTATAGTTGCTAAAAAATGTTCTATTAATTTCAGTTGTAAAGCACGTGACCAGGTTATATATATATATATGAGAATCCGTTTTCGTCTATTTTTTTAAGTCTATTTCATAGATTTCTTCTCAGCTCCATATGATGACCATCCTTCTGCTAACGTTCCAGGGATTTTTTTTTTCCTTTTCCCTAATTCCCTTAGGTGATAGCTTAGGCTGCATAGCCATCAACATCGTGTAATGACACCTTTGGGGGCATCCCATAGATTTGGAATGGCTGTGTTTTCACTGTCATTTTCCTTGATGTGCTTTGATTTTCCTTTTGATATCCTGATTGAACACTGGATTATTAGAAGCATGTATTTAACTTTCCAGGCACACAGATTTTATCCATTTCTCCAGGAATGATTTCTTGGCTTCAGTATAGGCATTTGGGTACATGCAACCACTATGGAGAACAGTAGGGAGGTTACTTAAAAATGAAGCACAGAACTGCCGAATACTCCAGAGGACCCATGCCAGAGCATGTGTATAAAGGAAACCCATAAATCCAAAATAGACACTAGAGATATATGAGAAACTCCCATGAACCCTAACGATACATTCCAAGGTAAATACGACGGGGGAACAATACCATCGTGTGCTTTAGATGGAAGGGGATCTGCCCCCCGGCAAGTGTGTCCACTCTGTCCTACAGTTGCTTCAGGGGACAGGTGGGTCCAGCAGGAGGAGCACAAGTGCAGACACAAGGAGGGACTCCCAGCACGTGTGTGTCCTTGAGACGCCACAGTACCCTATGCCCCTGGGTGAGTTTCTTTCCTGAATGTGGGGAAAACAATGACTTCTCTGTCAGCGCTTTGTGTGCCACGGTAGAAATCAGAATGGCCCACGAGTGACAGGTGTCTACCGAGACGAAACTGATGCAATGAAGAGACATCTTCGTAGAGGCCATCCAACCGACCAGCATCAGGACCCTCATGCCTGCCTTGGGCACCTGCCACTTTGAGGTCATGCGATGCCATAACCGCTTATATACTAGGAGGCCATGCAAATAGGTTCCTCCCTCAGCAGATAAAACCAGCCCTGCCAGGACCCTGCAGCTCTGGCAAGGAGCCCAGCCCCAGGATCCCGTTCTGTGATCCGGAAAGAACACAGACCACCCGCCATGGAGTTTCGGCTGAACTGGGTGGTCTTGTTTGCTCTCTTACAAGGTAAATCCTGGGGGGAAGAAAAAAGAGGATTGGAGGGCACCTCAGTGTGCGTGTGACAGTTTTCTGACCAGGATGTCTTTGTGTTTGCAGGTGTCCAGGGTGAGGTGAAGCTGGTGGAGTCTGGAGGAGGCCTGGTGCAGCCTGGGGGGTCTCTGAGACTCTCCTGTGTCGGCTCTGGATTCACCTTCAGTAGTACCTACATTAACTGGGTCCGCCAGGCTCCAGGGAAGGGGCTGGAGTGGCTTGCAGCTATTAGTACTAGTGGTGGTAGCACCTACTACGCAGACTCTGTGAAGGGCCGATTCACCATCTCCAGAGACAACTCCCAGAACACGGCCTATCTGCAAATGAACAGCCTGAGAACCGAAGACACGGCCCGCTATTACTGTGCAAGAGGCACAGTGAAGGGAAAGCAGTCTGAGCCCAGACACAAACCTCCCTGCAGGGCCACAGGGTCTGGGCTGCAGGGGGCGCTCAGGACCCACAATCACTATGTGTGTGTTTCCTGCCCAGGAGCAGGTGCAGAGGGAGTTGGAAGGCTGGTTTCCTGCCAGGGTCTGGGGCTGCCTCTTCATGTAGCATCTCCCTGGGGATCCTCTTTGGACACATGATTCTGTGCTTACACTACAGGCTCTGCAACACAAAGGCCCTCTGAGACAGGAAGAAACACTATTGTGTCATGCACAATAGACAGAGAGTAATTTACGATTTCAATTCCTGATTGTTCTCGTCCAAATATTGAAAAAATCGAGCAGGTTCAGACATACCACACTGGCTTTAAGCAGAGGGAATCATAGACTTGCTTCCTCCTTTGGAATCTCAGTCCTTCCTAGCTGTTAGGTTGGCAGACACTGCCAGGGTCGTGGCCTCTTGCTTTCCTGTAATTCTGATGCATGCAGAGCCTAAAAGCAGGGTATCACACCAGGACCCTCACGGGCCCCCAGGAATGATGGCAGGTAGAGGGAACGTGGGTGGAGTGTCCTTTCTGGGCTCTTGCTTCCAGGTCCAATACACTCTCCATCGACAGAGGTGAAGCCTGCATCCTGTTCTGCTCTGTAGGTGACATGGTGACAAATAGGAACCATGAAAATTATCTCAATCAACACGTAAATAATTGGTCGGGAACGTTTACACTCAGGCAGATGATAACATGTGGATTTTCTGCAAGTGCTGTAAACCAATGGGCAGGATCCCGCCTTCACCACACAGTCCGAGGTGAGCACTATGCAGCTAGAGAAACACCCCTGCTCTCATTCCAGGAAGCAGTCACTGCAACCTCACTAGCCATTGCCAACTCTCTCCAGGAATTCCTGTGAGGGGTGGGGAGCAGGTCCAGTTTTGGAAGCACAGGCCCTGTTACAAAGTATAGACTTGGGAACTACATCCAATCTCTTGGGAAAAAATATGAGGAAGATAATATGAGAAAAAAGAATGTACATAAAAGTACAAGGATCACTTTACAGAAATAAAAAAGGCACAACACTGTAAATCAACTCTGCTTTAGAGTAAAATAAACAAAAAAGACAAGCCTAACAGCAAGAGTTCTCTGTTCCCTGATGTAGGCTCCACGCCTCTTCTGCATTCCATGTGCAGGCTGCAGGGCTTAGCTCTACCTCCTTCAAAGGCAGGTACACCTAGACCTACCCCACATGTGTGTGTGCAGATAGAAAAACAACATAACACATGGCCACCCATATATGTGTTCCATTGCAGGTTGATTATTCTGAGTTAAAGCGAATGAGAGAATCCCAACACAGAGAGGAACCATCTGACCTCCTCTGTGTCCCTGAAGGAAGAATCAGACCTCCCCTGGGAAGGTGCACCTGCTCCATCTGGAGGGTCAGCAGATTCGGGAATTCGGGCCTAGAGGCTTCTGTAAGCAACACCGATTCCTTCCGCCGTACTGCCCCCACCCACGCTCTGCTCAGGGTCCTCACTCATTGGACACTCAAAGGATGCATGTCTTCTTTTCTTTAGTTTTATGATATCATTGATTGTCCATGTTCTCTCAATGCTGCTCTGCACCAAACTGGCATTACATATATACATACCTTTTTCGGATTCTCATATGTTCTTCAATCGTGTTTTCACACACTGGCTGCATGTGCTTCCCTGTGCAGCACATCAGGACCTCACGGCTTATTCATCTCAAGGTCACTGTTTACACCCACTAACCCCAAACTTCCAGTCCGTCCCACGCCCTCCCTCCCGCCTTGCCAACCACAGGGCTGCTCTCCGCGTGCGTGAGCCTGTTTCTCCTCCCTACATGGTCTCATCTGTGAATGTATCAGACTCCACAAATGAGAGGTATATGGTGTGTGTCGTTCTCTCTGTGACTCACGTCCCTTAGCAGGAGACCCTCCAGGTGCATCAGTGCTGCAGCAACTGGCATTCACTGGTCTTTCTGAACCCGGAGTACATCATACATACTTTCGTTCTTAGTAGATCTTACATACTAAGAGGTCAACAGAAAGGGGGCACACCTCTGCTGAGGAAAACAAGCCTGCCCTGATCCCACAGCCCTGGCAGAGGAGCCCCTGCCCCAGCAGGCCCAGCTGCTGCCACTGTGTGATCAGGCCTGAACACAGACCCCCCACCATGGAGTCTGGGCTCAGCTGGGCGGTTTGGCGGATGGACCACACGGAAATTTCTGGAGATCAGGAGATGCTGAAATGTGAGCGGCCATCAGTGGGTGTGAGAGAGGTTCCTGACCAGGATGGCTTTGTGTTTACAGGGACCCAGTGTGAGGTGCAGCTGGTGGAGTCTGGGGGAGGCCTGGGGGGCCTCTGGGACTCTCCTGTGCAGCTTGTGGATGCAGCTTGGGTAGCTGCTACCTGAGCGGGGTCCTCCAGGCTCCAGGGAAGGGACTGCAGTAGGTCTCACGGACCAGTAATCATGATCACACACACGATGCAGACTCTGTGAAGGGCCGGTTCACCTTCTGCAGAGACGACTCCAAGAACATGCTGGACCTGCAACTGAACTTCTGGGAGTCAAGGACTCAGCCTCGTGTGGCTTTTCCAGTGACACTGAGGGGCAGGGAGTATGAGCCCAGGCAAAAACCTCCCTGCAGGGACACAGGGTCTGGGCTGCAGGGGGCGCTCAGGACCCACAATGTGTGTTTCAGCCCAGGAGCAGGTGCAGAGGCAGGTGAAGGGCGGGATTCCCGCCAGGGTCTGGGGCTTCCTCTCCATGTGGCATCTCCCCAAGGGAACCCCTGTGGACTCCAGGCTCTGACGGAGAAAGGACTGTTGGAAGGGGGGGAATATGCTCCCACGCTTGAAAGGTAGGGGGCGTGACGTGTTTCTTTCCCCCTCCTCTTCGTCGTAGTGACAATCGCTCCTATCAGTTAGATGAACCTACAGAAGAGGCTCGGTTGGACTCAGCCATGCTGCTCGGCAGGAGCAGCAGACAGTACTTGCTGGACATCCAACATCAGCGGGCACTTGATCCCAAAGCAAGAAGCTCAACTCCCCTTGGTGGCCCTGATTCACCGGACCCTCTCTCACAGCCTCCATGCTAGTTTCCTCTGTGCAAGGGCACAGGGACTCCCCACCCAGATTGGTGGAGAAATTCAGCCTAATGACACCTCACCAAGAGCCATGGGGTGTAGCCAGACAGTGTGGTACTGGCACAGAGACAGACCCACAGAACAATGGAACACAATCAAGAGCCCAGAAATATACCCAGACATCTACGGCTAACTAATCTTTGACAACGCGGGCAAGAAAATAAAATGGGAAAAGACAGTCTCTTCAGCACGTGGTGCTGGAAACCTGACCAGCTGCATGTACATCAAGGAAACTAGAACAAGTGGGTTTATTTCTGGGCTCTTGATTGTGTTCCATTTTTCTGCGGGTCTGTCTCTGTGCCAGTACCACACTGTCTGGTTCACAGTCGCTCTGTAATATTGTCGTACATCTGGCGGAGTGACACCTCCTGCTTGCCACGCCCGCCCACTCCCCTCAGGCTGGCTTAGGCAATGCTGGTTCTTTTATGCGTCTATGAAGAGTTCCCACCACCAGTGCAGGAGGGTTTCCTTTTCTCCACACCCCCTCCAGCACTTGTTATGTGTGGACGTGTTAATGACGGCCATTCTAACTGGGCGAGGGGGTATCTCAGAGTAATTCGGATTTGCTTTCCCCTAATAGTCAGGGACGGTGAGCATGTCTTCATGTGCTTGTTGGCCATCAGTATATCCTCCTTGGAGAAATATCTCTTCAGATCTTTTGCCCATTTTCTCAGTGGGTTGTGGGATTTTATGCTGTTGAGTTGCATAAGCTGTGTGTGTGTTTTAGAGATTAAGTCCTTTTCAGTTGCATCATTTGAAACTACTTTCTCCCATTCTGTAAGCTGTCTCTTGGTTTTTCTTTTTCCTTTTCTTTGCTGAGCAAAAGCTTGTCAGTTTGATGAGGTCTCATCGCTTTATTTTTGCTCTTATTTCTGTTGCATTGGGAGACTGACCGGAGAAAACCTTGGTAAGGTTGATGTCAGAGAATGTTCTGCCTATGTTCCCTTCCAGGACTTTGATGGTGTCTTGTCTCACACCGAAGACTCTCAGCCACGTTGAGTTTATATCTGTGCATGGTGTGCGGGGGTGTTCTGCTTTCCATGCAGCTGCCCAGGTTTCCCAGCACTTCTTGCTGAAATACAGTCTTTTCCCATTTTTCTGTCCTTGCCTCCTTTGGCAAAGATTAAGTGACCATAGGTGTCGGGGCTTGTTTCCAGGTTCTCTCTTCTGATCCCGTGGTCTGTCTGTCGGTTTTGGTACTAGTACCACACAGTCCTGATGACTGAGGCTTTGTGATATTGCCTGAGGTCTGGGAGAGTGATGCCTCCTGCTTGGTTTGTGTTCCTCAGGATTGCCTTGGCAATTCTGGGTCTTTGTTGGCTCCATAGAAATGTTTGGATAGTTTGTTGCACTTCTGTGAAAAATGTCATGGGTAATTAGATAGGGATTGTGTTGAACCTGCAGATCGCTTTGGGAGGTATGGCCATTTTCACAGCATTAATTTTTCCAACCCAGGAGCATGGACTATCTTTCCCTTTCATTACGTCTTCCTTCCTTTCTTGATGAATGTTTTATAGCTCTCGGCATATAGGTCCTCTGCCTCCTTGGTCAGGTGTATTCCCAGGTGTTTGCATTTTGGGGTGCAGTTGTAAAAGGTATTGTGCCTTCGCATTCCTTCTCTAAAGTTTCATTGTGCATAGACAGAAATGTGACTGATTTCTGAATGTGAATCTTGCATCCTGCTACTTTGCTGAATTGGGTGATCAGTTCAATGCTTGCTGCATTGAGTCCTTAGGGTTTTCTGAATTTAGTGTCTCTCGTCTGCCTGCAGTGACAGATATATCTCTTCTCTTCCTATGTGGATGCCTTTATTTCTTTTGCCTGCCAATATCTTTGATGGATATAGACGCAAAAGTTCACAAGGAAATTTTAGCCAACCAAATCCAACAACATATCAGCAGGATCGTACATCATGCCCAGGTGGGATTCATCCCAGGGTCACAAGGATGGTTCAACATATGCCACTCAGTCAACGCCATACACCACACTATGGAAAGAAGAGTCAAAAGCCATATGATCATCTCAACAGACGCAGACAAAAGCATCTGACACAGTCCAGCCATCACTTATGATAACAACTCTCACCACAGTGGGTATAGAGGGAATACTCCTTCACAGAAGCAAAGCCTTTTATGACAAACCCACAGCAAATACAATACTCAATGGAGACAAACCGAAAGCCTTCCCACTAAAATCTGGAACAAGGCAGGGATGCCCACTCTCACCACCGCTGTTCAACAGAGGGTTGGAAGTCCTGGCCACAGCCATCAGACAAACAAAAGAAACATGCTCGTTTTCTAATACACCGTTGTTAGCATACAGAAAGGCAACCTCTCTCCGAAAGGTGAATTTTGTATCCTGCTACTCTGCTGAGTTCCTTGATCAGGTTGGGACGTTCCGGTGTGGAGTCCTTCCAGTTTTCTACAGACTCTCATGTCATCTGCTTAGAGTGATCATTTTACCTCTTCCCGCCCGGTTTGGACAGAGCGGATTTCTCCTGTTGGCCTGGTGGCTGTGGCTGGGACTCCCAATACTCTGTTGAAGCAAAGGGGTGAGAGTGGGCACCCCTTGTCTTGTTCCAGATTTTCACGTGAAGACTTTCCGCTTTTCTCTGTTGAGTGTTTCATTGGATACGGGTTTGTCAACAACGGCATTTGTCATCGTAAAATATGGTCCCTTCATACCAACTTGGATAAGAGGTTTTGTCATGAGCACATGTGGGATTGTCTGAAATGCTTTTTCTGCATCTATTGAGAATAGCATGTGGTTTTGGACTTTTCTTAACGTGGTTTTGAACAGATTTCGTTGTGTTAGGTTGAACCATCCTTGCGAACGTGATATGAACCGCATGAGGCCATGGTGAATGCTTTGGTTTTATGACTTGTTGGAATCCTTTGGCTACATTTGGTTGAGAATGTTTGTAGGGAGTGTTAATGACATATGCAATTGCATTTCTAGTGACAGTTCTGGTCCAATGGCGTATTTCTACCTAATTCGGTTCGTGTGGGCTCTCTGACTCTAGAAACTTGTCCATTTCGTCTAGGATGTCAAAGTTATGGGCCTGTCATTGCTCATGGTGTTCTCTTGGGATTTTTTGTGCCTCTGCAGCATCCATTAAGATATTTCCTTTCTCATTTCTTGTTTTGTTTATTTGGTTTCTCTCTCACGTCTTCATGGTGAGTCTGTCCAGATTTTTGCAAATTGATTTACCCTTTCAAAGTACCATCTCCTGCTCTGATTGTGTTTTTTTCTGTTTTTAAAATAATTTATTATAGTGGATTTACAATATTGTGTCAATTTCTGCTGTAGAGCAAGGTGACCCAGTTATATATATATGAGCATCCGTTTTTCTCTGTTTTTTTTCTGAAGTGTTATTTTATTGATTTCTTCTCAGCTCCATATGATGACCATCCTTCTGCTGACGTTCCAGGGTTTGTTTGTTTGTTTTCTTTTTCACTAATTCCTTTAGGTGATAGCTTAGGTTGCATAGCCATCAACTTCCCTGTAATAACACCTTTGGGGGCATCCCATAGATTTGGAAAGTCTGTGTTTTCACTTCCATTTTCCTTGAGGTGCTTTGATTTTCCTTTTGATTTCGTGATTGGATTTTTACTACCATGTATGTATCCTTCCATGCACACAAGTTTTACCAATTTAACAAAGAATGATTTCCTTGCTTCAGTATAGGCATTTGGGTACATGCAACCACTATGGAGAACAGTAGGGAGGTTACTTAAAAATGAAGCACAGAACTGCCGAATACTCCAGAGGACCCATGCCAGAGCATCTGTATAAAGGAAACCCATAAATCCAAAATAGACACTAGAGATATATGAGAAATTCCCATGAACCCTAACGATACATCCCAAGGTAAATAGGACGGGGGAACAATACCATCGTGTGCTTTAGATGGAAGGGGATCTGCCCCCTGCAGGTGTGTCCACTCTGTCCTGCAGTTGCTTCAGGGGACAGGTGGGTCCAGCAGGAGGAGCACAAGTACAGACACAAGGAGGGACTCCCAGCACGTGTGTGTCCTTGGAGACGCCACAGTACCCTATGCCCCTGGGTGAGTTTCTTTCCTGAATGTGGGGAAAACAATGACTTCAATGTCAGCAGTTTGTGTGCCACGGTAGAAATCAGAATGGCCCACGAGTGACAGGTGTCTACCGTGACGAAACTGATGCAATGAAGAGACATCTTTGTAAAGGCCATCCAACCAACCAGCATCAGGACCCTCATGCCTGCCTTGGGCACCTGCCACTTTGAGGCCATGCGATGCCATAACCGCTTATATACTAGGAGGCCATGCAAATAGGTTCCTCCCTCAGCAGATAAAACCAGCCCTGCCATCACCCTGCAGCTCTGGCAAGGAGCCCAGCCCCAGGATCCCGTTCTGTGATCCGGAAAGAACACAGACCACCCGCCATGGAGTTTCGGCTGAACTGGGTGGTCTTGTTTGCTCTCTTACAAGGTAAATCCTGGGGGGAAGAAAAAAGAGGATTGGAGGGCACCTCAGTGTGCGTGTGACAGTTTTCTGACCAGGATGTCTTTGTGTTTGCAGGTGTCCAGGGTGAGGAGAAGCTGGTGGAGTCTGGAGGAGGCCTGGTGCAGCCTGGGGGGTCTCTGAGACTCTCCTGTGTCGGCTCTGGATTCACCTTCAGTAGTACCTACATTAACTGGGTCCGCCAGGCTCCAGGGAAGGGGCTGGAGTGGCTTGCAGCTATTAGTACTAGTGGTGGTAGCACCTACTACACAGACTCTGTGGAGGGCCGATTCACCATCTCCAAAGACAACTCCCAGAACACGGCCTATCTGCAAATGAACAGCCTGAGAACAGAAGACACGGCCCGCTATTACTGTGCAACAGGCACAGTGAGGGGAAAACAGTCTCAGCCCAGACAAAAACCTCCCTGCAGGGACACAGGGCTGCAGGGGGCGCTCAGGACCCACAATCACTATGTGTGTGTTTCCTGCCCAGGAGCAGGTGCAGAGGGAGTTGGAAGGCTGGTTTCCTGCCAGGGTCTGGGGCTGCCTCTTCATGTAGCATCTCCCTGGGGATCCTCTTTGGACACATGATTCTGTGCTTACACTACAGGCTCTGCAACACAAAGGCCCTCGGAGACAGGAAGAAAAAATTTAGTCTCATGCACAGTAGACAGAGAGCAATTTACGATTTCAATTCCTGATTGTTCTCGTCCAAATATTGAAAAAATCGAGCAGGTTCAGACATACCACACTGGCTTTAAGCAGAGGGAATCATAGACTTGCTTCCTCCTTTAGACTCTCAGTCCTTGCTTGTTGTTAGGTTGGCAGACACTGCTGGGGTCATGGCTCCTTGCTTTCCTGTAATTCTGATGCATGCAGAGCCTAAAAGCAGGGTATCACACCAGGACCCTCACGGGCCCCCAGGAATGATGCCAGGTAGAGAGGACGTGGGTGGAGTGTCCTTTCTGGGCTCTTGCTTCCAGGTCCAATACACTCTCCTTCGACAGAGGTGAAGCCTGCATCCTGTTCTGCTCTGTGGGTGACATGGTGACAAATAGGCACCATGAAAATTATCTCAATCAACACGTAGATAATTGGTCGGGAACGTTTACACTCAGGCAGATGATAACATGTGGATTTTCTGCAAGTGCTGTAAACCAATGGGCAGGATCCCGCCTTCACCACACAGTCCGAGGTGAGCACTAGGCAGCAAGAGATACACCCCTGCTCTCTCATTCCAGGAAGCCGTCACTGCAACCTCACTAGGCATTGCCAACTCTCTCCAGGAATTCCTGTGAGGGGTGGGGAGCAGGTCCAGTTTTGGAAGCACAGGCCCTGTTACAAAGTATAGACTTGGGAACTACATCCAATCTCTTGGGAGAAAATATGAGGAAGATAATATGAGAAAAAAGAATGTACATAAAAGTACAAGGATCACTTTACAGAAATAAAAAAGGCACAACACTGTAAATCAACTCTGCTTTAGAGTAAAATAAACAAAAAAGACAAGCCTAACAGCAAGAGTTCTCTGTTCCCTGATGTAGGCTCACGCCTCTTCTGCATTCCATGTGCAGGCTTTAGAGCGTAGCTCTACCTCCTTCAAAGGCAGGTACACCTAGACCTACCCCACATGTGTGTGTGCAGATAGAAAAACAACATAACACATGGCCACCCATATATGTGTTCCATTGCAGGTTGATTATTCTGAGTTAAAGCGAATGAGAGAATCCCAACACAGAGAGGAACCATCTGACCTCCTCTGTGTCCCTGAAGGAAGAATCAGACCTCCCCTGGGAAGGTGCACCTGCTCCATCTGAAGGGTCAGCAGATTCGGGAATTCGGGCCTAGAGGCTTCTGTAAGCAACACCGATTCCTTCCGCCGAACTGCCCCCACCCACGCTCTGCTCAGGGTCCTCACTCACTGGACACTCAAAGGATGCATGTCTTCTTTTCTTTAGTTTTATGATATCATTGATTGTCCATGTTCTCTCAATGCTGCTCTGCACCAAACTGGCATTACATATATACATACCTTTTTCGGATTCTCATATGTTCTTCAATCGTGTTTTCACACACTGGCTGCATGTGCTTCCCTGTGCAGCACATCAGGACCTCACGGCTCATTCATCTCAAGGTCACTGTTTACACCCACTAACCCCAAACTTCCAGTCCGTCCCACGCCCTCCCTCCCGCCTTGCCAACCACAGGGCTGCTCTCCGCGTGCGTGAGCCTGTTTCTCCTCCCTACATGGTCTCATCTGTGAATGTATCAGACTCCACAAATGAGAGGTATATGGTGTGTGTCGTTCTCTCTGTGACTCACGTCCCTTAGCAGGAGACCCTCCAGGTGCATCAGTGCTGCAGCAACTGGCATTCACTGGTCTTTCTGAACCCGGAGTACATCATACATACTTTCGTTCTTAGTAGATCTTACATACTAAGAGGTCAACAAAAAGGGGGCACACCTCTGCTGAGGAAAACAAGCCTGCCCTGATCCCACAGCCCTGGCAGAGGAGCCCCTGCCCCAGCAGGCCCAGCTGCTGCCACTGTGTGATCAGGCCTGAACACAGACCCCCCACCATGGAGTCTGGGCTCAGCTGGGCGGTTTGGCGGATGGACCACACGGAAATTTCTGGAGATCAGGAGATGCTGAAATGTGAGCGGCCATCGGTGGGTGTGAGAGAGGTTCCTGACCAGGATGGCTTTGTGTTTACAGGGACCCAGTGTGAGGTGCAGCTGGTGGAGTCTGGGGGAGGCCTGGGGGGCCTCTGGGACTCTCCTGTGCAGCTTGTGAATGCAGCTTGGGTAGCTCCTACCTGAGCGGGGTCCTCCAGGCTCCAGGGAAGGGTCTGCAGTAGGTCTCATGGACCAGTAATCATGGTCTCACACACACGATGCAGACTCTGTGAAGGGCCGGTTCACCTTCTGCAGAGACGACTCCAAGAACATGCTGGACCTGCAACTGAACTTCTGGGAGTCAAGGACTCAGCCTCGTGTGGCTTTTCCAGTGACACTGAGGGGCAGGGAGTTTGAGCCCAGGCAAAAACCTCCCTGCAGGGACACAGGGTCTGGGCTGCAGGGGGCGCTCAGGACCCACAATGAGTGTTTCAGCCCAGGAGCAGGTGCAGAGGCAGGTGAAGGGCGGGATTCCCGCCAGGGTCTGGGGCTTCCTCTCCATGCGGCATCTCCCCAAGGGAACCCTGTGGACTCCAGGCTCTGACGGAGAAAGGACTGTTGGAAGGGGGGGAATATGCTCCCACGCTTGAAAGGTAGGGGGCGTGACGTGTTTCTTTCCCCCTCCTCTTCGTCGTAGTGACAATCGCTCCTATCAGTCAGATGAAGCTACAGAAGAGGCTCGGTTGGACTCAGCCATGCTGCTCGGCAGGAGCAGCAGACAGTACTTGCTGGACATCCAACATCAGCGGGCACTTGATCCCAAAGCAAGGAACTCAACTCCCCTTGGTGGCCCTGATTCACCGGACCCTCTCTCACAGCCTCCATGCTAGTTTCCTCTGTGCAAGGGCACAGGGACTCCCCATGCAGCGGGGTGGAGAAATTCAAGAGCCACGGGGTGTAGCCAAAGGTTCTCAGGCCCATTGCTCAGGGGCTGTTTGGAGCAGGGAAGGCCCATCCAGCACACTGTGAGGCTGGACAGGCACAGGAATGGACCCTGGATCAGGGTGCTCACTGTGCTTCAGGGTGGAGGAGGGCGAGGGTCCTGCTCCCGGAACAGCTCATGTGGATCCGTCTCCCAGCCGCACAATGGGTGAGGACCTCGGGCGTTCTTCTCCGATTTGCCTGCACTGAACAGCACGGGCGAGGAAGGAACAAGCCAGAACCCATCAGGTGCCAAATGTGAAAGAAGGTGACCATTTGTTCTGCATAAGGACCTGCACACAATGAATTCAAAGAGGGGTGAGTGGCCATTATGGATTGAAAGACACCTGTGGCCTTAGGAATATTTATCAGTTCTTTAATGTATATGATAATAACTCTGACAGTGACATAAAAATTGTAGGATGTAGATTCCATGTCAAAAGTTTGGCTGCTCAGGGGCCACACTCCAGTGTCATCGGCTGGTTCTGAAGGTCTTACATCAGCACTTTCCTTTCAAGGATCAGAGCTTCTAGGGTATCCACGAGTATCCTCAGTTTAGGGGACGCCCCAGGGGGAGCCTCCAACTGTGTAGAATTATGACGTGACTCCTTGGTTCCTGTGATCAGTTTAAGGGTTGTGTTCCCAAAATACACACGTCGAAACCCAGTGCCCAACATGCTGAACTTCAAAGGTGGGGCTTTGGGGAGGGCTTAGGCTGTTGGGGTGGGGCCCCCTTAGTGGGAACTCAGCTCTTGTCAAAGCCCCCTGCCCCTCCCCCCAAGCAGAGGTAGTTACAGGGGAAAACTGTCCATCAGGAAGCTGTTCTGCTCCAGGGACCACACCTCCCAGAATCTTGATGTTGGACTCTCAGAGTCCAGCGATGTGAGATCACAGGTCTGTAGTTATTAGCCCAGCCTGTCCAGGGTACCTGCTTCCTGCAGCCACGTGGACCATGGGGACACAGGACAGGCAGCGAATCTCTGAGGGTCACTGCTTGGTTTCCTGGGCAAAGTACAGATGTAGAGCTTCATGGAGGGTCAAGGCCAGTTATTCCCTGAGCTTCTTCCAAAGGAATTGTCAGCCGAATATCAGAAGAAGTGGTGAAAGAGACATGGTGGGCAGGTAAGCTTTGTCTCTTGGTACCAGGCGTGGGTGTCATTCGTGAAGCCCTCCGTCCTTTTGTGTGTCTGAATGCAACAGGGCAGGGGGGAGTGCCACAGGGACTTGTCTCTAAAGGCCTGGCCCTTCCAGCTCCCACCTCATGGCCAACAACCTTCCACAAGGCGTGTTGGGAGAAGCAGAACAGTCGTCTCTAGCCTTCTCCAATTCCTTAGGTTGTCTTTTCACGTCTCTGGTGACTCCCTTTGCCGTGCAATATCCTCTAAGTCTGAGTCTGCCCCATTGGTTGAGTTTTTGTTTCTAAAACCACTGCCTTGGGAGCCTGACACAAGAAAACGTTTGTCTGGTTGATGTCAGAGAAGACTTCGCCTATGTTCCCTTGTAGGAGGTTTGTGGTGTCATGGCTTATGCTGAAGCCTTTAAGCCATTTTGCATTTAGTTATGATGTGGTCTCAGGCTTGTTCTACTTCCTTGATTTACATGCAGCTGTTCAGGTTTCCAGCACCACGTGCTGAAGAGACTGTCTTTTCCCATTTTATTTTCTTGCCCGCGTTGTCAAAGATTAGTTCGCCGTAGATGTCTGGGTTTATTTCTGGGCTCTTGATTGTGTTCCATTGTTCTGTGGGTCTGTCTCTGTGCCAGTACCACACTGTCTGGTTCACAGTCGCTCTGTAATATTGTCGTACATCTGGCGGAGTGTCACCTTCTGCTTGCCACGCCCGCCCACTCCCCTCAGGCTGGCTTAGGCAATGCTGGTTCTTTTATGCCTCTGTGAAGAGATCCCCCCAACAGTGCAGGAGGGTTCCTTTTTCTCCACACCCCCTCCAGCACTTGTTATGTGTGGACGCGTTAATGATGGCCATTCTGACTGTGCGAGGGGGTGTCTCAGAGTAATTTGGATTTGTTTTCCCCTAATAGTCAGGGACGGTGAGCATGTCTTCATATGCTTGTTGGCCATCAGTATATCCTCCTTGGAGAAATGTCTATTCAGATCTTTTGCCCATTTTTCCATTGGGTTGCTGGCTTTTTGGCTGTTGAGCTGCATAAGCTGTGTGTATATTTTAGAGATTAAGCCCTTGTCAGTTGCATCATTTGAAACTACTTTCTCCCATTCTGTAAGCTGTCTCTTGGTTTTTCTTTTTCCTTTTCTTTGCTGAGCAAAAGCTTGTCAGTTTGATGAGGTCCCATCGCTTTATTTTTGCTCTTATTTCTGTTGCTCTGGGAGACTGACCTGAGAAAATATTGGTAAGGCTGATGTCAGAGAATGTTCTGCCTATGTTCCCTTCCAGGACTTTGATGGTGTCTTGTCTCACACCGAAGACTCTCAGCCATGTTGAGTTTATATCTGTGCATGGTGTGCGGGGGTGTTCTGCTTTCCATGCAGCTGCCCAGGTTTCCCCGCACTTTTTCCTCAAAAGACAGTCTTTTCCCATTTTTCTGTCCTTGCCTCCTTTGGCAAAGATTAAGTGACCATAGGTGTCGGGGCTTGCTTCCGGGTTCTCTCTTCTGATCCCGTGGTCTGTCTGTCGGTTTTGGTACCAGTACCACACGGTCCTGAGGACTTGGAGGCTTTGTGATATTGCCTGAGGTCTGGGAGAGTGATGCCTCCTGCTTGGTTTGTGTTCCTCAGGATTGCGTTGGCAATTCTGGGTCTTTGGTGGCTCCATAGAAATGTTTGGATAGTTTGTTGCACTTCTGTGAAAAATGTCATGGGTAATTAGATAGGGATTGTGTTGAACCTGCAGATCGCTTTGGGAGGTATGGCCATTTTCACAGCATTAATTTTTCCAACCCAGGAGCATGGAGTATCTTTCCCTTTCTTTACGTCTTCTTTCCTTTCTTGATGAAAGTTTTATAGCTCTCGGCATACAGGTCCTCTGCCCCCTTGGTCAGGTGTATTCCCAGGTGTTTGCATTTTGGGAGTGCAATTGTAAAAGGTATTGGACCTTCGCATTCCTTCTCTAAAGTTTCATTGTGCGTAGACAGAAATGTGACTGATTTCTGAATGTGAATCTTGTATCCTGCCGTACAGCAGACTGACCAATTATACATATATGAGAATCATTTTTCTCTGTTTTTTTTTTTAAGTGCTATTCCATTGATTTTTTTCCCAGCATCATAAGATGACCATCCTTCTGCAGACTTTCCAGGTGTTTTTCGTTGTCTCTAATTCCTTTAGGTGATAGCTTAGGATGCATAGCCATCAACGTCCCTGTAATGACACCTTTGGGAGCATCCCATAGATTTGGAATGGCTGTGTTTTCACTGTCATTTTCCTTGATGTGCTTTGATTTTCCTTTTGATTTCCTGACTGAACACTGGATTATTAGAAGCATGTATTTAACTTTCCAGGCACACAGATTTTATACTTTCTCCAGGAATGATGTCTTGGCTTCAGTATAGGCATTTGGGTACATGCAACCACTATGGAGAACAGTAGGGAGGTTACTTAAAAATGAAGCACAGAACTGCCGAATACTCCAGAGGACCCATGCCAGAGCATCTGTATAAAGGAAACCCATAAATCCAAAATAGACACTAGAGATATATGAGAAATTCCCATGAACCCTAACGATACATCCCAAGGTAAATAGGACGGGGGAACAATACCATCGTGTGCTTTAGATGGAAGGGGATCTGCCCCCCTGCAGGTGTGTCCACTCTGTCCTGCAGTTGCTTCAGGGGACAGGTGGGTCCAGCAGGAGGAGCACAAGTACAGACACAAGGAGGGACTCCCAGCACGTGTGTGTCCTTGGAGACGCCACAGAACGCTACGCCCCTGGGTGAGTTTCTTTCCTGAATGTGGGGAAAACAATGACTTCTCCGTCAGCGGTTTGTGTGCCACGGTAGAAATCAGAATGGCCCACGAGTGACAGGTGTCTACCGTGACGAAACTGATGCAATGAAGAGACATCTTCGTAGAGGCCATCCAACCGACCAGCATCAGGACCCTCATGCCTGCCTTGGGCACCTGCCACTTTGAGGCATGCGATGCCATAACCGCTAATATACTAGGAGGCCATGCAAATAGGTTCCTCCCTCAGCAGATAAAACCAGCCCTGCCATCACCCTGCAGCTCTGGCAAGGAGCCCAGCCCCAGGATCCCGTTCTGTGATCCGGAAAGAACACAGACCACCCGCCATGGAGTTTTGGCTGAACTGGGTGGTCTTGTTTGCTCTCTTACAAGGTAAATCCTGGGGGGAAGAAAAAAGAGGATTGGAGGGCACCTCAGTGGGTGTGTGACAGTTTTCTGACCAGGATGTCTTTGTGTTTGCAGGTGTCCAGGGTGAGGTGAAGCTGGTGGAGTCTGGAGGAGGCCTGGTGCAGCCTGGGGGGGTCTCTGAGACTCTCCTGTGTCGGCTCTGGATACACCTTCAGTAGTTATGGCATGAGCTGGGTCCGCCAGGCTCCAGGGAAGGGGCTGGAGTGGCTGGCAGGTATTGATAGTGGTAGTTATAGTGGTAGCTCCTACTACGCAGACTCTGTGAAGGGCCGATTCACCATCTCCAGAGACGACTCCCAGAACACGGCCTATCTGCAAATGAACAGCCTGAGAACCGAAGACACGGCCCGCTATTACTGTGCAGGATGCACAGTGAGGGGAAAGCAGTCTGAGCCCAGACACAAACCTCCCTGCAGGGACACTGGGTCTGGGCTGCAGGGCGCACTCAAAACCCACAATCACTATGTGTGTGTTTCATGCCCAAGAGCTGGTGCAGAGGGAGTTGGAAGGCTGGTTTCCTGCCAGGGTCTGGGGCTGCCTCTTCATGTAGCATCTCCCTGGGGATCCTCTTTGGACACATGATTCTGTGCTTACACTACAGGCTCTGCAACACAAAGGCCCTCTGAGACAGGAAGAAACACTATCGTGTCATGCACAATAGACAGAGAGTAATTTACGATTTCAATTCCTGATTGTTCTCGTCCAAATATTGAAAAAATCGAGCAGGTTCAGACATACCACACTGGCTTTAAGCAGAGGGAATCATAGACTTGCTTCCTCCTTTGGAATCTCAGTCCTTGCTTGTTGTTAGGTTGGCAGACACTGCCAGGGTCGTGGCCTCTTGCTTTCCTGTAATTCTGATGCATGCAGAGCCTAAAAGCAGGGTATCACACCAGGACCCTCACGGGCCCCCAGGAATGATGCCAGGTAGAGAGGACATGGGTGGAGTGTCCTTTCTTGGCTTTGCTTCCTGGTCCAATACACTCTCCTTCGACAGAGGTGAAGCCTGCATCCTGTTCTGCTCTGTGGGTGACATGGTGACAAATAGGCACCATGAAAATTATCTCAATCAACACGTAGATAATTGGTCGGGAACGTTTACACTCAGGCAGATGATAACATGTGGATTTTCTGCAAGTGCTGTAAACCAATGGGCAGGATCCCGCCTTCACCACACAGTCCGAGGTGAGCACTAGATAGAATGAGATACACCCCTGCTCTCTCATTCCAGGAAGCCGTCACTGCAACCTCACTAGCCATTGCCAACTCTCTCCAGGAATTCCTGTGAGGGGTGGGGAGCAGGTCCAGTTTTGGAAGCACAGGCCCTGTTACAAAGTATAGACTTGGGAACTACATCCAATCTCTTGGGAAAAAATATGAGGAAGATAATATGAGAAAAAAGAATGTAAATATAAGTATATCTGGATTGCTTTACAGAAAAGAAAATGGCACAACACTCTAAATCAACTACACTTTAGAGTAAAATAAACAATAAACACACGCCTAACACCAAGAGTTCTCTGTTCCCTGATGTAGGCTCCACAGCTCTGCTGCATTCCACGTGCAGGCTTCAGAGCGTAGCTCTACCTCCTTCAAAGGCAGGTACACCTAGACCTACCCCACATGTGTGTGTGCAGATAGAAAAACAATAAAACACATGAGCCACCCATATATGTGTTCCATTGCAGGTTGATTACTCTGAGTTAAAGTGAATAAGAGAAAACCAACACAGAGAGGAACCATCTGACCTCCTCTGTGTCCTTGAAGGAAGAATCAGACCTCCCCTGGGAAGGTGCACCTGCTCCATCTGGAGGGTCAGCAGATTCGGGAATTCGGGCCTAGGGGCCTCTATAAGCCACACCGATTCCTTCCGCTGTACTGCCCACACCCACGCTCTGCTCAGGGTCTTCCCTCACTGGGCACTCAAAGGATGCATGTCTTCTTTCCTTTAGTTGCATAGTATCATTGATGGTCCATGTTCTATCAATGCTGCTGTAAACTGTCTATTCTCTGTTTCTCATATGCTCTTCAATCGTGTTTTCACACAGTGGCTGGATGTTCTTCCCTGGGCAAGACATCAGGACCTCCCGGCTCATTCATTCTCACGCGGTCCTTGACGTCTACTAACCCAAACTTCCAGGCCATCCCGCGCCCTCCCTCTGAACCTTGGCAACCCCAGGTCTGCTCTCCGTGCGTGTGACTCGGTGTCCCTCTCTAGACAGTTTCATCTGTGTGTGTATCAGGTTCCACATATAAGTGATGTGGGGTATTTGTCCTTCTCTTTGTGACTCACGTCGCTTAGGCGGAGAATCTCCAACATTGCGTCAAGGTTGCAGCAAATGGCATCATTTCCTCCTTCTACACCCTCAGTGGGATTCCATCGTGCATAAGTTCCCAATCGACTTAAACTGTCTCTTCCTCTGTCAAGGGACATTTAGGTTGTTTCCACGCCTCTGTTATTGTGAATAGGGCTGCAAAACATATAACTGTGCATGCGTTTGCTTGTTTGTTTGGTTTTTTTGAAAAGTTTGTAGACTTATTGTGCAGGAGTGATTGCTGGATCCCATGGAAGTTCTCTGTGGAGTTTTTGGAAGACCTTCCATCCTGTGTTCCACAGCGGTTGTACCAGGTTACATTCCCACCACAGTCAGGAGGGTTGCCTTTTCTCCATGTCCTCTCCAGCATTTGCTCTTTGTAGACGTAGAAATAATGGCCATTCTGATCCGTGTGAGGCGGTACCTCATCAAGTGTTGACTTGCATTTCCCTAATAATTAGCGATGTGGAGCATTTTTCCATGTGCCTACTGCCTATCCCTATGTTTTCTGTGTAATGACCCTAAGTTATGACATCTCTGATCTGAGTGAAGTATGACCTGTGTAATCCACTGATTCTCCACTGCTTGTTGTTACTTCCCCTAAAGACGAAGAACCCTGCTGCCACCACTGAAATCCAGAACTTCGCATTTCAATTTCACATGCACAGTAGTCAGAGTGCCGTTACCACCAACCTGCTGGAAACACCGTCATCGACCAAGGTCCAGGGCTTAAGGACAGTGTCTTCAGACTGGAGTCCCCAGACTCCACTCAATTCCAGAGGTCCTTAGATCAGAAAACTTTTTCCTACCTTCTTCAGTCAAGGGGATTCACAGGTTCACAGTCACATTAGGTAGTACTACACAGCCTGCGTTGTTCCTTCCTTGAGCCTCGGAACTCCCAAAAGACCTGTGTTTGTATGAATAAGGTTCACTCTTTCTGATATTAATGTGGGGTTTTGAGAGTTCCGAGTGCCATGGTTCCAGCTCTGCTGATTTGTAGCGAAGGAGTTCATTATCCTTAAATGCTGCCTTTGCTTCACCTGCTATTTGTGTGTTCTCTAAATTTTTGGTGAATAATGATCTGCTTCATACGTCTGTAGTATTCCTTTAGCCAGAATATCAAATAAATGAAATCACAAATGTTAAGGCTGATTTTTGCCTTCAACACATCCATTTGTGTATATGTATTATGCTCTCCTCATGAGATAGATCTGCAGTTAAATTGCTCTAAAAAATTCTCCCAAATGGAAACATCATGGAGATTCATCTCCTCACTTATGAACACATTGTCAAGTCCAGGTTCCCCCGTTGTTTCTGAAGTTACCTTATAAAGGGGATGCAGTCTCTCATGAGGAGGTGCTTCAGAGAGTTAGGTAAAGGCCTTGGAGCAGGACAGCTGGGAACATGCATTCCAATCTGCCTGGGATGTAGGAGATGCCTGGGGAAGGACTGGGAAGCCGAGACCACTCAGCTGTCAGTCTCCCTGCTGGGAGGACGTGGGGTCTGGGAAGACGTCCAGATGAGGGGGACCCTCGGCCCAGCCCTCGGCCCTGGATGAGCGCCCAGCACAGTCCGATCATCCTCCCGTACCCGTGAGTGTGCGTCACAGGAGCAGATTCTACAGCTGAAGTGGAGAGTCCCCAGGGACCCTCCCTAGGCCCTGGGTGGGCTCTGCCTCAAAAGGCTCCCCAGGCGCAGAAGAGGAACAGACAAAGGCTTGTTCGCACTTCACTGTGGCAGGTGTTGTGGCTCTTTCTGTCCATCTGTCCACACCTGGACGTTATGACCCAGGACCTGAGAGACCCTCACTGTCTCTGATGTGTGGGAAGTACACGGCACTGTTGGAGGGGATGAGTGGTCCGCGTTCGCCCTGTAAGTGGAGACACAATGGAACAGTCCCTGATCCAAGTGCAGGACCAAGGTCATCCTAACGCTACGGGGGGGACGAAGATATCAGACATGCATTCTGTGCTGTCCCTGCTCATGAAGCAGACGCCTGAAGGAAGGGAGGGAACACCCGGTGATGCACACGTTCCTTGGACCACAGGGACACTGTGGAGATGTCATGTAGGGGACGCGGGGACACGTCTACACCTTGACGACAGTCGACCTCGAGGCAGGCCTTTCTCGTGATACCCTCGTCAGAGATTTGATTCCATTCTTCCTCCTCGAGCTCGGTCACTCGTATGTGATGACGCTTTGGTGCAGTCTGAGCATTCGTGTCTTCCCAGAGTTTAAAGCTGATTTTTCAGGGGGATTCCCAGGATGGCAGAGTAGTAGGATGGCAACCTCCACTACACCCACAAGTACATTAAAGGTGCAGTAGAAAAAACATATATACACATAAATGATAAAAATGTAAATATTATGTGGAATAATTGTCAAAGAAATTTTGAATAACACAGGCAAAAGTTTCAGGAGTCTGACAGAGCAGGACAACCTTCATGTAAGCGGGTAGGAGAAAAAAAAAAGAAAATGAATAATAAAATGAGAAAGGAATCAGGCTGACACACGATGAGAATGGAGCAGGGAAAAAAGAAATTCTCCTGTACCTGGATGTCCCCCCACCAGCGAAGATAAGACAGGATAGAGGAGAAATTTAGTCTCAGAGGAGAACAGAACCATCGGTTTGTAACAATGAAAATGGGAACAGCCTTGCACAAACTCACTGCTACAACCCTGCCCTTCCCAGCAACAGAGGACAGTCCAGTGGCTCAAGAAGGTGTGGGAAATGAAAATTTCAGGCTTTGGAGATCAAAATCAGGTAGAGAGCTGGGGCGAGGCAGGATGGGGGAAGGAGTATATGGCTTTGGAATGTGCCTGGAGACACCAGAGTCCATGGTGACCACATTTGAGGGTGTAAGCTGAGAAAAGCTGGACTGGGATTGGCTCTACACACCTTTGTCTGCAGCTGGGGAAGGTGGCATGGAAATGACCACTACGGCCATGCTCTCAGGAGCAGGACACCCATCCTCCAGATCCCTGAGTCAACAAAGGACATAACGTGAGCAGCTGCTGCCTGGGAACTGGAGGAAGAGCTGCCGTGCACATCACCGCTGCAGAGAGCCCTTCAGGAAGCCTCCTCACAAAGGGAGGGGTGGCCAGAGTGGAGTGAACAATTGCAGCTACAGTGCGTGGTCTCTTGGGCCTCCTTGAAATGCAGAGATCACAGGCTCAGCAACCACAGAGAGTGGCCCCAAGAGACTCCCGGGAACAATCCGTCATTACTTTCAATGTGAATGGATTAAAGGCTCTAATGAAAACCATCACCAGATGAACGGATACTAATCTAAGTCCCACACGTATGCTACCTACAAGAGACCACATCAGACCCAGGGACACACGCGGCCTGCAAGGGAGGGGCGGGAGGAAGATATTCCGTGCAAAGGAGAACCAAAAGAAAGCTGGAGAAGCAATCCTCCTGGAAGACAACAGAGGCTCTGAAATAATTTATCAGAGACATGGAAACACATCACATAATGATCACAGAATCGATCCGAGAAGAAGATAGAACAGCTGTAAATATATATACACACCAACACAGGAGAACCTCAGGCTCTAAGGCAACTGCCAACAGCCATCAGAGGAGAAATAGACAGTAATGCACTATCAGTGGGGGGTTTTAACACTCCATCGGCATCAAGAGGCAGACAATCCAAGCAGCAAATCCACAACACAACGCAGCCCTGAAATGACACCTCCGACCGGATGGGCCTCGTTGATGTTTATGCGCCAGTCCAACCAAAAGCAGCCAAACCCACTTTTCTCTCAAGGGCATACAGACCATTTCTGCAGGATTGAGCCCATCTTTGGCCACAGAGAAGCAGCACGAAAATTAAGAAAATTGACATCCTGTCAGGCATTTTTCCTGAGCACAATGCTAGGAGGCTAGTAATCAATCACAACAAAAAAGAAACTGAAACAGGACAAACACATGGAGCATTTGCCCCGAAAATCGCAGCAATTGCAAAGTGAAAGACACCCCCACAGAATGGGGGAGAGTCTTGATGAAGGAAGTGAATGACAAGAGGCTAGTCTCCAAACTCAACAAACATACCACACAGCTTTGTATCAACAAGCCAAGCAACCCAGTTAGAAAGTGGTCGGAAGATCTAAACAGACTGCTCCCCAAAATCGACAAACAGATCCCCCAAAAGTACATGATGTGAAACGACACTAATTACGAGAGAAATGCTCATAAAACTGCAATGAGGTGTCCCTCACATCAGACAGAAAGGCCGTAACACGAGAAATAAAAACCTCTTCAAACGATAAATGCCGGCACGAGTGTGGAAAGCAGAGACCCTCCTACATTCTTGGTGGGAACGTAAGATGGTGCAACTACTGTGGGGTGTTGTACGGAAGTTCCTTACGAACTTCAATATGGGGCAAACCCAGCATCCAGCCCTCCCACCCTGGGCATGTGTCTGGAGAAACTGGAATCAGAAAAGTTATAGGCACCCCAGCATAAAGTGAAGCACTCTTCACAAGACACGAGGCCTGGGGCAATGCAAATGGCCATCAGCAGAGAACTGGGTAAAGAAGATGGCATGGGTTTCCCGCCGTGGCTCTGTGGATTAAGAACACATCTAGTATCCATGCGGATGCAGAAACAATGCCTGGCCTCCCTCAGTGGGTTAAGCATCTGGCACTGCTGCAAGCTGCGGCATAGGTCACAGAGGCAGCTCGGATCCCAGGGTTGCTCTAGCCGTGGTGTAGACCAGCAGCTTTAGCTTTGACTCGACCCCTAGCCTTGGAATGTCCTATGCCGCAGGTGTGACCCCGAAAAAGAAAAAAAAAAGATGACAATGCAAATCAAATGTACAAGTGTATTGCCAAACATCAGTCAGAATGGCCGTCATCAGTACACTGCAAATACCAAATGCTGGAGAGGGTCTGGAGCAAAAGGCACCCTCCTACAAAGCTGGCGGGAATATAAACCAGTGCAAGAAATACAGAAGAGAATATAATGCTTCCTCTAAAACCTGAAAAGAATGAGGCCCTAAGACCCAGCAATGCCACCACTGGGAAAATATGTGGAGGAAGCTGCAATTCAAATAGATACATTTGGAGTTTCCATTGTGGTGCAGAGGAAATGAATCTGGCTGGGAACCATGAGGTTGCAGGTTCGATCCCTGACCTCACTCAGTGGGTTAAGGATCCGGCGTTGCCCTGAGCTGTGGTGTAGGTCGCAGACGCAGAAGTGTTCTTTCAGTGGACATTTAGGTTGTTTCCCTGTCTTGGCGTTTGTGAATATTGTGGCTATGAAGTTAAGGGTGCAAGTGTATTTCTCAATGAAAGATATGTCCAGATATATGCCCAGGAGAGGGAGGGAGGGATCATATGATAGTATGTGTTTATTTTTCTCAGGGATCTCCATACTGTTTTCTGTAACGCTTGTTCCGAGTTGCATTCCCACCAACAGCGAAGGAGGGCTCCCTTTTCTCCACTTCCTCTCCAGTATTTGCTACTGTTGACTTGTTAATAATGGACAGTTTGAAACATGTGAAGTGATTCCTCACGGTAGTTTTGATTTGCATCTCTCCAAAAATTAATGATGTGGAGCATTTCTTATGTGCCTTTTGAACATCTGTGTGTCTTCTTTGGGGAAATGTCTGTTCACATCTTCTGCCCATTTTTCACTTGAGTTGTTGGATTTTTTCCTATTGAGTAGCATATGTTGTTTGTGTGTTTTAGAGATTAAGAACCTGTTGGTTGCATCGTTTGAAACTACGTTCTCCCATTCCATATGTTCTCTCTTTTATGGTTTCCTTTGCAACCTAGGAAGCTGGGTTAGGACCCATTGGTTTATTTTGCTTTTAGTTCTGTTGCCTTGGGAGAATGACCTAAGAAAACATTTGTACGGTTACGGTCACAGAATGTTTGCCTATGTTTTCTCCTAGGAGTTGTGGACTTATGTTTAGCTCTTTAAGACATTTTGAGTCTATTCTTGTGCCTGGTGTGAGCGTGTGTTCTAGTTTCATTGATTTACATGCAGCTTTCCAGTTTTCGCAGCACCACTTACTGAAGGGACTCTCTTTTTTCCATTTGAGATTCAGGCCTCCTTTGTTGATGGCTAATTGACCATTTCTGGGCTGAGATCATTTCTGGGCTCTCTCTTCTGTTCCATTGGTCAGTAGGCCTGTTTTTGTACCAATACCACACTGTCTTGATTACTGTAGCTTTCTGACATTGTCTGAAATCTGGGAGAGGTAGGCCTCCGGCTCGTTCCTATTTTCCTCAGGATTGCTTTGGCAATTCTGAGTCTTTTATGGTTCCATATAAATGTTTGGACGGTGTGTTCTAGTTCTGTGAAAAACGTCCTGGGTAGTTTCAGAAGGATGGCCTCAAATCTGTAGATTGCTGTGGGTAGTAGGCCTATTTTAACAATACTCATTCTTCTATCACGGCAGACTGGTTGCTTAAATTGACACACGTGTTTTGGTATATTTTGTCTTTTCTTTATAAGATATTTCAGCGTGTAAATTCCTCTGTAAATATAGTGCAAGGATAAAATATATATATTTTATGTGTCCATCTGGAAGCATCTTTCTCGAGGCAGTGTTTTCTCTACTGTAAATGAACCTAATGTAACAATTGACGGGCAGCTTAACATGAAGACATGCACCAAGTCACCTGTGCAAATTCTTTGGAGCTGGAGAGCTGGGTCACACATCGAATTCTGTCTAGGTTTGTAAGAATCTTCCCTGAGGAAGGGCTGGGAAGTGAGCACTTTCAGCCCATCCAATCTCCTTCCTGGGACGATGCTGTTGCCTGAGAACTTAAATACACAAGGTGGACACATAGCCCCGCCCTCAGCCCCGAGTGAGCTCCCAGACTATGCATAAATAAATGTATGTGGACAATGGGTTGGATTTGCTGTATCCCTGAACGTAACACAAATTGGTAAGTCAACTATATTCCAAAAATTTTTTAGGAACTATTTGATCATGTTATTACCTGCTGAAAAGGGTTTTGATAAATATCAACACCCATTGCTGATAATAAAATGTCAAGAGTATGGGCATAGGATGCACTGAAACAACAGATGAAATATCATCAACGTCAACCCCACATCTAACACCATTCTCAGTGGTGAAAAGATGACAGATCAGGAGCAAGGAAAGTACGTCCACTCCAAACACTTTGCATTAAGTTCAGGACAAGTACAAGGATGTCTACTGTCACCACGGTTCTCCAACATTATGCTACTCAGCACCCAATAGATCTTGGAAGAAACCAAAGGGGAAGTCCAAAGATACCTAGAGACAAGCGACTATGAAAATACAGCAATCCAACACCGATGGGTCACAGGCAAAAGCAGCTCTGAGAGGAACGTTCGCAGCAATACAGTCATACTTCAGAAAATGTGAATGCTCGAAAAAGGAGCATAACCTCCCACCTAAAACACCTAGAGAACGAAGAACAGACAACACCCAAGAAAGCAGAGGGTACGAAATCATAAAGATGAGGGAAGAAAACACAGAAACGGAGACAAAGCAAACAATGAAGACCCAGGAAACTGAAGGTTGGGCCTTTGAAAACATACGACAAAACTGGCAAATTGAATCAACAGGAGAAAAATGGAGAGGATGCAAATCAACAAAGTTAGCAGTGGAAAGGAGAATTAACAACGGACACTGCAGAAATACAAAGGATCTTAAGAGACTGTTTTAGAGACTATATGCCAGTAAAAGGGGAAACTTAGAAAAACGGGACAGATTCTTACAAAATTACAACCGAATAGAGTGAACCAGGATGGAGCAGAAAATGTGAAGAGTCACAGGAAACCGTGAGACGGGGTCACCTTGCTCTACAACAGACATTGAAAAAACTTTGTAAATTAAATATACATAACATAAAAATACAAAAAAAAAGAATACATGACTAGACAAACCTCAAGATTGAAATTCAAAGTATAATTTATATACTTCCAAAAAACAAAAGTCCGGGACCTGGTGGCCTCGCAGGCAAGTTCTATCCAACTTTCAGAGAAAACTTACTACCTAGTTTGAGAGCATCTCAGGCCAGACACTGTAAATATCCACGAGGCAAACACAGGCAGAACACTCTTTGACATAAATCACAGCAACAGCTTGTTCGAACCACCTCCTAGAAGAAGCTCAAGAAAAACAAAAATAAACAAATGGAACCTAACTCAACTCAAAAGCTTTTGCACATCCAAGCAAACCATGAAAACATGAAAAGGCATCCCAGAGAATGGGTGAAAATCTTTGCAAATCATGCAACAGACAAGGGACTAACCTCCAAAATATATAAACAATTCATACAAAATAACAAACAACCCAATCAAAAGATGGGCACAAGACCTAAACAGACATTTCTCCACAGAAGACATACACATGGCCAACAGGCACATGAAAAGATGCTCAACACCAGTGACTGTTAGAGAAATGCAAATCGAAGCTACAGTGAGAAACCACCCACACCAGTCAGAATGGCCATCGTTAACGAGTAAGCAATGAACAAATCCTGGAGACATTTCGGAAAAGGGTACTACCCACCTTCACTGTTGGTGGGAATGACAATTGGTACAACCACTGTGCAAAACAGTAGGGAGGCTCCTCAGAAGGCTAAATGTAGAAATATCACGTGATCCAGGCGACCCACTCCTGGGCGTATTCCCAGAAATAACATTCATTCGAAAACATGTATGCACCCCTATGTTCACTACAGCATAATTGCCATGGCCAAGACAAGGAAACAATGAAAAAGTCCATCAACACAGGACTGGAGAGAGAGATTTAGTATGCACACACAGCAGAATACCACTCAGCCAAAGAAAACATGAAATAATGCCAATTGGAGCAACATGGGTGGAACCAGGAATTATCCAACTGAGGGAAGTAAAGCAGACAAAACCAATATCATGTGAGATCACCAATAGGTGGACGCTAATAGAAATGATAGAACCGACAGAGCAGAAATAGACTCAACGATTTTGAAACCAAAATTACCTTGACCAAAGAGGAAATGTGGGGAGGGGTTAAATTAGGGACTAGGCATTGATGTCCACTCTACCACACTCAGCAGAGGTAGATAACAAGGACCTATTGTGTACTGCAGGGAAACAGAGTCAGCAATGTGCAATCACCCACATGGAGAAAGAATCGGAAGATGCATGGATGTGTGTGCAGGTAAAACTGAGCTTCTTTGCTGTTCACAGAAAACATCACAAGTTTTTAACTATGGTACATTTAATTTAAAAAAGTTAAGACTTCTCAGTTGCATTTCTGTATACCAGCAATGAAATATTAGAAAAGGAATACCAAAATACAATACCTTTTAAAATTGCACCTCACAAAATCAAATACCTCGGAATACACCTGACCAAAGAGGTAAAGGACCTATATGCCGAGAACTATAAAACCTTAATCAAAGAAATCAAAGAAGATATAAAGAAATGGAAAGATAGTCCATGTTCCTGGATTGGAAAAATCAATATTGTGAAAATGGCCATCCTACCCAAAGCAATCTACAGATTCAATGCAATCCCTATCAAATTACCCATGACATTTTTCACAGAACCAGAACAAACAATCCAAACATTTATATGGAACCACAAAAGACCCAGAATCACCAAAGCAATCCTGAGAAACAAAAACCAAGCAGGAGGCATAACTCTCCCAGACTTCAAGAAATACTACAAAGCCACAGTCATCAAAACAGTGTGGTACTGGTATCAAAACAGACAGACAGACCAATGGAACAGAATAGAGAATCCGGAAATAAACCCTGACACCTATGGTCAATTAATCTTTGACAAGGGAGGCAAGAACATAAAATGGGAAAAGGAAAGTCTATTCAGCAAGCCTTGCTGGGAAACCTGGACAGCTGCATGCAAAGCAATGAAACTAGAACACACCCTCACACCATGCACAAAAATAAACTCCAAATGGCTGAAAGACTTAAATATACGACAGGACACCATCAAACTCCTAGAAGAAAACATAGGCAAAACACTCTCTGACATCAACATCATGAATATTTTCTCAGGTCAGTCTCCCAAAGCAATAGAAACTAGAGCAAAAATAAACCCATGGGACCTCATCAAACTGAAAAGCTTTTGCACAGCAAAGGAAACCCAAAAGAAAACAAAAAGACAGCTTACAGAATGGGAGAAAATAGTTTCAAATGATGCAACGGACAAGGGCTTAATCTCTGGAATATATAAGCAACTTATACAACTCAACAGCAAAAAAGCCAATCAACCAATGGAAAAATGGGCAAAAGACCTGAATAGACATTTCTCCAAAGAAGATACACAGATGGCCAGCAAACACATGAAAAAATGCTCAACATCGCTGATTATAAGAGAAATGCAAATCAAAACTACCATGAGATACCACCTCACACCAGTCAGAATGGCCATCATTAATAAATCCACAAATAACAAGTGCTGGAGGGGCTGTGGAGAAAAGGGAACCCTCCTGCACTGCTGGTGGGAATGTCAACTGGTACAGCCACTATGGAGAACAGTTTGGAGATACCTTAGAAATCTATACATAGAACTTCCATATGACCCTGCAATCCCACTCTTGGGCATCTATCCGGACAAAGCTCTACTTAAAAGAGACACATGCACCCGCATGTTCATTGCAGCCCTATTCACAATAGCCAGGACATGGAAACAATCCAAATGTCCATCGACAGAGGATTGGATTCGGAAGATGTGGTATATATACACAATGGAATACTACTCAGCCATAAAAAAGGATGACATCATGCCATTTGCAGCAACATGGATGGAACTAGAGAATCTCATACTGAGTGAAATGAGCCAGAAAGACAAAGACAAATACCATATGATATCACTTATAACTGGAATCTAATATCCAGCACAAATGAACATCTCCTCAGAAAAGAAAATCATGGACTTGGAGAAGAGACTTGTGGTTGCCTGATGGGAGGGGGAGGGAGTGGGAGGGATCGGGAGCTTGGGCTTATCAGACACAACCTAGAATAGATTTATAAGGAGATCCTGCTGAATAGCATTGAGAACTATGTCTAGATACTCATGTTGCAACAGAAGAAAGGGTGGGGGAAAAACTGTAATTGTAATGTATACATGTAAGGATAACCTGACCTCCTTGCTGTACAGTGGGAAAATAAAATAAAAAAAAAAAAGTTAAGACTTCTTTTCTCATGACACTCATCTGATGTGTTAATGAGAATTTTACACTCTATGATTTGTCCAATATTTTGGTTGTTGTGAGAATGTGAAAAGGGATCATTTTCCCAGCTTCTCGGCTCTCTGCACATCCAAGATGAGTACTGGCTTTATTGCAACACCCAGAACCTGGAAAGAATTCCAACATCAGACATCAGCTAAAGGAATAGACTGATTTTACTAGGACCACTCTTCGGAAAACACTTTTCATTAAAAATCGGCTATTGCTGACTCACACGGAAACGTGGTAATGTTCACAATATCGATGCTGAGTAAGATGAGCCGTACAAGCAAAAGCACATACAATATACGTCCATTCGTATGTTTCTAGAGCATGGAAATTAATCTGAAGCATCCTAACCCAGATCAAATATAATGTGAGGACCCGGTGGAAAAAGAGAAGGGAGAGGAAGGAGGAACACCAGAAACTTGTGAAAACAGGGAGAGAATTGATCTGTCCAAACATGAAAAGGTTGATGTCCACATCAGTGTTTATCAAAGTGTACAATCTAAATATCATAGTTTATTAGAGGACAGTTTCACCTCACTCAAGATATTACCAATAAGGAAACACATGGCTTGAGACAGAAGCAGTGACAGAAAAATAGTGAAAAATCAGAAGCACTTGAAAACACTTCTCATGGAGCCTGAGGATATATTATTAGGTAAGCATGACAACAGAACAAAATCACCAAGTGCTCATGATGGGGGTGTCCTGACCACCCTGCCAGGTGTGTCCACTCTATCTTGGAGCTGGTCCAGGGAAGCAGGTGTGTCCAGAGAGGAGGAGCACAGGTGCAGAACAGGGACTACCTCTCAGGACACATCTGCTCGTGGAACTTTCACACACCCTCTACACACCTGGGTGTGGTTTCCTTCTCTAATGTGGGGGTGACGGGGACACCTACACCACGGATGGGTGTGCGTGTGGAAAAACAAAGTAACGCAAAACAAAGTAATGGGTGGCCGGCGTTTACTATTTAAAAAAATGAGAAAATATAAAACCGCTTTCCAAAATGCTATTAAAACACCAAATCCAAGACACTCACACCGGCTCTGGGGAACTTCTCTTTCTGAGGGCATTCAATGGCATAATGTCTTCTATCCTAGGAGCTTATGCAAATAGGGTCCTCCCTCTACTGATAAGACAGCCTTGTCCTGAACCTGCAGCTCTGGCAGCGGAGTCCCAGCCCCAGGATCCCCAGGTGCTCCCATTCTGTGATCAGGACTGAACACAGACCACATGCCATGGAGTCTGGGCTGAGCTGGGTGGTCCTTGCGGCTCTTTTACAAGGTAGGTTTTCCAGAACAAGAGATGCCGAGGATGTGAGGGCACCTCAGTGCGCGTGTGACAGTTTTCTGACCCGGATGTCTTTGTGTTTGCAGGTGTCCAGGGTGAGGGGCAGCTGGTGGAGTCTGGAGGAGGCCTGGTGCAGCCTGTGGGTCTCTGAGACTCTCCTGTGCAGACTCTGGGTTCACCTTCAGTGGCTTCTACATGCACTGGGTCTTCCAGGCTCCCGGGAAGTGACTGGAGTAGGTGGCAGGTATTAGCAGTCATGGCGGTAGCACCTACTATGCAGACTCTGTGAAGGGCTGATTCACCATCTCCAGAGACAACGCTGAGAACACACTGTATCTGCAGATGAACAGCCTGAGAACTGAAGACACGGCCCGGTATTACTGTGCGAAAGACACAGTGAGGGGAAGGCTGTGTGAGCCCAGACACAAACCTCCCTGCAGGGACACAGGGCCTGGGCTGCAGGGGGCACTCAGGACCCAGAGGTGTTTGTTTCATGCCCAGGAGCAGGTGCAGAGGGAAGTTAAGGGCTGGTTTCCTGCCAGGGTCTGGGGCTTCCTCTCCCTGTGGCATCTCCCCAAGGGAATCCCTCTGCACTCATGATTCTCTACACACTATTCAGTCTCTGAAGGAGAAAGGAGTGTTGGAATAGGGGAAATATTCTCACATGCATAAAAGTTAGGGAGACACTATATGTTGTTTCATCCTTCTCTTAATATCTTTAATTAACTCTTCATGACCGCTGGTGAATCTACAAAAGAGGGTCCATTGGACTCAGCCAGGGAGCTCAACACAGCAGATCCAGCGACCCAGCAGCTAGCAGCAACATCATAAAGTGCACACTGGACAGCAGACATCAGCAGGTTCCAAACCGAAAGCAAGAGAAGCAACTCCCCTCGGTGGTCGTGGTTCCCCTGACACCTCACTCACAGCCTCCAAGCTAGTTTCCTCCGTGCCAATGCACAGGGACCCCCACTGCAGCTTGCGGGAGAAGTTGAGTCTGAGGACACCCCACACAGTGAGGCAAGGAGTGTGAGCAGTTTATCGCATCCGTCACTGAGGTGTCTGTTGAGAGCAGGGACGTCCCGTGCAGTACATCCTGGGGAAGGACAGAGCCACCTGATGTTCATGCCAATTATTATCGACAGGATTAGGATCCTCCTTCTCACGCCCTCCTACAAACAGGTCTCGCCTGGGCCAGGGCCCAGATTCTGGCCTGCTCTTCACGGGTGCAGCAAGACCCCTTTCAAGACCGCATGACTGTCTTGCCAGGTCAAGTCAAAGGCTATGTACGGTAAGGGCCCGAACTTCTCTGATCAAAGTGGCAGCGTCCTGGCTGCAGGAGCCTCGTTTGTTCCGCGTATGACAGAGCGAGCAGACATGGGCACCGGAACCCGGGCCCCCGAGAGCGCCCCAGGCTCCACTGTCAAATTCCCAAAGGGGGAGCGCCGTGGGGCCCGGCTCATGGTGATGCGCCCTCCGTGACCTGGTGCAGGGAGCGGAACGAGGGCTCCTCTCTGGGGACGCAGGTGGGACCTGAAGTGCTGAGGCTCAGTGCCGGAGGCTGGTGAGATCGAGGACGGGTAGGCTCATCTAGACTAGCTGGCGGGAAGGGGTGGGTGGGGTGGGGGGCACCAGGCGATAGAGTAGGAGAGAGACACATACAGCGGGAGTCCCTCAAACCTAGACTTTGGCTGAGGGCCCTAGAGCCTTGGACATTGGGAACCTCCGACCATTTTCCACGTCAGCGTGTCTGGGTCAGATTGCTTCCAGCTGTTGAGAATACAGCCAAGGCGAGAGGCTGCAGGGGGCTCCCGGGATGTACCAGAACCCATTCTTAGCCTCCACGCAGTAGTATAGGGGTACTCAGAGCCACCGACTGGCCAAAGGTGTGCCTTATTGTCTCAGCGACGTCTCCGAGGCACTGAGGCGCAAAGCTGCAACCGTCTCCACAGTCGTGTCTGGCTTGGGGGAGGTGGCCAGAGAAGCGGGGACCTGTGCCACTAGGGCACCACGGGAATTCCCAGGAACCAGCTGAGGCTGACTCGCTTTTCACAGAGCCCCTGGGATGTGCCTTATGGTCCTACTGGGGAGGCGGTGGCCAGCGACAAGGGACTCTGAGTTTGCTTTGAGCACTAAGTGCCTCTTGTTGCAAAGAACTTATCTTGATGGGGGCAGATGCTCTCATAGCCTGGTCCCTTCTCTGTCCCCCTTGTCCTCTCACAGGTGTCTTCGAGGGGCAGGCAGCCCTGAGGACTCTTAACTGCCTGCACGGTACTAGCTGTCCCGGTCCGCAGCTGGGAGGGAAAAAGAAAGGAGGAAGCCTCACCCATCAGGTGGCCGGTACTAAGGTGCAGAGATGCGCTTGGTGCAGAGGGACGACCTCCTCATCATCACGGAGCCCAAGTGCATGGTCATGTCTGTCGTTATCGCCCATGGAGAGAAGAGGTCTTAAGATGCACCTGCTGACCTGCTGATAGATTGGGGAAAGAAGTGTCTGATGCTACACTTGCTACATGGTTGGGGGCTTATCAAAGCCCCCATAGGGGAGAGGTGAGGAGTGGGCCACATACCTTTCTACGCAGCGGGTAAGAAGGAGCAGGAGGGGTTGCTCGAGGTGGCGAGGGGGCATTACTGTGAGACGGGTGGGGCCATGACAAGAGCCTGACAATTGTTGTCATGACCAGAGGCTTTGAGTTCTGTCTCCTTGTGGGGAACTGGAAGTCCCTCACCTATTCCAAGGAGGCAAAGAGAAAAGGGTCCAACCCACAAAATGTATCCGTGGTCACATTATGTTGAAATAGAGTGAGTACATATTTTCCCATAATGGTGGAAATAGAAATTTGGCTTTCAGTCATGACCCAGTCACTGATTTTCTGTCCTCTCTATGGACAACCATAAGTTTGCATTAAAAACGTGCAATAATTATTCTCTCCCATTGTGCACCAGCAGGAGATCCGCACAGGCGCAGGCGGAAACTATCAGCTCCTGGGAGAGGACCACGCAGACAGAGTAGGGGAAACAGCCCTGGGGCTCCCACTCAGGAAGCTTTTCTCCTCTCGTTGGTTGAGAACGAATAGAGTGTAACCATCACCTGGGACAGTGGGGAATGTTTTACTCAGTAAGCCCAACAAAGCTTCAAGACAAAAACCCAAAAGACCAAAGTTTGCAAATGAGTTTCCTGCTAGCCACCTCAAGACACATATACTGGTAAGACTTAAAACATTTCTTTCTCAGCACCTATAAGAAGCAAAATGGACAGGGTCTAGCCCCAGCCACCAAAGAAGAAGGGAGAAGGGGTGCTCGTAACGAGGAAAATAGCAGTCTGTGGGACGTGACCCAGAAGTCCCTGGGTGATAGAATCGATAGGGTTGCTGATCGTGTTACAGGCACACACGGAGTCTCCAGTCACTGGGAGAAAGAGTGAACGCGTTGAACAGAGACAGGCCTCTGCTTCCCTCTCCCTTCGGGAGTCAGTGTCAGCACCCTAGACACAGCCCTGCCACCTCCCCCAGGGCAGTTCCTGCTGGGTGAATGTCCAGGCCCTGCCTGCCTCCCCCTGTGACTGTTACCTAATGCGGTGCACCAGCAAACCCACTAGCATCCAAGTACATGGAAGTGAGTGGGTATTTCTGTGATCCGAAGTCTCGTTTAAGTGTCCCTTCATGTTCACCAGTTGAGCAGCAGAATACCCTAGGAGTGACACAGCAGTGGACCAGAGTATCTTCAATGCAGACTGAACTTTGGAAACTAGAAGGCGTTTCAGAGGTAGGACATGAGGATGTATGTGGAGACGAGAGGGCAGAGTTTCAAAACAGTGTGTGCAGAAGCGGGACTGCTTTAACGGTGTGCATTTAGGAAAACTCTAGAAACAAGTGTCATGACCAGCTTAAAGTGGCTTTTTCTGTGGATGACATGGGAGGTGTAAGACCTTGGTTTGGCGGGAGTTTTATTTTTATTTTATTTCATTTTTGCGTTTTAAATTCTACAGGAGGTGCCAGTGTTGCATGGGGGAAAGTCATTATAATTTTATTTATTTTTGTAGTGATTTTTATTTTTCCCATTACAGCTTGTTTGCAGCGTTCTGTCAATTTTCTACTGTACAGCAAGGTGACCCCGTCACACATACATGGACTGGGGATTTGGGGTTAATGGAGGGAAACTACTGCCTTTGGAACGCATAAGCAATGAGACCCGGCTGTATAGCACTGAGAACTATGTCTAGTCACTTCTGATGGAGCATGATAATGTGAGAAAAAAGTCCTTATAACCTTAAAGGTGAATTTATACTAAAACATTTACTTTTTACCCCTATATTTAACTTTCATTCATTTCACACCACATTATAAAATGATAAATCACTGAATCCTCTTTAGATACAGAGGGAGACTGGCGTTCCTCCCCCAGAGGCCTGGTCTAAGGACACGTGTCTGTGATTCACCGTGCATCCCTAGGCTTACGATCACTGACAGTGCACTGAAACGGAGATGCAGGAAGGACGTGAGGGATTGGCATTCACAGGGGCTCCCCATGAAGGCCCAGGTCATTGACAAGTTTCTGATGGGGTTTCAGCAAATGCCACCTTCCACCTCCTGCCCTCCGTGTCCCACTTTGGGAAGGATGTTCTCCAGACTGTCCCTGCTGACGCCGGGCGGGACCTGGGCCCACATCACTCTCATCCCCGCAGCCCACAGCCACCCCAGGAGGAGACAGCCAGCGCAGGTGGGGAGTAACCCTCCATTGCTCTGCACCCACTTTGGGTTTAGAGAAGGAGAGGTTATGGAGAAGACGAGGAGGCCCCCAGGCCTGAACAGCACCCACATGGAGAAACATCATGAACCTACCCCTAGAAGGGCCCATGGCAAACGTTAATGCTGGGATCCGGGAACTCGGGTCAAGACCCAGCTGCTGCCTGGGGTCTCCTCTGCTGGCCAAAGTCTCAGGCTCCGTTTCACTCTTAGGGGCGAACCAAATAGTACAGGCCACCGGCGTGTGTTCTTAGGTTTTATTTCAGCATGCCGGGAAGCAGCTTCTCAAAGAGACCTGGTGTGAGAATTCTGACCACTCACGGTACGAGCCCCCAGCCCCGTTCCACAGACTTCTAGGAAGTGAACTTCAGCTTTGTCATCTCATTACTGATTTTCTCACACATGTTCCTTCTACATTGCCTGTAGTTGAACAAGGGTCAGGAGGCTGGTTTAGGATATCTAAGCATTCACTGTTACTTCCTTAACTGTGGTGGTCTTGATAGATTTTACATTTGTGGCCACACCAAAGAGCATCGCAGCTATGAAGGCATAAAGGCGACCGAAGAGCAGTCTCAAATAGATGATTGGCGCTTGGGCTTGTTTTAATGACCTCTTTCGTTCTTGCGGCGGTCCGCTGTCCACGCTTCCTCCAATACCTACCTGTGCGCAATATGGAGGATCCCAGCCTATGTGGCAGTGGCAGTTCCTTCTATTGTTGCAAATCCCTCTATAATTGCATTTCTCAGGGATACAGTCATACCTCAGATCAGTCAAAGTACCGTTGCAGTAGGTATTTGAACAAAACACTTGAGGCCTGCAGAGGGTACCAGTTCTCACATAACCAACATCATTTGTTTCAGTCCCACGGTGTACGTCCACCCCAAAACACAACTTACTTGATATCACAGACTGATGAAATCCAACATGCTCTTGCAACACTGGAAGGTGAGTGACATTGGTACATTGCAACCTTCCACACAATACATCAGCATCACTACAAGCAGTAAATTCGACAGCCTCAGGTAGTTTTCTACAGTGTCCATACCGATGGCCCCTTTTGTTGATAGAATAGCACTCATTTGCAGCGTTCACAGCATTTCTGCCAAAGATCTCTTTGCAATGCATGGAGCGGTCCGTGCAATTTCCATGATAGCAATAGCCCTCCTCGGAGCACGGGGTTCCATCTTGCAAATAAACATCACCAGGACAAAACCTTTCTGTACCAGTGCAGTACTCAGGAAGGTCGCATATATTTTGGGTTGGCCTGCAGAGTGTCCCAGGGCGGGAATAGTTGCAGTTTGAACAGCACAGGTCTACACTACAAGAACTTCCGGGTGTAAGCCGACATTCATCAGTACAGCAGGGGTTGCTGTAACACTCCTTAATGGAGCCACAGTCGCAGGTCTCCCCAGGGTCCACCTTCTTATCTCCACAACGATCGTTTGCCAGGCTTCTATTGTGATACACAAATGCAGTTTGAAACATGCACTTCTTACCAGAATAAAAATATACATGTTGGATATGTACAAAGGAACAGTTACTGAAGGTGTCTGTTAATGAAGGAGAGTAGAACATAAGGCAGACGGACCTTCTCTGGCAAACACAGCTCATAACATCATAATACAGACCTATAGACCTCCCAGTAATGGCAGATGCAACGACACCTACCATTATTTTATGTCTGCCCAAGTGACCAACCGGGACAAGATTACGGCGGCCGCATACCCCGTATATTTGCACCGCATATTGATTGTCTCTTGGACGATGCCTATTCAGGATAAGGGCTGTGTGTGGATCAAGACTTGGATACAGAGTTCTCTGATAATACTGGTAGTATGCACCTTCCTCTGCAAGATCTCCTGTGTTGACTGGGTCACGGTTATTATAAACGAGTAGGCTGCTAATATAGTACCTTGTATCAAGAGTTAGAATCATCGAGTCCATTATACTACCTAAATCTATCAGGTAGGTAATAGAGTTTGACAGATTTCCTAGGGAATTATGCATTTCCCGAGTACAATGAAGAAATCCTTTCAGATATGCTCTATGAGATGAATAGGCCTTACTAGCGATCCTGGGGGCTGCACTGGCATCTTCTGGAGAGAACAGGGGGTCTTCTTCCTCTTTGTAGCCCAGTGGATACATAGGTCCCACTGCATTGGCATCTGCTACTATCTGAGAAACGACATGTTCAAACCTTTGAGACTCCTTCATGGGGTTGATTTCGTAGGTTAAGTCATCTAACTTTATAAAGCCTCGGAGACCCCCATAGCATGTGTCCACCGTGACCCTGGAAAAAGGAATCTCCTCCAAGTAGCCGAGGTAGTAACAGTCGGAAGGGATGAAGGGGTAGTCCATCTGCAAGGCTCCTTGGTCATCCTGAGTCATCACGAGCAGGTGTCCAGGCCAAAAGATTTTCTTGGGCCGCATGTGGATAATATGCCTCTGGCCCCCAAAATGCAGGCTGTAGGAGAGCCAGCCTGGCATCTGAACGCCCTTGCCATGGTGTAACTCCTTCCTGGGAACCACCACCTCTGAGGAGATGTAACGCCATGAGGGGCGGCCTTGAGAGCACTGGACTGAGGCCAGCACTGCCCAGAACCCAAGCAGCCAGAGGGCTTCCTTCAGGGTGACCTGGCCTTCTGCCGGGTTTGTGTCCCTACTCAGGGACATTGTCAAGAAGAACGGACAAAAGGAGGACCCCAGAGAAGCCAGGCCTGAGCCTCTAGCTGCGGCCACTACTTTCCAAGGAGATGCTGACTGGGAACAAAGGGAGCCTGGGGCTGTGGGCACCTACTCCCGGGCGGGTCACCTGAGGGGATTAGGTAACAGACACAGGGCGAGGCAGGCGGGGCCTGGACATGGACTCAGTGGTGCCTGACTGGGGCAGGTGGCAGGGCTGTGTCTAGGGGCGCGAGTGTGGAAACCCGAAGGGAGAGGGAAGCAGAGGCCTGTCTGTGTGCAGCATGTAGAGTCCTCCTGCTGGCCAGCGAAGACTTGCCGAGTGACTGCAACACGGTCAACAAGCCCACCAACTCCCCTGCGGTCAGGTCCCCCCGAAGATCAGGAGGTCGTCCCTCTCCACCAAGCGCATCCCTGCCGATAACCTCTCCTTTGTCTTCCCCTCGCCACGAGTCGGGAAAATTGTTTTTCCAAACTATGCCCATGGACCAAGACATTTCGGTCCTGCACGGGGACTTACTGGGGGTCTCTCCCCCTCCCTCTCCCTTCTCTCTTTCTGGGACCCTCTGGGAACAGGTGAGTAGCTGGGGAAGCAGCTGGGGAACTCGGGCCAGGTTACGTTGTGGTGTGTTCTGAAGGCCCCACCAAGCACTGCACCTTAGTACCGGCCACCTGATGGGTGAGGCTTCCTCCTTTCTTTTTCCCTCCCAGCTGCGGACCGGGACAGCTAGTACCGTGCAGGCAGTTAAGAGTCCTCAGGGCTGCCTGCCCCTCGAAGACACCTGTGAGAGGACAAGGGGGACAGAGAAGGGACCAGGCTATGAGAGCATCTGCCCCCATCAAGATAAGTTCTTTGCAACAAGAGGCACTTAGTGCTCAAAGCAAACTCAGAGTCCCTTGTCGCTGGCCACCGCCTCCCCAGTAGGACCATAAGGCACATCCCAGGGGCTCTGTGAAAAGCGAGTCAGCCTCAGCTGGTTCCTGGGAATTCCCGTGGTGCCCTAGTGGCACAGGTCCCCGCTTCTCTGGCCACCTCCCCCAAGCCAGACACGACTGTGGAGACGGTTGCAGCTTTGCGCCTCAGTGCCTCGGAGACGTCGCTGAGACAATAAGGCACACCTTTGGCCAGTCGGTGGCTCTGAGTACCCCTATACTACTGCGTGGAGGCTAAGAATGGGTTCTGGTACATCCCGGGAGCCCCCTGCAGCCTCTCGCCTTGGCTGTATTCTCAACAGCTGGAAGCAATCTGACCCAGACACGCTGACGTGGAAAATGGTCGGAGGTTCCCAATGTCCAAGGCTCTAGGGCCCTCAGCCAAAGTCTAGGTTTGAGGGACTCCCGCTGTATGTGTCTCTCTCCTACTCTATCGCCTGGTGCCCCCCACCCCACCCACCCCTTCCCGCCAGCTAGTCTAGATGAGCCTACCCGTCCTCGATCTCACCAGCCTCCGGCACTGAGCCTCAGCACTTCAGGTCCCACCTGCGTCCCCAGAGAGGAGCCCTCGTTCCGCTCCCTGCACCAGGTCACGGAGGGCGCATCACCATGAGCCGGGCCCCACGGCGCTCCCCCTTTGGGAATTTGACAGTGGAGCCTGGGGCGCTCTCGGGGGCCCGGGTTCCGGTGCCCATGTCTGCTCGCTCTGTCATACGCGGAACAAACGAGGCTCCTGCAGCCAGGACGCTGCCACTTTGATCAGAGAAGTTCGGGCCCTTACCGTACATAGCCTTTGACTTGACCTGGCAAGACAGTCATGCGGTCTTGAAAGGGGTCTTGCTGCACCCGTGAAGAGCAGGCCAGAATCTGGGCCCTGGCCCAGGCGAGACCCACCTCATGAGGGCGTGAGAAGGAGGATCCCAGTCGTCTCCGTAATAATGAGCTCAGGGAAGTCACGCAGAACCTTCTGAAACCCAGCCCCTTTTCAAGCCCAACAGGTGGCGGCCCCAAGGAAGTTCACACATCTGGACCCCGAGACCAGGGCAGGACCGGCCAGGCTTACAGTCCATTTTATAAGCCTGGCTTCCACCGACATCCCGCAAAACTGCAGAAATTAGGCAGGGCCCACAAACCCCATTGCAGGTCTTCCTCGACTTGGCTTCATGATCTGTCACAACAGGGAGAGGCTGGTAGGTATTGAGGGAAAGGATTTTTTCCGGCCTTAAGGGAACCAGCTCATCCCAGGAGGCCCTAGCCTCTGCCATGGAGGTGCCCACCCTCTACCCGGCCTTCTGGAACCCTTAGCTCCGCCCTCCTTTTCAAGTGCACGTTTCAGGAAAAGGGCTACCCGTTGGAGGTGGACTTCTCAGGGACGAAGAGAAATCCTATGTCTTCCTCGTAAACGTTGGGAAAAGGGGGGTTGACCATCTAGACAGGTGGCCCTGATTTGGTCCGTCTGCCAGAAGAGAAGGGAACATGCACGTCTGGGGGCCGGGGGACGGAGGGTGGACCTGAGCAGAGGTCAGTGTCCATCTGTCCGCCCTGTGGCAGCAGGAGTCGAGGGGCTGGCGGCCCCTGCAGGAGGAGAGTGGAGCTGGCCGGGTCTGCACAGGGCTTTCGGGCTTTCAGATCTGACGCTCTTCGGCAGGTGGGGGTCCCCTGGAATCCCACCCAAAGCCCCCCTCCTTTTTTCTGGCGAGACCGGGGTGTTCACGGTGAGGGACCCGGGGAGACACCTGCCCTGGGAGAGTCCGCAGGGGCCCCAGGGCTGACCCTGCGCAGAGAGAAAAGGGAACCTCGGGGGGCCTGTCTGAGCCTCGTGAGGGTGGGGGTGGGGGCTCTGCCCTCCGCGAGGAGTCGGCGTCATTCGCAGGCGGGAGACCTGGGTGGGGGGCTTCTAAACAGGGCGTCGTCTTCAGAGGGTCTTCATCGAGGCGGGTCTCCTTTAAGGAAGCGGGTCGTCAGAGCTTTGGTCTGAGGGCAGGTGAATCACAAGTCCCTCCTCTCAGGTCACGAGGCCGCCCCCCACCCCTGCCCCCCCATCGGATGCCTTCCTTTCTGGTCAGGCTGTCAGACAGCTTGCTCTGGGTTCCGAGACCGTTCGCCTGTTCCCCGGGGGCCCGGGCTCCCCTCAGAAACTAAGCTGCAGCCCTTATTACCATTTGGCAGCGAGCTTCCTGGGCCCGGGGTCCGGGCAGGCGGGAAGCCCGAGGAGCAGAATGCCTCTCGCTCAGAGCTGCCCGATTGGGGCGCGGCCCTGCCCAGGGCGCCAGACCAGCACAGCCCCTGCAGGGCTGCCGCAGGCCCTGGAGACCGGGCCACGGTCCGGCCCCAGAGCAGCATGCTCTGGGATGTGGGCTGGCCCTGTGAGCTGGGACTGTGGGGTCCGGTGTCTCGGGAGGAGGCTGCTATACTAGGCCTGCTCCAGGAAGTGGCCTCTGCCCAGCACCTTCCCTGGGATGCAGGAGAACTGGGGCGTGTGGCCCCAGGCTCGGGCCGGGAGGGGCGATCGTTCTGGCCAGAGCTGTGGACGTGCCCAGGAGGGACCTGCAAGGCCCTGAGGGTGGCAGGAAGAAGGATGTCGTCCACCCGGGGGGGCAGACAAGGCTGAAGTCAGCGGCCACCCTGACGAGGGCCCGGGCACCCTGAGGCTGTCCGCTGGCCCTCGCCCTCGGGGTCAGTGGCCCTGGCCGGCAGCTGCCTGGGCTCCCATGTGAGTCCCAGTGCCGGGGGCAGTGAAGGTCACTGGGCGTGTGGCCCCCCCAGACAGAAACCCAAGAGCGCAGGAGAGCAGCCTGAGGGTGGGCTGTGTGACCCCAGGGAGAGAAGCTGGGGGACCCACCAAGGCAGGTATGGAGCCCAGGGAGGAGGGTGCCGGGCGGGCAGACCCCACTCAGGACAGGCCGAGCCTCTGGACTCTCGAGGCCAGGGCCCAGGGCAGGGGGCACCGCTGGGGAAGGCGCCCACTTGCGGGGTCTCTGACGAGGGGCTCCTACGGGGTGGGGGGGCCCTCAGCGGGGAGCTAGCCTCTGCCCCTCCCCAGCCGGGACTGCGAGCTGGTGGGGGCGCCCTGTTGCAGGCTGTCCAGGAAGTCCGGTCCCATGGGCTGCACACAGCAGGAGCCCAGTGGAGAGGCCCACGACGCAGGGACGCCCGGAACCCTAGAGCAGCATCCAGCGGCTGCAAGGACTCATCCCGACAGCGCCCAGGGACAGGGGTGTCCGGCCGCGGGCGGGAGTGGCGGCGCTGCAGCCCTGCCGTCCTCCGCGGGGGCTCCAGTTCCTCCCAAGTCCTGCATCTCCCCAACTCCCAATTCCCAATTTCCGGGGGGGGGGGGCGGTGGTGCAGAGCCCACCCACTTCTCAGCCTCCAGCGAACTCTGGTTCCTCCTGCAGCCAGCGCCTCGCCCTGTGCGGGGCTCGGGTGTGCGTGGGCGTGACGGCGTGTCTGTGAGGCTGTGCGTGGGTCTGGCCTGCGCACTGAAGGTTCAGACACCCCCGGGGAAGGTTCTGGCTCCTCGTGTTTCTCACGGGGCGGGCCAGGAGGGGGCACGGCCTCTGGGCCCTGCAGGCTTGTCACTCACCTCTGGGCTGGGCGCCCTCCTTTTTTCTCCACAATTCCTGGGGGTCGAAGCGCTTAAAATCCCCAAAGCGTTTCCAAAGCTCAGGGATGGAAGGTCCCGAGAGGCGGACCCAAGTCCACCAGGGCGCCAGGAGGGGGCAGCCCCGAGGACCAGGAGGGGATGTTGGCCAAAGGCTGGGACATGTGAGAGTGTGGAGGACATGTTCCCAAGGGGGCCCCCAGATGCAGCACCTCCTCCTGGGCTCCGCTGCCCTTCCTCACGGACGCCAACCCGCCCAGCACACCTTGGAGGCCACACTGCCCCACCCTGGGGTCCGGAAGAGCCGTCGCTCTGGGCCGGGGGCTATGCACAGTGGTCTGGAGGAGATGGGGGGACCAGCTCTCCCCTGACCCCCATGGTGGTCCCCTCGGGAGGCCTAAGGCTTTGCTCTGGCCGTCACACCCTCGTTGGGGGACCACAGGTCCTGGATCATCCTGCAGGCCACGCTCCCAGCGCTCTGGGCCCCGGAGACCTGGCTCAGCCGGCAGCTGGCAGGTGATCTGGTGCAGAGCCCCCCGCTGCCTGTGCTCAGCCCGTAATCAGTCATCAGAACGGGAATGGCGCCCCTGGGACGAGTGGTGGGGACCAGAGGAGGTGACGCCCAGGGGCTGGGTTGGTGTCCAGACAGCGGCTCCTGCCACATTCTTGTCACCACCTTCCTCCACCCTGAGCATCCCTCGTCTGCTGCACCTGAAATTCCTGCCACAGCCAAAGGTCCAGAACCTGTGCGCTGCTCTCCATAGCACCGGGCCCGGGAGGGAGCCAAAGCCCTGCCCCTCCACCACCCGCCCCCCACGCCCCCTCCAGGAGCAGGACACAGCACAGGTCTTCAAGCTGGAGGTGCCCCCTGGGCTCCTGCTTCACCGTCGTCGCCCACATGGCTGTGCTCCATGGGCAGCGCCTGGCCAGTGGACTGTCCGTGCACCTGCCTCTGCTGCATCCATGCCGGAACTCCGCCCTTCCCGAGGCACCGCCCCCACCCCACCTGCTCTCCCCTGGCCAGCTCTGATGCTGCGTGCCTTGGCTACCTGGCCAACTCACTTACGGGCTGCCAGGGGTACGCTGGGAGGACCCGGCAGGTACCGAGTGTGTTCGTACATCCTTGACATACCTGCCTAGCATGTCCTTTCCGGCCCTAAACTGTAAGACGACTGACTCAGGAGGACCTGAGGATGAGCCTGGAGAAAGCCCTGAGATGACTGAGGTTGCACTACCTGCAAGGGGGACTCCTGCTCAGGCAGCTGCGGGCTGAGCTCCCCACATCCACAAACCCTGTCGTGGCTGCGGCAGCTGCTCCAGGACCAGAGGGACACAGAACCGCCCTCCAAATGAATCCTGCTCCAGGGCCCCCAAAGGGGAAGCAAACACAGCGTGGTCTGCAGACCAACACAGGGCCAGCGCCAAACGGCGTTCCGGGAAGACAGACTGCCCGGTTCCTCGATCCCCGGCACAAACCAGGGAGGGGGCCCGACTGGTAGCTCATCCCAGCCCTCAAGGCCAGGGACGGCCCTGGATCCAGGATCTTCACCGGGAAAGGAAAGCCCCTCCCTTAGCCAAGGTCTCCACCCCAGAGAACCCCCAGGAGCCCACCGTGGAGGCCGCGTGTCACCCTCTCCTCTCCCCACTCGAGCTGACCCAGAAAAGCCGATGGAACGAATTTTAGGTGGAAGGCAGGACAAGGGGAAATCGAACACAAAATTCTGTCTGAGTTGGTGTGGGCCTCTCGCGCCTCCTGTGCGTGTGGGCATCTGCCTGACACAGTCCCTGGAGCTCCTGGCAGGAGGTCAGGCCGCTCGCTCGACGGGATGGGAAAGATCCGTCTCCCTTCCTTCTGACACCAGCCACATAGCTCCCGAGAGAGCCGCGTTCCGTCCAGCTCCGCGGAGGTCACGTATTTCACACTGTGGGCACCGAGGACCCCTAGTCCAGGGAGCACCCAGCTGGCTGCTCCCTGGTGTCCGCCCCCCGGACCAGGGGTCCTCGGTGAAGTCGGGGAGAAGCACCAGGGCGTCATGGGGACGTATGCTCCTTTGTCTCGAACACGTCTACGGCTGTGCCTTGACGTCTCACAAGCAGGGCAGCCCCGCGAGCGTCAGAGTCGGTCTCCCGGGTTCTAAGCCTCAGTCTGGCTCCAATCCCTTTCCTTCTTCTTAACGTGATGGCTCACGGAAATTTTGCCAACACTGGGTCCCTGTGACGCAGAGTGCAAATTGACAGAACATTGTGAATCAACTATACTTTAATTACAAACTTAAAAAATAAAAGCCAAGGAGTTCCCGTTGTGGCTCAGTGCTTAATGAATCCGACTAGGAACCATGAGGCTGCGGGTTCGGTCCCTGCCCTTGCTCAGTGGGTTAACGATCCGGCGTTGCCATGAGCTGTGGTGTAGGTCGCAGATGCGGCTCGGATCCCGCGTGGCTGTGGCTCTGGCGTAGGCCAGCAGCTGTGGCTCCGATTCGACCCCTAGCCTGGGAACCTCCATATGCCATGGGAGCGGCCCAAGAAATGGCAAAAAGACAAACAAATAAAAGGCTAAAAATAAAAGCCAAGCAACTTGGTCCTCAATGCCCAGAGAACAAATCAGAGCTCCCCAGCTCTGTGCCCTGAGCTCCCCACCCCAGAGACCCCCTCCCAGGCGGCAGCGGCGCCGGCATCCCACCCCCTGGGGGTGGTGGGCAGGCCGCTGACCTGAGTCCCTGAATCCAGGACAGTGGGTGGCACAAACCTGCCTTGAGAGATGCCCCAGCAGTGGGGCCATGGCCACAAAGTCAGTCTCGGGCAGTCCTGGGGCCAGGCTGAAGGGAGCAGCTAGAGGTGGGCGGGCCAGCTGCTCCATCAGCAGCCGCCCTGCACGTGAGCAACACACACTCCGAGTACCCAGGGGAGAGCTGACAGCAGGAAACGCCCAAAAGAAGGTCCTTTCCAAAGGGTCAGCCTGCAGGGCTGGGTTCCCGGTGGGCGCCCCAGCCTGCAGCCCCGGCACGCGCTGCCCTCCGGAGCGCCTGTGATGCGGGGAAGAGGTGTCCACGTGGAGGCTCGGCCCCGTCCCGCCAGGGCCGGGACCCCTGGCCCCCGCTCCCCACAGTCTCACGTCTGACACACACACGACGCCATCCTCCCGGGTCTCCCTGTGGGCAGAGCAGCTGTTCTCACTGGCGGCCCGTCTACTCCCTGTTCGTGGGAGCGCCCAGGGTGCAGCCCCCTGAGAGGGGAGAGGGGGCACCACCTGCCCTTCATCTGCGTTCCTCTGGCACCTTAGGACCCACCCGTGCGCCCTGTCCATGAATGGCCCCCTTGTGCTCCAGCCTGGGAGCCCCCAGCCACTCCCACGGAAAGGCAGAGGCAGAACCTTCTGGAAGAAGGAAGGGTCAGGAGCCTTACAGGCTGGAAGCCTTTGGGCCCAGCTCCCCTGGTTCCAGCAGCTGCAGGATAAGCACAGATGCCAGGTGGCCCTGGCTCCTAACCAGGTGACCCCCCTCCCCCGGCTCTGAGAATGTGGCGGGAGGGGGATAGCACTGCACCAGCGCCAGAGACCTCAGTGCAAAGACGCCCCCTCATGCCCCAGCTGCACTGCACAACTTTCCCCAGAAGTGCTGGAGGGTCAGCCTCCCCAGGCCTCCAGCCCCCACCCCTCAGCCTCCAGCCTCCCGAGACTCGGAGCCTCAGGGAGGAGGGAGTCCTGGCTCCATCCATGGGTCCTCGCCGGCCCCCTGTGGACACAGCTGCCCTGTTACAGACATGCGGCAACCTGTCTTGGTCCCTCACCTGAAACCCGTGCACCCATCCTGCTTCTCCTGGGACGCCCTTGTCCCCCCTGTGCACCGGATGGACTCAGCTCTCCTCTGCCCTCAGCAGTGACTGGACAAAGCTGTCCTCACCACTGCGGAGTTCAAGGCCCCCGGGTAGTAACTGCATGAACAGCTGACCTGGGCAGTGGACTCTCACTGAGACCCCCCACTGGCCAGCCTTCAGGCCAAGCCCAGCACGAAGGCCAGGCCCAGACTCACCTGCACATCCGGTCTCCCTTGTCAGGCAGGTGTCCTTGGTCAGCAGCGGCCACGAGGGTCCCCGAGGAGGAAGTGCACCTCTCGCCCAGAGCCTGGGAAGGACAGTGTCGGGGGAAGCTGCTCCCCACCTGAAGGCCGGGAAACACCCACGTCATGTGGGGCAGACCCCCCGCAGGGCGGACGCTGAGGGGAGGAGCAGGGAGCACCCCACCCCCAGGTGGGAGACGGCCCCTCACGCCAACTCAGCCCTCCGGGTTGGCCCCGGTCAACCAGCAGGTGTCACAGCTGGATCCCACGCCACCATCCGCACCTTGCGGCAGGCGTGAGGTGGGGCAGGGGTGCCAGACCCGCCCCCTCTCTTGTCAAGCCAGGGGTGCATGTGGCCCTGAGAGGGTCGTAGCAGTGTTGGCAGCTGCACCCACTGGACACAGACCCTGTTCAAATCCCCGCCCAGTCCAGGCTCTGGGGTGCATCCCTCACAGAACAGCCACTCCCGACCGGGGCATCTCCCCCAGGGCGTCAGAGCCTGAGAACACCCCTCCCATGAGTCTCTGTCAGGGATTTTCAAATCCCCCCTCCTCATGGGGCTGGAAACCGCACCAAGTCCTGGACCTGCAGATTCTGCTGCCTGCGGGGTGGGGGTCTGGGCTTGGCACCACCCCCAGGGGAGCCAGGGGAGGGCCCGGGGCAGTGCCCACCTGCTGAGACCTCAGAGCAACGGCAGCACCAAGGCCTCTAGGGTGGGGACCCTGAGGGCCACCGAGGCAGAGATTGCAGAGGGGCAGCCCCAGGACTGGGACTCTCAGGGCCATGGGCCGGCAGGGGAGGGGTCCCAGCAAAGGACCGGTCTTCAGCCCCTGCCCGCAAGGGCACCCAGCAGGCTGTGCTGGCACCGTGCTGACACCCTGGTGGTCGGGAGTTGGGACAGACACAGAGCAGCCTCTCTTCCCCAGACACCACGATCCCAGGCCTGGTTGTGGCCATGGCCGCGTGACCACCCCCAGTGCACCCCAAGGCCCTGTGGGTGCTCACCCATGATCACCACCCATGAACTCAGGGCCCAGGTGGGCGCTGCCCTGTGATCACCCTCAGAGCACCCCAGGGCCCAGGTGGGCGCTGCCAGGAGCCTCAAGCGGGGTGAACTACGCCATGCTTCGTGGCCCGGAGCTGTGTGGGCTCAGCAGGGACCTGTGTCTCGGGAAGAGCCGCCAGTGTCCTCTGCAGGGGCTCTGCAAGCAGCAGACGCTCAGCCGGGGGCATGTGGGCCGGGGAGGAAGGTTGCTGGGCCCCTGTCACCTGCTCCAGGCCTTCCGGAACCAGAAGGACCGGCACTGCTCACCATGGCACCAGGGATGGTCAGGTGCAAGGCGGACCCCGAGTGGCTCCTGCTTTGCTCCTGGCCTTCCTGAGTTGGGGGCACCCGCCGGTCCCGGGAGGACAGACGGCCCCAAGGCGACCCACACACTTTGGGGAAAATGTGTGTACACAGGAGGTCGTCAGAGCGGGGTTGGGTTCCAGACATGGACAGCCCTGCTCGGAGCCTCAGGACAGAGCTGATGGCCCGATGGGAGAGGCCACGCTCAGGCTCCCTGCGGGACACTGCAGCCCTGAGCCCGTCCCACAGACTCCCGGGGCTCTGCCTCCGCCCACAGCTCAGCCTCTCCCCCCCATTTCCCTCAGCCCGGCCCCTGCCAGTGGGGTTTGAGAACGGGCCTGTGGCACTGTGGAATTGCTATAGCTATGGTGCTAGTTGCTATGATGACCACAGCATCACAGCGCCCATCAAAAACCCCACCCCGGAGCCTGAGACACCGCCCTCTGCCTGCGATTTTGAATGGGGCCACATCACCAGGGGTAAGATGGCAACCACGGAGGCATGGCCGGTGACCCAAACCCACTGTGGCAGCAAAGCACAGCCCCAGCAGGACGTCCCTGCCGGTCAGCTCCTGCCCAAGCCTATCAGACCGGGAAGCACGCAAATCAGCGACTCACTCGGAGGCGTGCACACCTGTCGGCCCTCCCAACACCAGGAGGGTCCAGGGGACGCCGTCCACTGGCAAGCCGCTAGCACGCTCCCCCCACCCCCCGGGATCCCTGGGGGTCGTGGCTGGAGACCCAGAGACCCCCTGCAGCCTCGTGTCTGGGCACTGCCCCCCACCATCTGCAGACTGGACCTCCTGGCCACACTGCCTGTGCCCTAGACCATGCCACACCCCACGGCCGATGACGTACTGGCCCCTGGGGGGACTGCGCCCGTGAACGCCTGCCCCAGGGCCTCCGCTGTGGAAGGGCCTGTGTCGCCAGGAGGGCTTTTTGCCAAGGCCTTTCCCACTGTGTGACTATAGCGGTTGCTATAGCGGTTACCACAGTGACAGACCCGGTGGCAAAAACCTTGGTGTGGGAGAGGCCACCCCCAAGGGTCGGAGCCCAGCCTCCAGGGCCACTCCCAGCTGGCTTGGCCCACCTTCCCGGGAGGGCGGCTGCAGGAGGTCAGGGATTTTGTCACATCGGGGTGTGTCACCATGTCTGCTGTGCGACATCCAGACAGGGCAGCATAGCTGGAGCCCACACCCTCCGGAAGGGCAGCCTAGGTCGGGCCACGGCACAGGCCCAGCCGGCTGGCCCTCAGGGGCACTGGGGACGATCCCCCACCCCCCACCTGCGGGGCCCATCTAGAGCCAAGACGCTCCTCCCCACGGCCCAGCCCGAGGCCTCCCTCTGCCGGGAATGGGGGCACCCTCCTCCCCGGCCCACTGCCCCACCTCTGCTCCTCTGATCCAGACAGCAACCCCCCCAAGAAGATGTCCTTCCCCAACCCCCCCCCCAGTAGCAGGCATGGTCCCAGGGGCAGCCCAGCCTTGCACGTGGCCAGCAGAGGGTCCCTTGGGGGCTTCCTTCCCTTCCAGTGCCCCTCAGACCCTGCACCCACGCCCCGAGCCCCAGCGTGGAGCCCCCAGGCCATCCAGGTCCCCACAGGCGTTACGGTTCTCATCGGCCACCCATGGCCCCAGTGTCACTGTCCTGAACGAGGCGCAGCAGAGCCTGCAGCTCACGTCCAGCCTGCCCAAACGCCTGCAGCCCAGCCCCTCCCACTGCCCATTTGGCGCTCAGCCAGATGCCCTGAATACCACCTCCCCCTCCCAGCCCACCCCAGGGAACTGCAGGCTGCAGCCTCCAGACACCCCCAAGCAGCGGGGCACAGGTCTGGTCCCAGGGGAGCCCCGGCCTCCTCTGCAGCCCTCGGGGCCCCTTGTGCATCCAGAGGCCTCCACCCTAACTGTCCCGAGGAAGGGTCTCCCCCCTCCCGCCGAACCTGGCCTCCGGGCCTCAGGCCCTGGTTCCGGCCAGTGTCACACCGTGTCTGGATCACTACGGCGACCAAGCGATGCTGTCCAGAGCAGCATCCAGAGCTGGCTGGACCGTACGCCTGGCACCACCCACACCCCCGGGGCCCCAGGCCTGGCAGCTCTCCCATTTGAGTGTGGGGCCCTCGAGGCCAATAGCCTCTGGCCTCTGGCCTCTGGCCCTGAGGGATGGGCCCCCTCGAGCTGAGGTCTGTGCCCCAGAGAGGACCCCCAGGGCTGAAATCACCCAGGCTGTGGAGGACGGGCAGGGTCCACTGTAGCCCGCGGGGCAGTGCTGGGGCCCGGTCAGAGGAAACCAGGAAGCTGCGGCCTGGGCAGCCATGGGCAAAGGTTGAGGGGCCGGAAGCACAGGACCAGGGCCTTGAGCCAGCAGGGCTGGGCTCTGGACATCCACGGGAGCCAGCTCAGCGCGTGGTCGCCCACATTCTCAGGGACAGCGAGCTCAGGGCCCCAGGCCAGGCTCCGCAGCCCTCACACAATAACCCCTCAGCCTCCCATCAGCCCTCCCCCGCGGGAGACTGAGGCACGGGCCAGGCCCCCCAGCCAGCGAGGGAGGAGGCTGGGAGCCCCGTCCTTGTCCCAGGCGCTCCACCGGCACCAGACCGCAGAATCCTGTCTGGGAGACACCTGCGCCTGCACCCCGAACCTGCAGGCCAGGCAGGCATGGGGAGGGGCCGGAGCCCTGGCTGGGGCAGCCCGCCCGTGGGGCTCCCCTTCCTCCCTTCCTCCCCTCTGCCCGCTCCTGCCCCTCCAGAGGCACCAGGACCCCTCCAGGATCCCACAGGGGGATGTGTCTGGGCGAGAGACTGCGTGGCTCGGGACCACCACGGCTGGCTACCCAGCAAATACCAGCTGGCACCTCGGGAGAGCCGAGACCACGTGGGGGCACAGGGTGCAGTCCTGCTGCCAGGTCCCGGCTCCCCTCTCCCAGCACCTGTGTGGACAGAGCAGAGAGGCCGGGGCAGTTGCGGGGGGCAGGGGAGCGGAGGGGCAGCACCCTTTAGAGGAACAGGCTGGAGCGGGGGGTGCAGGGGAGCCCCGCACAGTGGGAACGGCCCCACGGAGTCTCAGGCTGGACCCAGAAGCCCCGCAGGAGCCCTCTGCCCTCTGAACCTTGGGGGCCCCCTCCCGCAGCTGCCATGGTGACCAGACCCCTGGTATACGGGACGGACCCCACATGCCCGCCAGACCTGGGCTCAGACAGCCGCTCAGGTCCAGGACGGCCATACTTTGCACCTGGAGGAAGGACCCTCTGTGGCTGCAGGGGGGTGGGGACAGAGCCCTCTGCCTAAGAGCCCACCCCCCACAGGGCCCATCCTGACCTGGACCAGGCAGAAGGCACCCTAGGACTCCAGCGCACCGGCACCCCACCCTCCACCAGACAAGACCGCAGGGCCTCTGAGCCCCCAGCAGGCCAGGAGGTTTCTGAGCCCCTCTGTAGCACGGTGGTACAGTGGTAGCTGGGACCACAGTGACACTTTCCGTGACAGAAATCTCCGCCCACGTCCCACTACCAGGGAGCCTGCACTCTGGATCTGGGGGGCGGCCCTGCCCTCCTGCACCCTCGCCTGGTCCTGGGCCAGGCGGTGGGCTGCAGGGCTCACGTTGCCTCAGGCTACTCGCAGACCTGCCACGCGGGTCCAGCAGGCTCAGAGGCGCCGCCCTGGGCCGGAACCAAGTCTCAGGCCTCCTTTCGGGAAGTCCCACCATGCAGCCAGCACAGAGAGTGCCTGTCAGCTGACAGGCCACCAGCCCCAGAGCCCCCGCCCTGGAGAGACACCGTCACCCCCTCCACCCATCGAGAGCCGAGCCCACTCCCCCCACCCCTCGTGGGGGACATTCACCCAGGCAGCGTCCTCCGTGGAACCCCCACCCTGCAGCCCCTCCTGGGTCCTCAGGGCCCTCCCGCCCCGTCCCAGTGCTGGGTCCTCTGCCACACCCACAAGCCTGGCTCCCCGGCCCACAGCACGACCCTGAAGCATGAGCCCACCCCGGGTCAGAGTAGGGGGAGCTCTGCACTCACAGGTGTGTCCCCAGCCTTCGCCCGCCCATGCGCCCGGCACCCTGAGCCTGTCCCCGGGGCACTCACCCAGCTCCCGTCCCGGGCAAAGGCCACGGGCAGCCCGACAGCCAGGGCTGGTCCCCGGTGGGGGCAGCAGCCTGTTCTCTGCTTGGCGACACACTCAGCCCGGCCCCCGGGCGCGCAGGAAGCATGAGCTCCAGGCGGTTCGGGGCTCTGACCACAGAGCCCCTTCCTGTCTCCCCGCCCCACCCCACCCCAGCCCTCCCCACCCAACAGGGGCAGGCCAGGGAGGTTTTCAAAGAGTTTTAACACGGGGCTGGGAGGGCCCCGGGCAGAGCTCCCTGTTCTCTGTTCTCGGTTCTTCACTCACTCTTGCATTCCGCATCCCAGGGGGCCTGGGCAGGGCCCGGGGTGGGGCCGCAGCTGGGAGCAGGCCAGATGCAGTCTGCAGACCTGCACACAGTGCAGCTCGAGGCCTGAGCAGAGGCGCGGGGCGGGACATGGAGGCTGGGTCTAATGCCTGATCTGGTCTGGGGTCAGCCAGGGCAACCTCCCGGAAGAGGTGGCGCTTTCAGCTCCCGTTGGGGACAAGGAACAGCTAGGACTCGGTAACAGGACAGAGGGACGAGCAAGGACACCCCAGGGTTCTGCCTGCTTGGGCCCCGGCGAGGACAGGGAAACGAAGCCGGAGAAGCCACAGGCAGTCCAGCTCGTGGCCCTGGGAGCCCCGCTCTGGGAACCCAAGGCAGGGCTGGCCCGGGTGGTCCCCAGCGGTGCCAGGCGAGAGGGTAGCACAGGGGTGCGGTGCCACTCACGGACCCCGGCACCCAAGAGCCCCCAGCAGGGCAGGGGCTCCTCAGGTCCCATCAAGCCAGTGCCCCTGGCCGCAGGCAGTGGGAAAGGGCCAGAGGGGGCCTGGGGTGGCAGGGGGAGGCCACGGGACCCCAAGATGAGCCCCGCAGAGCTTCAGGGCACAAGGCGCACCTGAACCTTGGTTAGGGTTAGGGTTAGGTCCAGGTCCAGACCCAGTGGTTCAGGGGAAGCCCGGGCTGCTCCAGCCACTCACTGACCCCCAGAGTTCTTAATCAGAACGAGAGGACCCGTGCCGGTCAGGAGTAAAAGCAGTGGCAGGACTGAGCACGCAAGTGCTGCGTAAAAGCGTGGTGCCAGCGCTTCACCACGTCCCGCCAGCCTCTGCCATGCCAGCCAGCTGCTGCTGGGTTCTGCTGTCACACGTCTTGTTGTGGTTGCTGTTGCTGGGCCGCGTCCGTGGCAGGCAGTTTCCGGGCAGGGGTTGAACCTGCTCCACAGCAGCAACAGCGCCGGGGCCGCACCTCAGCACCAGCAGGGGACGCCCGGAACTGGGAATGGTTAACTCTCTTGACATCTTGCAGGCTGCATTACTGTACGGTCTCAAGATACATAAACGCAAGACTTTGTCGAAGGAGACCGTAAACACAGCGGGACTCATTAGACGGCCACGACATACATCTCACAAGGATGACAAGGACGTGTGTCTGTGTCTCGCTGAGGGCCTCACTCTCTCTGCCTCCTTTCCCCCCGAGGACCTCCTTCTCTGCTCCGCTCAGCAACGCCAAGAACACCGTCAGCCTCACTGTGCTGGCACGTAGCCCTGTCACACCGACGTGGGGGCGTCCTGCCGGCCGACCTGAAGCCTCCGTGCCTGTGCGGCTGAGCGCACAGCCCTGAGGCCCCAGCTGGCTGGCACAGCAGGGCCTTGGAGCTGCAGAAACGGTTTCCAGCTCTCCAAACGGGCACATTGTGTCCAGGGCCAGCCTTGGTGCCGACTGCCCACCAGCCAGGCCCTTGGCGTTGACAAACGCTTCACGTCGGCTCCCTGCGTCTTCAAGCCCATCGGGTGCCTTCTGGAGTTAGAAACGTGCCTCGAGTTTCTCAGAGCAGGTGAGTTTAAGGCACAGTGGTCACGGGGCCTGTGACCCCCAGGCTGGATCCCACATGAGTTGTGGTTTTGAGCAAAGATTCTGGAACAAGTGGCCTCTGCTCCGCCTGGCACACCTCTGGCCTCCCAGGCATCTGCTCTCTGACGCTGTCCTCCCTGGAAGTTCCCCGCCGTCTCCTCTGCTCCCTCTTGCCCCTGCTGCTGGCAAGGCCAGGCCTCAGACCACACGTGCCTTCTACCTCCCCACAGGTGTCCCTGGTCCTCTGGCTTAAATGCCACATCCGGGCTGATGAGACTCAAAGAGAAAGCTCTACCACCGAACCCCTGGGCTGCAACCCCACACCCACCACCTGCCGTGACAGCTCCCAGGTGGGGGCAGCCAGGACAGAGCTCGCCACCACTGGCCGCACGCGCCCTGTGCCCCTTCCCTGGGAGCTCGGCACACCCACAGATGCTCCGGACACACACTCGTGCCCCCACGTCCAATCCATCCAAAACCCCACAGCCCTGCCCAGTCTGAGGGCCAACACAGCCCCACGCCTTCCTCCCTGCCCCTCGCCGCAGCGCAGTGGGCCCCCCGAGTCCGGAGCCCCTGCTCCACAGGGAAACCCACATCCCGCCCACACTCACCACACTGCTCTCCTCCTCCAGGAAGGACACCCCCAGGAGTGTGATGCCGGCCACGCCACCAGGCGCAGGCGGAGGCAGCCAGGAGTCCGGGGCCAGTGTTCCGAGATGCAGATCCAAGCAACAGCCTAGCAATTTCCTAAAATCCCCAAGGAAAAAAAAAAAAAAAAATGGCCAGAGCAGTCACAAACTAACATATATTGTGGGAGTTACTTGACTTCAAAATAAGCAGAGGCAGCAAATAAATAAATAAATAAATAAGCAGAGGCAGCACCTTACAGAGATCAGACCGTGGGTAAGAGGGGACGCCTGGCCTGATTCCTTAAAATACACACATATATAGTGCTTATAAAACCCTGTTGGAGAGAAAACATGACCCAAGAATCTTTCTTATTTTTCTTTTTATGGCCTACCCGGCGGCATATGGATGGAAGCTCCCGGGCTAGGGCTGAATCAGAGCTATGGCCACAGGCCTGCACCACAGCTCACAGCCACGCCAGACCCTTAACCCACTGAGCGAGGCCAGGGATTGAACCGCCTCCTCATGGACACTAGTCGGGTTCGTTCCCTCTGAGCCACAACGGGAACTCCTGATCCGAAAATGCCATGCCCTCCGAACCAGCAGCTGGCACTCGGATGCATTTCCCGCACGCACAGACGTGGGACTGTCCCCGGCGTCCTCCTTATTGAATGAACGCCATGCGCGTTTCGTCGTAAGAAAAGCTGACGGCGTCTTCTGTCACCTGCAGTGTGCACACGCATATTGAACACACATGGACACGTGCGTATACACACGTATTCCACCAATACTCCACATGCCTAACACGGGCGGTTGGAAATTAAAATCATCTGAAGAAAGACAGACGTTATCCAGCAAGACGCAATTGAAAAGGCTCTGACACAGACAAAAAACCATTCAGAGTGAACCCGTTTGGAGGCAGCACCACGGGGGCGTGTGGTGTGTGGCGGGACGAGGGGAGCAAGCGGCCCCGGCACCTCAAAAGGGCTGCCCCCCTGCTGGCAGCTGGGTCTGGGAGAGCAGGCAGGGTGTAAGCTCCCAGCAAACGCTGACAGCAACGCAGAGCCAGCAGGGCGGCAGGAAGGGGTCAAAGAGACACAGAGGTGAGAGGGTCCGGTAAGCCTCTCCGCACGGCGCAGACGCAGCCCAGGGGACACTGCACGGGGCCACTGCATCTGAGCCCGAGGGGCAGTGCTGTGTCCTGGGCTGGGCTCCTGGGAGTGAGGCAGGGACGGGCTGCAGAAGACGCCTGGCGGGGCTCCCCAGGGCCCCGCCTGCCAGGGAAGGAAGGCAGCCGGCCCTGAGGTCCACAGCCCAGCAGGCTGGAGGAGGCAGGAAGGGGCCGAGCCACAGAAACCCCCAGGGGCAGAGGCCGCCTCCTTCCAGGCACAGCTCCCCACTCAGCAGTTTCTCTTTATCGCCCCAGAGTTTGTGCAAAAGTGAAGGGGAGAATTGGTTCATGGAAACTTGCATTTTCTTATGCAATTGGGAAAACTTACGTAACCCCCCGAATCCAAAATGTACATAAGGGAAAACGGCCACCTCACACCTGTCAGAAGGTCCATCACCAAAAGGACCACAAATCACCAGAGCTGGGGGGCGGTGGGAGCAGCGGCGCGGCCCCTGCGGGAAACAGTCCGGAACTCCCTCCGAAAGAGAAGAACGAGAGGTACCACACGACCCGGCAGTCCCGTTTCTGGGCATTCAGGCAAAAAAAAATAAAAACGTTAATTTGGAAAGGCGCTTCTACCCCAGTGCTCTTAGCAGCCCTGGTCACAACAGCCAGGACAGGGAAGCAACCTAAATGTCCACACCCAGACGAGTGGGTCAGGACGATGCGGTGCATGAGCCCCGCACGATGCTGCCCAGCCACGAAGAAGGACCAGATGACGCCACTGGCAGCAGCGTGGAAGCCACGAGGGATCCTCATGCCCAGTGAAGTAAGTCAGACCGAGAAAGACGGACATCAGGGGAGATCGCACACGTGGGGAGCTTTCAGAAACAAAACAGGGACTCCGCCGAGACGGTGGCGGGCAGGACGTGGTGCTCACTTGCTCGCCCGAGCACATCAAAACTGCATCTCCCTGTGGAGCCACACTCACGGGTCATGTCCCGGACCCGGCAGAAGACTCCCGCTCCCCCAGCGGACAGGAAAAGCTCCCTGTCCCTGGGCGCAGCCAAGGGAAGACGACCGAGAGGGGAACTGGGAGGGCCCTGGACGAGGAAGGGCTTCTGCACCCTGGGGAGGCCCTCCCCACAGGGAGACCCGCTGGGACAGACGGGAGGCCTCGGAGGCTTGGAAGGGAGGGCAGCCGCCAGTTCGCAGAGGGAGCGCTGCTGGGAAAGACCCGCCCGCTTTGTAGGCACCGCTGCAAGAGGCACTCGACCAGTGGGGCGGGAGGCGCCTGGGTGCTGCTCCTCGGGCTTCGGGAGTCAGGTCTGGGGCGGGACCGGGGCTGCCTGCACGGAGACCACCTGAGGTCTCTTTGACCTCCCGCCCGAGAGAGAGGGCGCCGCTGGTCGGGGGCCTGAGAGGGGAGGGCGGGACCCCCGCAGGGGCTCCTCTCGTCACGCCCTGGCTCTCCGTGGTGGGGGCACTGCTTGCAGACGCCCCGGGCCGGGTGCGAGCTGCCTTTACCACCTTAGACGCCACAGGCAGATGCAGCCCACTGCCTCCACTGAGGGTCCCACTGGCAGGCGAGGGTCACTGCCCCCACCTTCCTCGGAGCGCCACCACTGCTGCCACTGAGGGTCCCAGGACCGAGCAACACCCCCGTCCCCGTTTTCCCCAGAGCACAAGGGGCTGCACACCTGCACCCCCCCATCAAGGGGATAATGACCCACACACACTGAGGAGGGAGACAGCACACCTCCAGACCAAAGGCAGCCCTCACGCCACAGGATCTGAAACCCACACAAGCCACACACAGACCGACCTTCCCACGTATTTAAAAAAACAGAACACCCTCCAAGACCACAGCACATAATTGCTTCTCCTAAACTTACAAACTAAGAGAAATAGAAGCAAGATGAAAAAGCGGAGGACGCACTCCCATAAAAACACCGAGAGAGTTCCCCAGAAGGAGCTAGCGATGGAGCAGACTTCTTCCGTCTGCGGACACCAGGTTCAACGGGAGGTAGTCCAAGTACTGGAGGGATTCGGAAAAATGACCGACAGAAATGCAAAGCACTGGAAGAAGGAACTGGAAGCCATGCGGCGGAGCAAAAGAATTAGAAAATTCATTGGCCGAGGCAAAAGGTGAGTTAAAAGCTTTGAGTGGCAGAGTGAATGACGCACAGGAAGGAATAAACGGCCTGGAAGACAGACTCATGGAAATCGCTCATTGAAAACAGCAGACAGAAACACAAATGAAAATGAACCGTGAAAGCAACGCAAGAGGCCCATGGGATGGGTCGCGGGCGAGCTGGGTGGAGCGGTGGGCGTGGCCTGGAGCATCTGAGGTTCACTGTCGGTCGTCCTGGACCCTGGGGATGCCCGACAGCAGGCTGCTTCCAGAATTGAAGTTTGCTTCCCCCAGGTTCTGCGAAGCGGGCTTGGAGGCCCCGTTACACAGTTCATTTCTACCTTAGGGACCTGAGTGTTTAAGGTCCAGGGTGCGGGTCTGAAACTGCGTCCACCTAACACCATGAACCTCTCTGTCCAAAACGTCATGCCCTTTCTTGTCCAACACCTGCTGCCCTCAAGATCAAGGCGTATCAGAGAAAGGGGGAGTGAAGCCAGGCAGGACCCGGGGGGCCTCCCCGAGGCTTCTCTGTCCCCAGTTCTTATTAGCAGGAAAAAGGCTTCAGACTTGCCCTTCCCTGAGTTCCGAAAGGCAGGTTCGAGCCGTTCCTAAGGAAGGGAATGCAGAAACGGAGGAGGAGCAGCCAGGAAACGAAAGGCTCGGGTTCCCCTCAAGGGATTCGCATCGCCGTACACCTTCGAGTCCTTCTGCGGGAGCCAAGGCCAGCAGGTGGAGGACAGTCGCTCCAGGCCGAGCTCGAGCACGACGACCCCAGTCCGGCTGGCACCAGAAGGCCGATGCCCCAGATTCCTGGACCACCACGCTGTTACCTCCCCCCCCCGACCGACCCGAGGAAGGTCACAAAGTCGCACCCTGCAGCAAATTCTGCCCTAAAACGTCTCCCCCCAAACGCCTTCCATCCGCAAGTTCAGGGTCTTGAGCATGAGCCACCTTCCCCTTGCTTGGCGCTGCCTAAACCCTTCTCTGCTCCTCACTGTGCGTCAGACACGCAGACTTCGATTCAAGAGCAGGATCGCGGATAGTACGACCTGATCTCAGGGTGGACTTTTTGATGTCCGTCTTACAATATTTTTTCTAGTCTATCAACTTTGGTAGTTAATTTTGGAAGCATTGACTTGGGCGGCGTTCAAAACTACCAAATCATCACCAAGAGGGAAGATGGGCATTTTCAACGGCCTGGCAGCCACACTCAATGCCAGGAGCAGGGATCAGGTCTGCAGGACACTCGAGGGAAGGGAGGCGTCCGGGAGCTCATGCAGCACCCACCTGTCCTCCAGGAATAAAGGCCACCGAAGATGAGGGTGCAACCTAGGTGTCCTTTTGCACATAAATGAGCACAGAAGAGGAGGTGTGTGCACACAAAGGAATGTTCTTCGGCCCCAAGAAGAAGGAGATCCTTCCATTTGTGACACCACGCTGGCCCTTGCAGGTATGACGCTCGGAGACCTAAATCAGACAGCGGAAGGCAAATACTGTTCGATCTCACTGACACCTGGAATCTTAAAAAGCCAAATTTGTAAACGCAGGGCGGAAAGGTGGTTGCCAGGTACCGGGTGATGGGCAGAATTGGGAGATGTTGTTTAAGCAATAATCTTGCGACCGATGGACAAATCGACCCTGCAACCTAATACATAGCCTGGCGATTGTAGGCAACACTGATGTGTTCTAATTTTGAGTCTCACTAAGAGATTAGTTAGTAATTGTCCTCACACCAAAAAAGCCATGGCAATTGTGAACAGAAAGTAAATAGGTCGATCCAAGAAAGAATGGAGGGAGGCGCGAAAGGAAGGGGAGAGGATGAGCCCCCCGCCCACTCAGGTGCGTTTGGCGGAGAGCCAGGCGTGCTGCCTGAGGAGGCTGCGCAGAGGACGCTGAGGAGGCCCTCCTTGTGAAGACGACCGCTCCACCCGCAGAGCAGCAAAGGAGGACGACTGGGAGTGGAAGACTGCCTTAGGAGGGTGACAAACGGAAAGCACTGGAGTTCCTGTTGTGGCTCAGCAGGTTCAGAATCCGACTAGCACCCATGAGCATGCGGGGGCAAGCCCTGGCATCACTCAGTGGGTTAAGGATTCAGTGTTCCTGAAAGCTGCGGTGTAGACTGCAGATGCAGCTTGGAGTGGGTGCGACTGTGGCTGTGCTGGCGGCTGGCGGCTGGCGGCTGTAGCCCAGATTCGACCACTAGCCCAGGAACTTCCACTGGCCACAGGCGTGGCCCTAAGAAGGAAAAGAAAAGAAAAAAAGGGAAAAATGGAAAGTATGGCATTAAAAGGCAAAACAAGATAGACACCAAACACATCTGTCTTCATGTGAGTACACGTGAGTGTGCCCAACAGGCCCTTTAAAAGGACGAGACTGAAATTGGATCCCGAAACAAAACCCAACTCTGAGAGCCCTGAGCAATGTGCACAAAAGGAGTAAAGTCAAAAGACTTGGGTAAGGAAACGCCAGGCGCGTCTGGCTGTTTTCTGTGTGACGCACTGTGGAGCTCTGTGTCCTGGGCAGGTGACTGTCCCGGGATCAGCTCCTGTTCCCTCAGAGGAGGAAGGCTGGGGCATGGCCCGTCACCTCCTGCTTGAGTCCTGCAGCCTCTGGAAGCAGGGCACTGTTGTCCGTATTTTTACTGACAGGGAACTCGAGGCTCGGGGCATCTGGGCGGCCTTTCCGAAGGAAGGCTCTAGCAAATGTGGACCAGGTCGTGTCTGCAGCTCTGCAGCATGAAGGCCCTGGTACTTCCTGCTCCAGGGGGAGTGGGCCAGGTCCACACACCACAGAGACCACAGGAGCCAGCCTGGCTCAGAGCAAATGCAGAGTCACCAGCAGAGAAGCAACTCACCACGCATGGGCTAGTCCAGGGGGTCGGTGACTGTGGGGCCGGCACACCAAATCTTCCAAGGGGGAGTCTTCTTACTCCAGAGCCATGTTGGCTGGTCTGTCCATCCTGAGACCTCATGCACAGGACAGCGACACTGTGTTCTCCAGCACGGTGTGGGGAGCCGGCCAGGACCGGTGGTCACTGGGGGGCGGCCAAGAATTCCGAGGGCACTTGGCTCTTCTCCCTTCCCTTCTCCATCAGCCAGAAATTTACGATGGCAGGAATCTGTGGGAACAATGAGGCAGGACTCAGTGGCAGGAAAGAACCTCAGCTCCAAGTCAAGGCCACCCTCAGGAGGAGAGCTGGCAAGCTGCCCCAAAAGGCATAGGACCTGCAAAGCAGACAAACGCATGCAAACAATGCACGCAGCCATGCTGTTTGTCCAGCTCCTCTCCCTGCTCTGCGCGGCGAGGATGAGTGACCGACCCCTCTGCCACACCAGTGGATGCCCTCTTGAGGACTGTTGGCTGACCATTGACCTTGGGCTGATTTGCCATAACCTCAGGGCAAAGGGGGGATGAGGGGGAGGTGTCGTGATCTCTGAGACGTTGCTGAATGTGCAGGTCATTGTACCGAAGGGACAGGACTGCCCTGCTCCCAACAGGGTGCTGCCCTCAGGATCTAAACCCCAGGAGCTCCTGGCCCACCACTGGAAACCCACCGAGGATGCACCCTCATCTCTTGCAGCAGCTCCCAGGAGCAGCCAGGTAGAAAGAAGAGGCTAAAATGAGGTGCTCATATAGCAGTTCAGCCCCCTGGACCTCCTGGAGGAAAGTGTTCCTGGGTCAGGGAAGGCTGTGGATGGGGCACGGCTCTGGACACAGAGGTGTGGAAGCAGCTGGGGCTCCCCTTCTTGCATCAAAAATCAGGATGCAATGAGAGTGAGTTTTCCCTTGCCCTTGCTTCCTGCCACAGGTACTCTGAGGGCGCTTCGTGCCTCCAACCACAGCAGCTGTGCCGCTAATGCGAAGGACTGGCAGAGACATCCCCTGGGCCACCACCCCCACATCCTCAGGGCAGAGCACACTCCCACCTTATCTCTTCACTCTGGGACGAGGCCAGCCAGCTTTGGCATTCCCTTGAGGACAAGGCCTTCTGTCACCTGCAGCCAAAGGTACTCTGGTGGCCCTCCGGACCAGTGTCCTCCCAGGGATGTGGGGGACTCAGGAGATTTCCCAGAAACTTACCTCCTGCTGCCTCCTCTGGGTCTTTAGGATGGAGGGCGGAACAGGCCAGCAGGCACTGGAATCTTTTGTTCTTTTTTTGGCCTTTGAAGGTGAAATTTATTGCATGAGTCGGTGCCCTGTCCCCTTTTAAAATTTCATTAGAACGGGAAGGATCGAGACGGTGGAGGAGTAAGATGTCACTCTCCCAAAAACACACATACAAAACAAAAAAATACATACACGCAGAACAATTTGCGCAGAACAACTACCGAAAGCTGGCAGAAGACCTTAAACCTCCAAAAAGGGCAAGAAACCCTCCACATGGCTGGGTAGAACAAAAGGGAAAAGGAGAGAGAGAGAGAAAGGAATCAGGATGGGAATAGTGCTGCTGAGAGGGAGCTGCTAAAGAGAAAAGGAACTCACACCCTGGGAAGCTACCAAACCAACGGGGAGATCAGCCAAGACGGAGGGACCTCAAAGTCATGGAGAAGAGCACAGCAGCTGGACTGAGGATGGCAAAGCAGAGAGAGAACCACACAGGTCATCTGCACCACCGCCCTGGACACCACAGCTTGAGATGCTCAGGCAGGGGCTGGGCGTGGAGAATCAGGCTCCAGAGGCCAGTTCCAGGGAGAGGACTAGGGTTGGCTGTGTGGAGAAGGCCTGAGGGTCTAGGGAGTAGTGTGCCATGGGCTGGCGAACAGAACGCCACAGCCAAGGGAACCCGGGAAGAGGGCCAGGCCTGGAGGAGAAGCAAGGTGCCGTTGCTGGAAGAGCGAGAGGGGAGGGCAGACCTCCATAGGAATTTCCCCATGCACGCATGGACTCTCAGATGGCAGGCGCCTCTGTCACAGGCCAAGGGTGGTGAGGCACCACTTGCATGGGCTACCAGTGATAGGGACAAACTACAGCAGTCGTCTCAGACGCCAGAGTGGGGTGTGGCCCACCACCACCAGGGGTTGCGAACAGGCGCAACCTGTGGCCCCAGTCACCTCAGAGTTGGCAAGGAGGACACGCCAACCAAGTACCACTCACTGTGCTCTCACTCCCCTGAGAACACACCTGCCCTGCTGCTGCCACTGCCAAATGCTCTGGGTGCTGCCTACGTGTGCCTGATCACTGTCACTTCCTAGGACCCTGCAACTTGGAGCAGCCGGCACCACCTTCCCACGGGTCCTTGCCACTGCCAAGGGTCCAGCAACCAGGCCCTGGCTACTAGCCCTGCCCATGGCCTCCATCTCCCTGGAAGCACATGCAGCACCCTAAGAGTAAATAGTAAGCCTCACAAAATACTCAGGTGCACTCATGCAGATACATAGCCCTCCACGACTGTGGTAGTTGTTTTCCCTCCACTCACAGGATAAGAAAAATATGAGCAAAATGAAGAAGCTTGGGAACCATGCCCCGTTAAAAGAACAGGAGATTCACATGAAGGAGCAAACAATGAAACAGACCTCTGCAGTCTAATAGACACTGAGTTCAAAAAGGAGGTAGTGAAAATACCGAAGGAATTAAGGGTGAATATGAAGGAATTAAAACGGGATACGAACAGTAAAGCAGATCACTTCAGAAAGGAACTAGAAAATATAAGGAGGAGCCAAGAAAAATCAGAACATTCATTTGCAGAGATGCAAGCTGAGTTAAAGGCCCTGCACGAGCAGAATGAATAAGGCGGAGGAACGCATTAGTGACTTGGAAGATAGAAGAGTGGAAATCACCCAATCACAGCAGACAGAAAACCAAATGAAAAAAACATGAAACCAGTATAAGAGAGCTGTGGGATAATATAAAGCAGACCGATCTATGCATAATAGGGATTTCAGAAGGAGAAGAAAAAGGAAAGGGGATTGACCATATAGTTAAAGAAGCTATGGCTGAAAACGTTCCAACTCTAAAGGAAACAGATATCAAGATACAGGAGGCACAGAGGGCCCCAAACATGTTGAACCCAAACAGGTCCACACCAAGACGTATGCTAAGAAAAGTGGCAAAAGTTAAAGAGAGGGTTCTAAAGGCAGCAAGAGAAAAACAAATTACAAGGGAACCCTCATAAGGCAATCGGCTATTTTCTCTACAGAAACAATACAGGCAAGAAGAGAGTGGCAAGATATATTCAAAGTTCTAAAAGAGAAACATTTGCAGCATAGAATATACTACCCAGCAAGAATATCATTTCAAAGAGGAGAAATAAAGATTTTCTCCAACAAATAAAAACTAAATGAGTACAGAAATACTAAACTCATTCTAAAAGAAGTGCTGAAAGACCTCGTCTACATGAAAAAGAAGTAAGAAGAAAAAGAATGGAGGAAATCACAGTGGAAAAGGAATTACTTAAATAAGCCAGTATACAGATCAAAGCGGGGGGGACTATTGTAAAAGTAGTAGGACAAACATGAAGATGTTGAAAAAGGACTTCATATCGTAACATGTGGTGGGGAGTGAAACTGAGAAAATCTTAGACACTCTTTTAGAATGTGTTTGAGCCTATATGACTATCACACAAAAGCAAGCAGAAATAGGAAGGGGTTAACATACTTGAAAAACAGGGCAACCACAAATCAAAACCGAACATGACCTTTAAAAAAAAAAAGAAAAAACAGAAAAGAAGAGGACACAAGCATAAAACAAAAGGAAATCATCCAACCAAAAGAAAGAGAGAAAGGAACAAAGGAGATACACAGAATCAACTGGAAAACAAGGTTTACAATGGCAATAAATACATATTTATCAATACTTACCTTACGTTTCAATGGACTGGATGTTCCAATCAAAAAGACATAGAGTGGTAGATTGGATAAAAAAGCAAGAACCTAAAATATGCTGCCTATAAGAGACTCACCTTAAGGCAAAGGATACATATAGATTGAACGGAAGGGGATGGGAAAAGCTATTTCAAGCCAAAGGACAAGACAGGAAAGCAGAAGTTGCAATACTCGTAACAGACAAAATAGACTTAAAATGAAGGCCATAAAGAAAGACAAAGAAGGACACTATTTAATGATTAAGGGATCCTTCCAAGGAGAGGATATTACAATTTTCATGAAGTGTTCCCCTAATATAGGAGCACCCACATACATATAACAAATACCAACAGGTAACAGGAGAAACATGGGAATGCAATCATAGCAGGAGACTTTAACAGCCCTCTCACATCAATGGACAGATCCTCTAAACAGAAAATCACCACGGCAACAGAGATCCTAAGTGACACAATAGAACAGTTAGACTCAACTGACATTTTCAGTACATTACACCCCCCCCCAAAAAAAATCAGAATATACATTCTTTTCAAGAGCACACGGAACATTCTCAAGGATTGACCACATGTTGGGGCACAAAGCTGACCTGAACAAATTGAAGAGTATAGAAATTATTTCAAGTATCTTCTCTGACCACAGTAGCATGAAACTAGAAATCAACCACAGAAAAAGAAATGTGAAAAAACTGAATACATGGAGACTAAACAACATGCTACTAAAATACCAATGGGTCAACAAGGAAATCAAAATGGGAATTAAAAAATACCTTGAGGAGTTCCCGTCGTGGTGCAGTGGTTAACGAATCCGACTAGGAACCATGAGGTTGCGGGTTCGGTCCCTGCCCTTGCACAGTGGGTTAACGATCCGGCGTTGCCGTGAGCTGTGGTGTAGGCTGCAGACGCGGCTCGGATCCAGCGTTGCTGTGGCTCTGGCGTAGGCCGGTGGCTACAGCTCCGATTCAACCCCTAGCCCGGGAACCTCCATATGCCGCGGGAGCGGCCCAAGAAATAGCAACAACAACAACAACAACAACAAAAGACAAAAAAATAAAATAAAATACCTTGAGACAAATGATAATGCAGACATAACCTCTCAAAATCCATGGGATGCTGCAAAAGCAGTGCTCAGAGGGAAATTCATAGCAACACAGGCCTTGCTCCAAAAAGAAGAAAAATCTCTTATTGACAATTTCACAAACCACTAAAAGAATTAGACAACGAAGAACAAATAAAACCGAAAGTCAGCCAAGGAAGAAAATCATAAAGATCAGTGAGGAAATCAATAAAACAGAGATTCAAAAACAATAGAAAAAAATCAATAAAACAAAGAGCTGATTCTTTGACAAACCTCTGGCCAGACTCACCTAGAAGAGGACACAAAGAACTCAAAGAAACAAAATAAGAAATGAAAGGGAAAAACCTCAGTGGGTACCACAGAAATACAGAAAACCATAAGAGGATACGATGAACAATCATACGCCAACAAATCTGATAACCTAGAAGAAATGGACAACTTTCTAGAGACTTAAAGCCCCCTAAAACTGAACCAAGAAGAAATAGATCAAGTGAACAGGCTGATCACAAGAAATGAAATGGAATACACAATGAAAACACACCCTACAAGCAAAAGTCCAAGACCGGGTAGCTTCACAGGTTAATGCTACCAAACATACAAAGAGGAAATTATACCCATCTTTAAATGTTTCTGAAAGTTTGAAGAAGAAGGAACACACCTAAAGACGTTCTATGAGGTCATCATAACCCTTATACCAAAACCAGACAAATATGCTACCAAAAATGAAAATTATAGGCCTCTATCCCTGATGAATATAGATGCAAAAATTCTCAAAAAAAGGAAAATTAGCCAACCAAATCCAACAACGCAAAAAAGAGATCATGCACCATGACCAAGTGGGATTCATCCCAGGTTCACAAGGATGGTTCAACACATGCAAATCAATCAACGTCATCCACCACATGAACAAAAGAAAAGTCCAAAACCACGTGATTCTCTCAATAGTTGCAGAAAAAGCATTTGACAAAGTCCAACATCCATTTATGATAAAAACTCTCACCAGAGTGGGTATAGAGGGAACACACCTTAACATAATCAAGGCCATTTATGACAAACCCACAGCCAGTATAATACCCAGTGGAGAAAGGCAGAAAACCTTCCTGCTAACATCTGGAACAAAACAAGGATGCCCATGTTCACCACTTTCATTCACCACTTTCACAGTATTGGAATTCCCAGGCACAGCATTCGGACAAAGGAAGGAAATAAAAGGTATCCAGATTGGAAGAGAAGAGGTAAAATTGTCACTGAATGCAGATCACATGATACTATATATAGAAAACCCTGGGGACTCCCCACAAAAACTACTAGAATCAATCCATCGATTCAGAAAAGTAGCAGGATACAAGATTAGCATTCAGAAAGTGATTGTACTTCTGTATACTGACAACGAAATATTAGAAAAGGAATACAAAAATAAATACCTTTTAAAATCACACCCCAAAAGTGTAAATACTAAGGAGTAAACCTGGCTCGGAAGGTGAAAGACTTCTATGCTGAGAATTATAAAACATTGATCCAGGAAATTAAAGAGGATTCAAAGAAATGGAAAGATAGTCCATGCTCCTGGACTGGAAGAATGTATATTGTTAAAATGGCCATACTCCCCAAAGGCACCTACAGATTCATTGCAATCCCTACCAAATCACCCATGACAATTTTTCACAGAACTAGAACAAACAACCCCAACACTTACATGGAACATAAAAACCCAGAATTGCCGAAGCAATTCTGAGGGGGGAAAAACCAAGCAGGGGGAATAACTCTCCCTCGGGCACTACTACAAAGCCACAGTCATCAAAACAGTGTGGTGCTGGTACAAAAACAGGCAGACAGGTCAGTGGAACAGAATAGAGAACCCAGAAAGAAACCCAGACACCTGTGGTCAATTAATCTTGGACAAAGGAGGCAAGAACAGAAAATGGAGAAGTCTCTTCAGCAAGCGGTGCTGGGAGAAATGGAAGCCCACCTGCAAATCAGTGAGACTAGATCTCACCCCCCACCAGGCATGAAAATAAACTCCATATGGCTGACAGACGTAAACGTAAGACAAGACACCATCAAACTCCTGGAAGAGAATGCAGACAAAAGATTCTCTGCCGTCAACCTTACTAATATTTTCTCAGGTCAGTCTCCCAAGACAACAGAAATAAAAACACAAATAAACCAATGAGAACTAATCCAACTGACAAGTTTTGCCCAGCAAAGGAAACCATAAAGAAAAGAGACAACCTACAGAACATAGTTTCAAATGATGCAACGAACAAGGGCTTAATCCCCAAAACATACAAACAATTTATACAGCTCAACAGCAAAAAAGCAACAACCCAATCAAAAATGGGCAGAAGACCTGAATAGTCATTTCTCCAAAGAGGACGTACAGATGGCCAATGGGCACATGAAAAAAAAAAAAGTTTCAACATCACTAATTATTGGAGAAATGCAAATCAAAACTTCAGTGAGGTACCACCTCTCACCAGTCAGAATGGCCATCATTAATAAGCCCACAAACAACAAATGCTGGAAAAGATGTGGAGAAAAGGGACCCCTCCTGCACTGGTGGTGGGAATGTAAGCTGGTACAACCACTATGGAAAACAATATGGGGGTACCTCAGAAACCTAAATATAGAACTACCAGGGACCCAGCAATCCCACTCCGGGTATATATCCGGACAAAACTTTCCTTGAAAAAGACACATGCACCCGTGTATGTTCACTGCAGCACTATTCACAACAGCCCAGACTTGGAAACAACCTAAATGTCCATCAACAGATGAATGGATTAAGAAGATGTGGTCCGTATACACAATGGAATACTCCTCAGCCATAAAAACGAACGTAATATTGCCATTTGCAGCAACATGGAATGAACCATAGACTCTCGTACTGAGTGTGGGAAGTCGGAAAGAGAAAGACCAATGCCGTATGATACCGCTTATATCGGGAATCTAATACAAAGCACAGATGAACATTTTTACAGAAAAGAAACAAACTCCTGGACGTGGAGAAGAGACTTGTGGTTGCCTAGAGGGAGGGGAAGGTGTGGGATGGATGGGGAGTTCGGGGTGAGTAGATGCAAACTATTGCATTAGGAGTGGAGAGGCAATGAGATCTGCAGCGCAGGGAACTACGTCTAGTCACTTGTGATGGAACCCGACGGAGGATAATGTGAGAAAAGGAATGTGTACATACGTGCGCGCGTGTGTGTATGACTGGGTCGCTTTGCTGTACAGCAGAAATTGACAGAACAATGTAAATCAACTAATATGGAAAAAATAAAAACCTAAAACAATAAAATTCCATTAGCAATTCTAGCTCTTACCCTCTTTTGCTCATGTCCTTGAGCATTAAAGGAGGGATCTCCTGTTTCTTCTTCTTTTGCTAAATCATTGCCACTGTTGATTTCTTGACTACAGCAGCCACATGCCCTCGTACAGCTTCCGACCTGAGAAATGAAGCGCTGGGGCTTTTTCCCCGGTGTTTCTGCCCATGAGGACCTTCCTGGTGGGCGGAGCGGTCAGAAGGCCGTCTCAGACTCCGACCCCCCCCCCACAAACGTGAGGTAGGCCTGTGTTCTGGCCACCGGGTCTACCACAGTGCCAGCCCTGGGAGGAAATGCCCCCGAGTCAGGATGGGCTACCAAAGCTGGAGACCCTCGGCCCACCCACGGCCCTGGCCTCCAGCAAGGCCTCTGATCACTCAAGCAGATGTCCCTCTGAAGCCTGTGTCTGCTGGACGCCATGATCCAGACGTTCAAGCAGAGTGGGTGCTGGTCCGGTCACACTTCGCCCGATGGCTTGTCCCTCTAGCTGGGACACCAAAGCCAGGAAGCCACTCCCAGCTTCCTGGCTATTTTCAGAGGCAGGGGTGCGAGTATCCTGTGATGCCAACATGCAACTGGATGGCGGGGAGCCCTCTCCACCGGCCCTCAAGTCCTGGGGGAAGCCCAGTGGGGACACACCTTCCCAGGCGCCTGCTCTGGGATGGGGCCGACCCCGCGAGACCGCGGCTGTGGGGAGCAGCTGAGAGACGGACTCAGCAAGGCCAGGGATCCCAGTTCTGGCCACTCCGTTACGCAGATCAGACACCACGCCTGTCACTCACTGGGGCACAGGCCTGGAACACTCGTGTTTTCCCTGGCACATGCTTGTGGTAGGTGGGGGCAGGAGCAGCGTTCCAGAACTGGACCGTGAGATGCTGTAGATGGAGCCCAGCCCGGGCGTGAGCACACTCAGCCATACGTGTGCAGGCTGCGGGCCCACTGGCCCTGCACCCCTCTGTCTAGAAGACGCTGGAGAGAGGCCAGACTTCCTCGGAACAGCTCAAAGAGCTCTGTCAAAGCCAGATCCCATCACACGTGGGCACCAATAGGCTATGCCAGCCTCCAGGGGCCGAACTGGGTTCTCCACGGCGCACATGAAGCCTGCAGCCTGGCTTATCCTCTTCCGTGGTGAAGAGGCAGGCCCGGGACTGGACGAGGGGCTAGCAGGGTGTGGTAGGCACCTTGCGCCCCCCACCCCGGCAGGAACCAGAGACCCTGGGGCTGAGAGTGAGCCTCCAAACAGGACGCCCCACCCTTCAGGCCACCTTTCAATCCAGCTACACTCCACCTGCCATTCTCCTCTGGGCACAGGGCCCAGCCCCTGGATCTTGGCCTTGGCTCGACTTGCACCCACGCGCACACACACACTTCCTAACGTGCTGTCCGCTCACCCCTCCCCAGCGTGGTCCATGGGCAGCACGGCAGTGCGCGTCCGGCGGTAGTGAGTGCAGAGGTCCCTTCCCCTCCCCCAGGAGCCCCAGGGTGTGTGCAGATCTGGGGGCTCCTGTCCCTTACACCTTCATGCCCCTCCCCTCACACCCACCCTCCAGGCGGAGGCAGCGAGACCTTTGCCCAGGGACTCAGCCAACGGGCACACGGAGGCCAGCCCTCAGCAGCTGGCTCCCAAAGAGGAGGTGGGAGGTAGGTCCACAGCTGCCACAGAGAGAAACCCTGACGGACCCCACAGGGGCCACGCCAGCCGGAACCAGCTCCCTCGTGGGTGAGCAATGGCCAGGGCCCCGCCGGCCACCACGGCTGGCCTTGCGCCAGCTGAGAACTCACGTCCAGTGCAGGGAGACTCAAGACAGCCTGTGCACACAGCCTCGGATCTGCTCCCATTTCAAGCAGAAAAAGGAAACCGTGCAGGCAGCCCTCAGCATTTCAAGGATTGTAGCAGCGGCCAACTATTCGTCGGCAGTGGCCGATTAGAATGACCGTGGAGAAGGGCGGAAGGGTCTCTCGTGGGCTCTGCGGCCAACAGGCCCTGGCTCCACCTGCCCGCTGCCAGCCCGAGGGGCTTGGGCCGAGCCAGGAACCACAGTGCTCACCGGGACCACAGTGACTGACCAAACTCCCGGCCAGAGCAGCCCCAGGCCAGCCGGGCTCTCGCCCTGAGGACTCACCATCAGATGCACAAGGGGGCGAGTGTGGAAGAGACGTGTCGCCCGGGCCATTTGGGAAGGCGAAGGGACCTTCCAGGTGGACAGGAGGTGGGACGCACTCCAGGCAAGGGACTGGGTCCCCAAGGCCTGGGGAAGGGGTACTGGCTTGGGGGTTAGCCTGGCCAGGGAACGGGGAGCGGGGCGGGGGGCTGAGCAGGGAGGACCTGACCTCGTGGGAGCGAGGCAAGTCAGGCTTCAGGCAGCAGCCGCACATCCCAGACCAGGAGGCTGAGGCAGGAGGGGCTTGCAGCGGGGCGGGGGCCTGCCTGGCTCCGGGGGCTCCTGGGGGACGCTGGCTCTTGTTTCCGTGTCCCGCAGCACAGGGCCAGCTCGCTGGGCCTATGCTTACCTTGATGTCTGGGGCCGGGGCGTCAGGGTCGTCGTCTCCTCAGGGGAGAGTCCCCTGAGGCTACGCTGGGTGGGACTATGGCAGCTCCACCAGGGCCTGGGGACCAGGGGCCTGGACCAGGCTGCAGCCCGGAGGACGGGCAGGGCTCTGGCTCTCCAGCGTCTGGCCCTCGGAAATGGCAGAACCCCTGGCGGGTGAGCGAGCTGAGAGCGGGTCAGACAGACAGGGGCCGGCCGGAAAGGAGAAGTTGGGGGCAGAGCCCGCCAGGGGCCAGGCCCAAGGTTCTGTGTGCCAGGGCCTGGGTGGGCACATTGGTGTGGCCATGGCTACTTAGATTCGTGGGGCCAGGGCATCCTGGTCACCGTCTCCTCAGGTGAGCCTGGTGTCTGATGTCCAGCTAGGCGCTGGTGGGCCGCGGGTGGGCCTGTCTCAGGCTAGGGCAGGGGCTGGGATGTGTATTTGTCAAGGAGGGGCAACAGGGTGCAGACTGTGCCCCTGGAAACTTGACCACTGGGGCAGGGGCGTCCTGGTCACTGTCTCCTCAGGTAAGACGGCCCTGTGCCCCTCTCTCGCGGGCTGGAAAAGGAATTTTCCAAGATTCCTTGGTCTGTGTGGGGCCCTCTGGGGCCCCCGGGGGTGGCTCCCCTCCTGCCCAGATGGGGCCTCGGCCTGTGGAGCACGGGCTGGACACACAGCTCGAGTCTAGGGCCACAGAGACCCGGGCTCAGGGCTCTGTGTGGCCCGGCGACTGGCAGGGGGCTCGGGTTTTTGGACACCCCCTAATGGGGGCCACAGCACTGTGACCATCTTCACAGCTGGGGCCGAGGAGTCGAGGTCACCGTCTCCTCAGGTGAGTCCTCGTCAGCCCTCTCTCACTCTCTGGGGGGTTTTGCTGCATTTTGTGGGGGAAAGAGGATGCCTGGGTCTCAGGTCTAAAGGTCTAGGGCCAGCGCCGGGGCCCAGGAAGGGGCCGAGGGGCCAGGCTCGGCTCGGCCAGGAGCAGAGCTTCCAGACATCTCGCCTCCTGGCGGCTGCAGTCAGGCCTTTGGCCGGGGGGGGTCTCAGCACCACCAGGCCTCTTGGCTCCCGAGGTCCCCGGCCCCGGCTGCCTCACCAGGCACCGTGCGCGGTGGGCCCGGGCTCTTGGTCGGCCACCCTTTCTTAACTGGGATCCGGGCTTAGTTGTCGCAATGTGACAACGGGCTCGAAAGCTGGGGCCAGGGGACCCTAGTCTACGACGCCTCGGGTGGGTGTCCCGCACCCCTCCCCACTTTCACGGCACTCGGCGAGACCTGGGGAGTCAGGTGTTGGGGACACTTTGGAGGTCAGGAACGGGAGCTGGGGAGAGGGCTCTGTCAGCGGGGTCCAGAGATGGGCCGCCCTCCAAGGACGCCCTGCGCGGGGACAAGGGCTTCTTGGCCTGGCCTGGCCGCTTCACTTGGGCGTCAGGGGGGGCTTCCCGGGGCAGGCGGTCAGTCGAGGCGGGTTGGAATTCTGAGTCTGGGTTCAGGGTTCGGGGTTCGGCCTTCATGAACAGACAGCCCAGGCGGGCCGTTGTTTGGCCCCTGGGGGCCTGGTTGGAATGCGAGGTCTCGGGAAGTCAGGAGGGAGCCTGGCCAGCAGAGGGTTCCCAGCCCTGCGGCCGAGGGACCTGGAGACGGGCAGGGCATTGGCCGTCGCAGGGCCAGGCCACACCCCCCAGGTTTTTGTGGGGCGAGCCTGGAGATTGCACCACTGTGATTACTATGCTATGGATCTCTGGGGCCCAGGCGTTGAAGTCGTCGTGTCCTCAGGTAAGAACGGCCCTCCAGGGCCTTTAATTTCTGCTCTCGTCTGTGGGCTTTTCTGACTCTGATCCTCGGGAGGCGTCCGTGTCCCCCCCGGGGATGAGGCCGGCTTGCCAGGAGGGGTCAGGGACCAGGAGCCTGTGGGAAGTTCTGACGGGGGCTGCAGGCGGGAAGGGCCCCACCGGGGGGCGAGCCCCAGGCCGCTGGGCGGCAGGAGACCCGTGAGAGTGCGCCTTGAGGAGGGTGTCTGCGGAACCACGAACGCCCGCCGGGAAGGGCTTGCTGCAATGCGGTCTTCAGACGGGAGGCGTCTTCTGCCCTCACCGTCTTTCAAGCCCTTGTGGGTCTGAAAGAGCCATGTCGGAGAGAGAAGGGACAGGCCTGTCCCGACCTGGCCGAGAGCGGGCAGCCCCGGGGGAGAGCGGGGCGATCGGCCTGGGCTCTGTGAGGCCAGGTCCAAGGGAAGACGTGTGGTCCTCGTGACAGGTGCACTTGCGAAACCTTAGAAGACGGGGTATGTTGGAAGCGGCTCCTGATGTTTAAGAAAAGGGAGACTGTAAAGTGAGCAGAGTCCTCAAGTGTGTTAAGGTTTTAAAGGTCAAGGTGTTTTAAACCTTTGTGACTGCAGTTAGCAAGCGTGCGGGGAGTGAATGGGGTGCCAGGGTGGCCGAGAGGCAGTACGAGGGCCGTGCCGTCCTCTAATTCAGGGCTTAGTTTTGCAGAATAAAGTCGGCCTGTTTTCTAAAAGCATTGGTGGTGCTGAGCTGGTGGAGGAGGCCGCGGGCAGCCCTGGCCACCTGCAGCAGGTGGCAGGAAGCAGGTCGGCCAAGAGGCTATTTTAGGAAGCCAGAAAACACGGTCGATGAATTTATAGCTTCTGGTTTCCAGGAGGTGGTTGGGCATGGCTTTGCGCAGCGCCACAGAACCGAAAGTGCCCACTGAGAAAAAACAACACCTGCTTAATTTGCATTTTTCTAAAAGAAGAAACAGAGGCTGACGGAAACTGGAAAGTTCCTGTTTTAACTACTCGAATTGAGTTTTCGGTCTTAGCTTATCAACTGCTCACTTAGATTCATTTTCAAAGTAAACGTTTAAGAGCCGAGGCATTCCTATCCTCTTCTAAGGCGTTATTCCTGGAGGCTCATTCACCGCCAGCACCTCCGCTGCCCGCAGGCATTGCTGTCACCGCCACCGTGACGGCGCACACGATTTTCAGTTGGCCCGCTTCCCCTCGTGATTAGGACAGACGCGGGCACTCTGGCCCAGCCGTCTTGGCTCAGTATCTGCAGGCGTCCGTCTCGGGACGGAGCTCAGGGGAAGAGCGTGACTCCAGTTGAACGTGATAGTCGGTGCGTTGAGAGGAGACCCAGTCGGGTGTCGAGTCAGAAGGGGCCCGGGGCCCGAGGCCCTGGGCAGGACGGCCCGTGCCCTGCATCACGGGCCCAGCGTCCTAGAGGCAGGACTCTGGTGGAAAGTGTGAGGGTGCCTGGGGCCCCTCCGGAGCTGGGGCCGTGCGGTGCAGGTTGGGCTCTCGGCGTGGTGTTGGCTGTTTCTGCGGGATTTGGAGGAATTCTTCCAGTGATTGGGAGTCGCCAGTGACCGGGCACCAGGCTGGTAAGAGGGAGGCCGCCGTCGTGGCCAGAGCAGCTGGGAGGGTTCGGTAAAAGGCTCGCCCGTTTCCTTTAATGAGGACTTTTCCTGGAGGGCATTTAGTCTAGTCGGGACCGTTTTCGACTCGGGAAGAGGGATGCGGGCGGAGGGCATGTGCCCAGGAGCCGAAGGCGCCGCGGGGAGAAGCCCAGGGCTCTCCTGTCCCCACAGAGGCGACGCCACTGCCGCAGACAGACAGGGCCTTTCCCTCTGATGACGGCAAAGGCGCCTCGGCTCTTGCGGGGTGGTGGGGGGGAGTCGCCCCGAAGCCGCTCACCCAGAGGCCTGAGGGGTGAGACTGACCGATGCCTCTTGGCCGGGCCTGGGGCCGGACCGAGGGGGACTCCGTGGAGGAGGGCGATGGTGGCTGCGGGAGGGAACCGACCCTGGGCCGAGCCCGGCTTGGCGGGATTCCCGGGCGAGGGCCCTCAGCCGAGGCGAGTGGGTCCGGCGGAACCACCCTTTCTGGCCAGCGCCACGGGGCTCTCGGGACTGTCCGGGGCGACGCTGGGCTGCCCGTGGCAGGCCTGGGCTGACCTGGACTTCACCAGACAGAACAGGGCTTTCAGGGCTGAGCTGGATTGGGCTGAGCTGAGCCAGGTTTAGCGAGGCCAAGTGGGGCTGAACCAGGCTCAACTGGCCTGAGCTGGGTTGACCTGGGCTGACCTGGGCTGAGCTGAGCTGGGCTGGGCTGGGCTGGGCTGGGCTGGACTGGCTGAGCTGAGCTGGGTTGAGCTGAGCTGAGCTGGCCTGGGTTGAGCTGGGCTGGGTTGAGCTGAGCTGGGTTGAGCTGGGTTGAGCTGGGTTGATCTGAGCTGAGCTGGGCTGAGCTGAGCTAGGCTGGGGTGAGCTGGGCTGAGCTGGTTTGAGTTGGGTTGAGCTGAGCTGAGCTGGGCTGTGCTGGCTGAGCTAGGCTGAGCTAGGCTAGGTTGAGCTGGGCTGGGCTGAGCTGAGCTAGGCTGGGCTGATTTGGGCTGAGCTAAGCTGAGCTAGGCTGCGTTGAGCTGGCTGGGCTGGATTGAGCTGGCTGAGCTGGCTGAGCTGGGCTGAGCTGGCCTGGGTTGAGCTGAGCTGGACTGGTTTGAGCTGGGTCGATCTGGGCTGAGCTGTCCTGGGTTGAGCTGGGCTGGGTTGAGCTGAGCTGGGTTGAGCTGGGCTCAGCAGAGCTGGGTTGAGCTGAGCTGGGTTGAGCTGAGCTGGGCTGAGCTGGCCTGGGTTGAGCTGGGCTGAGCTGAGCTGGGCTGGGCTGCCCTGGGTTGAGCTGAGCTGGACTGGTTTGAGCTGTGTCGAGCTGGAATGAGCTGGCCTGTGTTGAGCTGGGCTGGGTTGAGCTGGGCTGAGCTGGATTGAGCTGGGTTGAGCTGAGCTGGGCTGGGCTGTGCTGACTGAGCTGGGCTGAGCTAGGCTGGGGTGAGCTGGGCTGAGCTGATCCGAGCTAGGCTGGGCTGGTTTGGGCTGAGCTGAGCTGAGCTAGGCTGGATTGATCTGGCTGAGCTGGGTTGAGCTGAGCTGGGCTGAGCTGGTCTGAGCTGGCCTGGGTCGAGCTGAGCTGGACTGGTTTGAGCTGGGTCGATCTGGGCTGAGCTGGCCTGGGTTGAGCTGGGCTGGGTTGAGCTGAGCTGGGTTGAGCTGGGCTGAGCTAGGCTGAGCAGAGCTGGGTTGAGCTGAGCTGGGTTGAGCTGGGCTGAGCTAGGCTGGGGTGAGCTGGGCTGAACTAGGCCTAGCTAGGTTGGGCTGAGCTGGGCTGGTTTGGGCTGAGCTGAGCTGAGCTAGGCTGCATTGAGCAGGCTGAGCTGGGCTGAGCTGGCCTGGGGTGAGCTGGGCTAGGTGGAGCTGAGCTGGGTCGAGCTGAGTTGGGCTGAGCTGGCCTGGGTTGAGGTGGGCTGAGCTGAGCTGAGCTAGGCTGGGTTGAGCTGGCTGGGCTGGTTTGCGCTGGGTCAAGCTGGGCCGAGCTGGCCTGGGTTGAGCTGGGCTCGGTTGAGCTGGGCTGAGCTGAGCCGACCTAGGCTGGGATGAGCTGGGCTGATTTGGGCTGAGCTGAGCTGAGCTAGGCTGCATTGAGCAGGCTGAGCTGGGCTGAGCTGGCCTGGGGTGAGGTGGGCTGAGCTGAGCTGAGCTAGGCTGGGTTGAGCTGGCTGGGCTGGTTTGCGCTGGGTCAAGCTGGGCCGAGCTGGCCTGGGATGAGCTGGGCCGGTTTGGGCTGAGCTGAGCTGAGCTAGGCTGCATTGAGCAGGCTGAGCTGGGCTGAGCTGGCCTGGGGTGAGCTGGGTGAGCTAAGCTGAGCTGGGCTGGTTTGGGCTGAGCTGGCTGAGCTGGGTCCTGCTGAGCTGGGCTGAGCTGACCAGGGGTGAGCTGGGCTGAGTTAGGCTGGGCTCAGCTAGGCTGGGTTGATCTGGCAGGGCTGGTTTGCGCTGGGTCAAGCTGGGCCGAGCTGGCCTGGGATGAGCTGGGCTGGTTTGGGCTGAGCTGAGCTGAGCTAGGCTGCATTGAGCAGGCTGAGCTGGGCTGAGCTGGCCTGGGGTGAGCTGGGCTGGGTGGAGCTGAGCTGGGCTGAACTGGGCTAAGCTGGCTGAGCTGGATCGAGCTGAGCTGGGCTGAGCTGGCCTGGGGTGAGCTGGGCTGAGCTGAGCTGAGCTAGGCTGGGTTGAGCTGGCTGGGCTGGTTTGCGCTGGGTCAAGCTGGGCCGAGCTGGCCTGGGATGAGCTGGGCTGGTTTGGGCTGAGCTGAGCTGAGCTAGGCTGCATTGAGCAGGCTGAGCTGGGCTGAGCTGGCCTGGGGTGAGCTGGGCTGGGTGGAGCTGAGCTGGGCTGAACTGGGCTAAGCTGGCTGAGCTGGGCTGAGCTGGCCTGGGGTGAGCTGGGCTGGGTGGAGCTGAGCTGGGCTGAACTGGGCTAAGCTGGCTGAGCTGGATCGAGCTGAGCTGGGCTGAGCTGGCCTGGGGTGAGCTGGGCTGAGCTGAGCTGAGCTAGGCTGGGTTGAGCTGGCTGGGCTGGTTTGCGCTGGGTCAAGCTGGGCCGAGCTGGCCTGGGTTGAGCTGGGCTGGGCTGAGCTGAGCTAGGCTGGGTTGAGCTGGGCTGGGCTGAGCTGAGCTAGGCTGCATTGAGCTGGCTGGGCTGGATTGAGCTGGCTGAGCTGGCTGAGCTGGGCTGAGCTGGGCTGAGCAGAGCTGGGCTGAGCAGAGCTGGGTTGTGCTGAGCTGGGTTGAGCTGGGCTGAGCTGGGCTGAGCAGAGTTGGGTTGAGCTGAGCTGGGTTCAGCTGGGCTGAGCTAGGCTGGGTTGAGCTGGGTTGAGTTGGGCTGAGCTGGGCTGGGTTGAGCGGAGCTGGGCTGAACTGGGCTGAGCTGGGCTGAGCGGAACTGGGTTGATCTGAATTGAGCTGGGCTGAGCCGGGCTGAGCCGGGCTGAGCTGGGCTAGGTTGAGCTTGGGTGAGCTTGCCTCAGCTGGTCTGAGCTAGGTTGGGTGGAGCTAGGCTGGATTGAGCTGGGCTGAGCTGAGCTGATCTGGCCTCAGCTGGGCTGAGGTAGGCTGAACTGGGCTGTGCTGGGCTGAGCTGAGCTGAGCCAGTTTGAGCTGGGTTGAGCTGGGCTGAGCTGGGCTGTGTTGATCTTTCCTGAACTGGGCTGAGCTGGGCTGAGCTGGCCTAGCTGGATTGAACGGGGGTAAGCTGGGCCAGGCTGGACTGGGCTGAGCTGAGCTAGGCTGAGCTGAGTTGAATTGGGTTAAGCTGGGCTGAGCTGGGCTGAGCTGGGCTGAGCTGGGTTGAGCCAGGTCGGACTGGGTTACCCTGGGCCACACTGGGCTGAGCTGGGTGGAGCTCGATTAACCCGGTCAGGCTGAGTCGGGTCCAGCAGACATGCGCTGGCCAGGCTGGCTTGACCTGGACACGTTCGATGAGCTGCCTTGGGATGGTTCACCTCAGCTGAGCCAGGTGGCTCCAGCTGGGCTGAGCTGGTGACCCTGGGTGACCTCGGTGACCAGGTTGTCCTGAGTCCGGGCCAAGCCGAGGCTGCATCAGACTCGCCAGACCCAAGGCCTGGGCCCCGGCTGGCCAAGCCAGGGGCGGTGAAGGCTGGGCTGGCAGGACTGTCCCGGAAGGCAGGTGCACGTGGAGCCGCCCGGACCCCGACCGGCAGGACCTGGAAAGACGCCTCTCACTCCCCTTTCTCTTCTGTCCCCTCTCGGGTCCTCAGAGAGCCAGTCTGCCCCGAATCTCTTCCCCCTCGTCTCCTGCGTCAGCCCCCCGTCCGATGAGAGCCTGGTGGCCCTGGGCTGCCTGGCCCGGGACTTCTTGCCCAGCTCCGTCACCTTCTCCTGGAACTACAAGAACAGCAGCAAGGTCAGCAGCCAGAACATCCAGGACTTCCCGTCCGTCCTGAGAGGCGGCAAGTACTTGGCCTCCTCCCGGGTGCTCCTACCCTCTGTGAGCATCCCCCAGGACCCAGAGGCCTTCCTGGTGTGCGAGGTCCAGCACCCCAGTGGCACCAAGTCCGTGTCCATCTCTGGGCCAGGTGAGCTGGGCTCCCCCTGTGGCTGTGGCGGGGGCGGGGCCGGGTGCCGCCGGCACAGCTGACGCCCCGTTCCTGCCTGCAGTCGTAGAGGAGCAGCCCCCCGTCTTGAACATCTTCGTCCCCACCCGGGAGTCCTTCTCCAGTACTCCCCAGCGCACGTCCAAGCTCATCTGCCAGGCCTCAGACTTCAGCCCCAAGCAGATCTCCATGGCCTGGTTCCGTGATGGGAAACGGGTGGTGTCTGGCGTCAGCACAGGCCCCGTGGAGACCCTACAGTCCAGTCCGGTGACCTACAGGCTCCACAGCATGCTGACCGTCACGGAGTCCGAGTGGCTCAGCCAGAGCGTCTTCACCTGCCAGGTGGAGCACAAAGGGCTGAACTACGAGAAGAACGCATCCTCTCTGTGCACCTCCAGTGAGTGCAGCCCCTCGGGCCGGGCGGCGGGGCGGCGGGAGCCACACACACACCAGCTGCTCCCTGAGCCTTGGCTTCCGGGAGTGGCCAAGGGCGGGGAGGGGCTGTGCAGGGCAGCTGGAGGGCACTGTCAGCTGGGGCCCAGCACCCCCTCACCCCGGCAGGGCCCGGGCTCCGAGGGGCCCCGCAGTCGCAGGCCCTGCTCTTGGGGGAAGCCCTCCTTGGCCCCTTCAGGGCGCTGACGCTCCCCCCACCCACCCCCGCCTAGATCCCAACTCTCCCATCACCGTCTTCGCCATCGCCCCCTCCTTCGCTGGCATCTTCCTCACCAAGTCGGCCAAGCTTTCCTGCCTGGTCACGGGCCTCGTCACCAGGGAGAGCCTCAACATCTCCTGGACCCGCCAGGACGGCGAGGTTCTGAAGACCAGTATCGTCTTCTCTGAGATCTACGCCAACGGCACCTTCGGCGCCAGGGGCGAAGCCTCCGTCTGCGTGGAGGACTGGGAGTCGGGCGACAGGTTCACGTGCACGGTGACCCACACGGACCTGCCCTCGCCGCTGAAGCAGAGCGTCTCCAAGCCCAGAGGTAGGCCCTGCCCTGCCCCTGCCTCCGCCCGGCCTGTGCCTTGGCCGCCGGGGCGGGAGCCGAGCCTGGCCGAGGAGCGCCCTCGGCCCCCCGCGGTCCCGACCCACACCCCTCCTGCTCTCCTCCCCAGGGATCGCCAGGCACATGCCGTCCGTGTACGTGCTGCCGCCGGCCCCGGAGGAGCTGAGCCTGCAGGAGTGGGCCTCGGTCACCTGCCTGGTGAAGGGCTTCTCCCCGGCGGACGTGTTCGTGCAGTGGCTGCAGAAGGGGGAGCCCGTGTCCGCCGACAAGTACGTGACCAGCGCGCCGGTGCCCGAGCCCGAGCCCAAGGCCCCCGCCTCCTACTTCGTGCAGAGCGTCCTGACGGTGAGCGCCAAGGACTGGAGCGACGGGGAGACCTACACCTGCGTCGTGGGCCACGAGGCCCTGCCCCACACGGTGACCGAGAGGACCGTGGACAAGTCCACCGGTAAACCCACCCTGTACAACGTCTCCCTGGTCCTGTCCGACACGGCCAGCACCTGCTACTGACCCCCTGGCTGCCCGCCGCGGCCGGGGCCAGAGCCCCCGGGCGACCATCGCTCTGTGTGGGCCTGTGTGCAACCCGACCCTGTCGGGGTGAGCGGTCGCATTTCTGAAAATTAGAAATAAAAAGATCCACTCAAAAGATGCTGGTCATGATGAGCGATGCTCTCCCTGCTGGGGCCATGGCTGTGCTGCTCCCACCCTGCAGACCACCCCCCCGCCCCCCGCCTCTCCCACGTGCCTCCCGCCCACGCCGGGAAGCCCCTGCGCCCCTCGCCGAACGCTCACAGCAGACCAAGCCCGTGCTCACTGCTCCTCTAGCTGCTTCCACGGCCGCACGCAGGGCACGCGGGTGTGCAACACATGGAGGCATGCACACACACGGGCACATGCACACGTGCACAGGGACACCCACGGGCACATGCACACATGCAGGCACGGACACAGACACGCATGCGCATGGGCAGGGGCGTGCGTGCACGTGACACAGAGACGCACGTGTCGTGAGCGTGGGACACAGACACACACGCAAGCGCAGGCACACAGGTACAAACACACGCACGTGGACAGAACATGGGCACGCAGGCACACGCTGACGCACACACGGACGGACGCATGTTGGTGCACACACGCGCTCTCCGTCACTCGGTGCCCCTCGGCCGATGCCTCGCCCTCCCTGGCAGGGCCCCCTGCACCATGCTGGCTGCCTGGCGTCGTGCCCAAGCTCTGCTTGTCCCTCTGTCTCAGCTTGGAGGTGTGTCCAGGGGCCGGCCCAGCCTGGACTCCTGCCATGGCCACCAGTCCCAGCCCCAGAGCAAGGCGCCCAGAGGGTCAGCCTGGGTCTGGCCAGCTGGGCCCCAGGAAAGCCCTGGCCCATGTCCAGGAGAGGTTCCTCTCCAGTCCAGGCTCTTTGAAGGTGGCAGCACACTGACCTGCCTTCCCTGCCAAGGGGCTCAGGCGGGCCCTCTCCTGCGGACAGGGTCCAAGCCAGCTGTGCTCACACAGCCCAGGGGCGAGGCTGTCCCGGGAGGCACCTCCTCGAAGCAGGAAGCTGCGGGGAGCCCCATCTGAGCGGGGTCTGCCCAGCAAACACCCGGCCCTAGAGAAGGCGGGCACCAAGGCCCGCTGGAGCAGGGAGTGAGGGGCACCCAGCCAGGTGGGCGGTGGGGGGGGCGACAGTCTCTGCTGACCCTGGCACCCCTGCTTCGGGCTGCCTCCTAGACACCCCGACGCTCCTGGGCTCCAGACAGCCCCGTGTCCATCAGCCGGGGGGGGTGCGCTGTGAGCCCACTGAAGGTCCTCAGTCAGCTCGTCCCACGTCCCTGTCCCAGGGCTTCAAATGCCTGTCCCTTGGCCCCCCAGCCCTGAGTGCTGGGGAGGCAGACGAAGCAGCCAGGACCCACGCAGCCTCCCATGAGTGCCTTGGCCCCATGAGGGGGCGGTGCCTCCGAGGAAGCGAGGAGGGGCCCCCAGCACAGACCCCCCCCACAACCTGCCCCTCCGAGCTGGTCCTCACTGGCCCAGGGGCTGGCCCCAAGCCTCAGCGGACAGGAGACCCCACTCCCTGCCTCTCAGTCACAAGTGGGGAGGCTGGGGCACCAGGGGCCACTCCGCCGGGGCCCCCCTCTGGCCCCAGTGCAGGCCACACCCGTGCCTACCTGCGCTGCTCCGGCTTGCCCTCTGCCACTCCCGGTCTCCAAGGACCTGGCGCTCGGGGTCGCCGCCCCACTCAGCTTCCCCCAGGCTCGGCTCTGCGCCCCCCAGCCGCCCCCAGTCAGCGGGTGAGGGGTCTCCATGCCTCCCCAAGACCTTTCCTGACCAGCCCAGGAGCCCCCAGCCCCAAGGGGGAGGCCGCGTGCATCCCCCTCCCGCGCCCCGCTCGCTTGCTTCTGCCCGCGCGCCCGGCCTCCCGGGGGGCGTCATGCCGGGGGCGGCGGGCGGCTTTGCTGAGCCCGTGCGTGTCTCCCGCAGAGGGGGAGGTGAGCGCTGAGGAGGAAGGCTTCGAGAACCTCAACACCATGGCCTCCACCTTCATCGTGCTCTTCCTCCTGAGCCTCTTCTACAGCACCACCGTCACGCTGTTCAAGGTAGGCGGGGGCGGCCCGGCACCACGTGAGCCCCTAGCCCTCACACCCACTTACGCCGCCTCTGCCCCTGCAGGTGAAGTGATGCCAGCCAAGCATGTGGGGGACCAGAGACGGAACAGGAGGGGTGCCCCCTGGGGGTCCGGGGTCCCTGGCCACATGGCCCGTCCCCTTGTACTGAAATCTTCCCCGTGTCCCTCGCCAGCTTCCAGCCCTAGAAACTGGCTTCTCTCCACGCGGCCGAATGCTGCGGCCGAGCACAGCGCCCACAGCCGTGGGCCCTGCCCAGCCCTGCCTGGCCCTGCTTTGTAATGTGGCGCTTGTGGCCTTGAAATAAACGCGTATGTTTTATCTCGTGCAACTGCTTCCTCGTGAAGGTTCTTTTCTCCCCGAGTCTCACCCCGGGGCGGGGTGGGGGGGGCAGGCCCTGAGAATGGACCCCAGCTCCCACGGGCTCAGGGAAGGGGTACTTGCACCGCCTCCCCGGCCTGTGGGGATGTGCGGCCCGGGCTCGGGGCTGGTCCAGAGGAAGGCAGACGGCCGAGCCGGAGGCAGCCCAGGCCTGGCTCCCCCAGCGCGACCAGAGCGGGCTCCCCTGTGTGTCGTCAGCACAGGCCCTGCCCCGGGCGCCGCGCGACGCCTTGTCCCTCTCTGTCGCCGTCCCAGCAAGCCCAGCCACCAGGAGGCCTTGTCTGACTTGGGAGCCTCCGTGGCATGTGCAGCTGGGCTGGGAGGAGCGCTGGGCAGGTCTGCAGCCACGGCGCGCCCTGCAGGCGTGCGGGGGGTGCCTGGAGCGCCGAGGCAGGCCCGGGGGTCTCCAGTGAGACAGTGAGGAGCGTGCCGGACGAGAGGGCAAGAGCACGGAAGAAAGCCGCGGGCAGCTGGCGGGAGGCGGGGGGGCCGCAGCCGGGGATTAGCCCTGGCAGACCGGAGCCGGAGCCGTGCGAGGTGCCGTGGGCGCGGCAGGGCTCGCTCTGCACGGAGAGGTCCGGGCCAGCGGTGGCAGCAAGGGTCAGGGAGGAGAAGGCAGAGGCCTGGCAGACCGCGGGGACCAGAGGAGGTGACCCGGTGAGGGTGGTCCTGTGAGCCCGGTCCCCCGGAGGAGATTTCAGGGTGCTGGTGAGTGGGAGGGAGCTCCCAGGACCGACTCTTCTGAGGGTGTCAGGGGCCCGAGCCCCGGCTGGCCCTGAAGAGGTGACTAAGACAGAACTGTAAGTGGACGTGCGTCCCAGGAGAAATCCATCCCCCAGCAGTGGGCACCCAGGGGGTCTTTCCAGGCTCTGGCTTGATTCTGGGTAAGCAGAGCCCTTTGAGGCCCAAACTGGCAGGCGGGGGGGGAAATTTCCGAAGGGCACCACAAAGGGCAAGGCAGCTCCAGCAGGTGGGGGGCTCTCGGCAGGCCAGGGGGCTGAGGAGGGCACCTGGAGGTGGCACAGGGCTGTCCCAACACAGAGCCACACGAAAGGCTGACCGACGTGGAGGCACTCTCCCGGCCTGGGGACTGCGGTGGCACCAAGGCGGGCCAGGGCTGGCTCCTTCTGAGGCCGGGGCTGGGGGGCGAGCCAGCACCCAGGTCCTGTTTAACCAGTTGAATTGAGTTTTCGGTCTTAGCTTATCAACTGCTCACTTAGATTCATTTTCAAAGTAAACGTTTAAGAGCCGAGGCATTCCTATCCTCTTCTAAGGCGTTATTCCTGGAGGCTCATTCACCGCCAGCACCTCCGCTGCCCGCAGGCATTGCTGTCACCGCCACCGTGACGGCGCGCACGATTTTCAGTTGGCCCGCTTCCCCTCGTGATTAGGACAGACGCGGGCACTCTGGCCCAGCCGTCTTGGCTCAGTATCTGCAGGCGTCCGTCTCGGGACGGAGCTCAGGGGAAGAGCGTGACTCCAGTTGAACGTGATAGTCGGTGCGTTGAGAGGAGACCCAGTCGGGTGTCGAGTCAGAAGGGGCCCGGGGCCCGAGGCCCTGGGCAGGACGGCCCGTGCCCTGCATCACGGGCCCAGCGTCCTAGAGGCAGGACTCTGGTGGAGAGTGTGAGGGTGCCTGGGGCCCCTCCGGAGCTGGGGCCGTGCGGTGCAGGTTGGGCTCTCGGCGTGGTGTTGGCTGTTTCTGCGGGATTTGGAGGAATTCTTCCAGTGATGGGAGTCGCCAGTGACCGGGCACCAGGCTGGTAAGAGGGAGGCCGCCGTCGTGGCCAGAGCAGCTGGGAGGGTTCGGTAAAAGGCTCGCCCGTTTCCTTTAATGAGGACTTTTCCTGGAGGGCATTTAGTCTAGTCGGGACCGTTTTCGACTCGGGAAGAGGGATGCGGGCGGAGGGCATGTGCCCAGGAGCCGAAGGCGCCGCGGGGAGAAGCCCAGGGCTCTCCTGTCCCCACAGAGGCGACGCCACTGCCGCAGACAGACAGGGCCTTTCCCTCTGATGACGGCAAAGGCGCCTCGGCTCTTGCGGGGTGGTGGGGGGGAGTCGCCCCGAAGCCGCTCACCCAGAGGCCTGAGGGGTGAGACTGACCGATGCCTCTTGGCCGGGCCTGGGGCCGGACCGAGGGGGACTCCGTGGAGGAGGGCGATGGTGGCTGCGGGAGGGAACCGACCCTGGGCCGAGCCCGGCTTGGCGGGATTCCCGGGCGAGGGCCCTCAGCCGAGGCGAGTGGGTCCGGCGGAACCACCCTTTCTGGCCAGCGCCACGGGGCTCTCGGGACTGTCCGGGGCGACGCTGGGCTGCCCGTGGCAGGCCTGGGCTGACCTGGACTTCACCAGACAGAACAGGGCTTTCAGGGCTGAGCTGGATTGGGCTGAGCTGAGCCAGGTTTAGCGAGGCCAAGTGGGGCTGAACCAGGCTCAACTGGCCTGAGCTGGGTTGACCTGGGCTGACCTGGGCTGAGCTGGGCTGGGCTGGGCTGGGTTGGACTGGCTGAGCTGAGCTGGGTTGAGCTGAGCTGAGCTGGCCTGGGTTGAGTTTGCTGGGCTGGGCTTAGCTGGGTTGAGCTGGGTTGAGTTGGGCTGAGCTGGGCTGAGCTGGGCTAGTTGGACTCGGCTTGGCTCGCCTGGGCAGGACTGGGCTGAGCTGGGCTGAACAGGGTTGTGCTCTGCTGAGCTGGGATGAGCCGGGCTGGGTTGATCTAGGCTGGGCTGGCCTGTGTAGACTGGGCTTGACTGGGCTGAGCTGGGCTGCACTGGGAAGAGCTAGTTGAACTAGGCTGGACTGGCCTGGCTCTGCTGGGCTGAGCAGGGCTAGGCTGACATGGGTTTATGTGGGCTGAGCTGGGAATGGCCCGGGCTGGGCTGACCTGGGCTGAGCTGAGCTAGGCTGAGCTGAGTTGAATTGGGTTAAGCTGGGCTGAGCTGGGCTGAGCCAGGTGGGACTGGGTTACCCTGGGCCACACTGGGCTGAGCTGGGCGGAGCTCGATTAACCCGGTCAGGCTGAGTCGGGTCCAGCAGACATGCGCTGGCCAGGCTGGCTTGACCTGGACACCTTCGATGAGCTGCCTTGGGATGGTTCACCTCAGCTGAGCCAGGTGGCTCCAGCTGGGCTGAGCTGGTGACCCTGGGTGACCTCGGTGACCAGGTTGTCCTGAGTCCGGGCCAAGCCGAGGCTGCATCAGACTCGCTGGACCCAAGGCCTGGGCCCCGGCTGGCCAAGCCAGGGGCGGTGAAGGCTGGGCTGGCAGGACTGTCCCGGAAGGCAGGTGCACATGGAGCCGCCCGGACCCCGACCGGCAGGACCTGGAAAAACGCCTCTCACTCCCCTTTCTCTTCTGTCCCCTCTCGGGTCCTCAGAGCGCCAGTCTGCCCCGAGTCTCTTCCCCCTCGTCTCCTGCGTCAGCCCCCCGTCCGATGAGAGCCTGGTGGCCCTGGGCTGCCTGGCCCGGGACTTCCTGCCCAGCTCCGTCACCTTCTCCTGGAACTACAAGAACAGCAGCAAGGTCAGCAGCCAGAACATCCAGGACTTCCCGTCCGTCCTGAGAGGCGGCAAGTACTTGGCCTCCTCCCGGGTGCTCCTACCCTCTGTGAGCATCCCCCAGGACCCAGAGGCCTTCCTGGTGTGCGAGGTCCAGCACCCCAGTGGCACCAAGTCCGTGTCCATCTCTGGGCCAGGTGAGCTGGGCTCCCCCTGTGGCTGTGGCGGGGGCGGGGCTGGGCGGGACCCCACTGCCCCATCCTGCTTGCCACAGACACCCCCACCCCATCCCTTCCGGTTCACCATGCAGCCGCCCCCCCCCGCACCCCCCCCCCCGCCGATGGACAGCCCGCCCCTCACCTGCTCCTGTGCCTCTGATTTCAGCATCTCGGCAGCTCCCAGCCCCTGCAGGGACCCCTGGGCCAACCCTGTCAACGGTCTCCACCAAAGCCCTCACCACGCCAAGGATCCCAGGTTAGCAACCCCCATCCCTGCGTCCCCCCACCTGCCTGCCTCTCCCTCGGCTGCCTCCTGCAGGCAGCCCTCCAGGACGTCTCCTGCGAGTCTTTGAGGCACATGCAGAGTCAGGAAGGGTGGGCACTAAACTCAGGGGCACCTACTGAGCACCAGGTCTGGGCTGGGCACTGGCAGATGCCACCTCAGGGCCCGCTGTGGCCACCAGCCCCTCATGAGTGGACAACCTGCCCTGGTCTCCGTGAGGGGCACAGGGAGGGGGACTCCACAGGCCAGCTCCGGACTCCCCTGGCCCAGCTGAGGGCTGAGCCGTGAGGTCGCATGGGGCTCACGTGGGCCCTCACTGCCAAGGTAGCCAGGGGTGTGCAGCGGAGCCCCGTGCCCTCCAGAAACATAGGTGCCGAGGAGTGGTGGTAGCTGGCCCAGGCACCCACCAGGCAGGATCCAGGCGAGAGCCGCCCTCGCTGGCACCTCCACCTCGTCCAGGCTCTGGGAGCTGGGGTCTGGCTCGGGCCAGGGTCACACCTCCCCCCGCGTCCTGCTCCGAGAAAGCAGCAAGCCACGGTGGCAGAGGCAGCTGGTCAGATGCAGCACGGCGGCTCCCGCGCCAGCCCTCTGGATGCTGCTGACACCCAAGGAAAGTGACGGCAGCCTGCCCTGCGGTGGCATCTCCCTGGGGGCCCCTCCCCCCAGCTTGTTGGTCGAGATGCTCACACCCCAGGCCAGAATCTGCGCCCGCCGTGCGTGTCCAAACCCCGCCAGGCCCTGAGCTCGGGGCTGACGGGTCAAGCACACGGGACACCGAGCGGTCAGGAGAGAAGCCAGCCCTCCAGAAGAGAAGGTGGCCCGGGGCGGGCGTGCAGTCAGGGCTCTCCCGAGGGGGGCAAGCCAGCCTGTTGAGACCCGAAGCCAAAGCTCCTGGGGGGGCGAGGGCGGAGCCCCAAGGAGACAGGTGGCCCGCCCTGCTCTGGGGCGGCATGTTCTCCTGTCCAAGACGATCTGCTTGGGACAGGCCTGACGTGCGCTGGGGTCGCAGGCCAGGCCCCCCTGGGAGGGCCCCGCTGCCAGGACAGGCCGCAGGCCAGATGCAGCCCAGAGCGCGCTCCGCACCGGGAATGGCCTTTGCAGTTCTAGAGGGATGGACGGGGAGGTGTGGGGGGCAGATGGAAACCCAGTGTAGCTGCAAAGCCCAAGAGCTTTACCGCCCGGCCCCTCACAGAAGACGAGGGCTGGCCCCGGGCCTCGACGCTCTGTGGTCCTGCCACTTAGGGGCCGTTCCCGCCCTAGACTCTAGAGGTGATTCTTGCATGGGTGCCCTTGGGCGCAGATGCTCGGAACCAGCCAGCAGGCAGCCAGGGTCCCGCGAGAGGCAGGAGGCACACCCGGGGAGCCCCGAGAGGGCACAAGGGGCTGTTGGGGGGGCTGGGAGGCCACAGCCCCACCGTCTGTGGAGCCGGGGGCAGAACCCGACCCACCCCCGTTCCCCGCAGTGCGGTCCACTGTCCGCGGCCAGCCAGGAGCCCAGACACAGGAGCCCCCAGAGGGCCCCCGCGGAGGTCAGACCCCTGGGGCACCGAGCCGGGGGAGGAGGGCCGCGAACGTCCAGAGGGCAGCAGAGAGGGCTGGCCTGGGAGCAAGACCCCAGCCCGGCGACAGGAGGGCCAGCTGCTCGTGGCACTTCTGGAAGCAAAGACGGCTGGGTGGGCTCTGGGGACAGGGCAGGCCTGGGGCCAGGTGGCGACGGAAAACACCCAGGAGCCCCTGGCCACCCCCGCTCAGCCTCACTGACCTTCCCTCTCCCCGCAGCGTGTCAGAACCACACCCGCCCTCCCAGCGTCTACCTGCTCCTCCCCCCGCTGCAGGGCCTGTGGCTGCGGGCTGAGGCTACATTCACCTGCCTGGCGGTGGGGCAGGACCTGCAGGAGGCCCGCCTGTCTTGGGCCGTGGCCGAGGAGCCCCAAGAGGGGCGCATGGAGGAGGGGCCCACGGAACATACCAACGGCTCCTGGAGCCTGAGCAGCCGCCTTGCCCTGCCCAGGTCCTCGTGGGCCGCGGGCGCCCCCGTCACCTGCAGGCTGAGCGGCCCCGGCCTGCGGTCCCTGGTGACCGCGGAGGCTCGGAGAGAACATGGTGAGCTCAGCCCCCCAGGCGGGGAGGTGGGAGGCCGCGGGCCCCGTGCGCCCCACACCGCAGCCGGCCCAGCCTCTCCTCTGGCTGCCTCCTTTCACGAGGGCACGGCCGGGGGTGGGACCCACTGCGGCCCCGCTGCCCCGCTTCCCGATGCCTCTGGCCCCCCGAGCCTGACCCAGCTTCTGCCCGCAGCCGCCTTGGCGCCCAGCAACCTGGCCGTCCGTGTCCTGACAGCACCCGGCCCGCTCGCTTTCACCAAGGCCGCCTCCTGGCTCCTGTGCGAGGTGTCCAGCTTCTCGCCCCTGGACATCCTCCTCACCTGGCTGGAGGGCCAGCAAGAGGTAGACCCGTCTTGGTTTGCCACCGCGCGGCCCGCGGCCCAGCCTGGGAACCCCACGTTCCGTACCTGGAGCGTCCTGCGCGTCCCGGCCTCCCCGGGCCATCAGGACGCCACCTACACCTGTGTGGTCGGGCACGAGGCCTCCCGGACGCTGCTCAACGCAAGCTGGAGACTGGACACAGGTGAGAAACCCCCGGCCTCAGGGCTCCAGTCCCTGCTGCACACAGACACGGGGCTGAGGGGCCATGCGGGAGCCCCCAGAAGAGCCGGGTGGTGGGAAGCTCGGGCTGCTCCAAGGGTCTGCACCCCCTGTCAGGACGGCCCCGCCCAGCCCGCTCTGAGGCTGGAGGGCACGTCCCCTGAACTGGGGGCTCTAGGCACCCTGGCGTGCCCACAGCAGGCCCTGACCACACGCTGCTGACGGGGACAGTGGAACAGATATCCGTCAGAGGAGGGACTCGAGTGGGGGACGGGGCTCACCCTCCGAGGCGTCCAGCCAGGCCTCCCTGGCAGCCCCGTCGGAGTGCAGCGCCCAGAGCAGAGCCCCTCCCTGCCTATCCCAGCTCCGAGGGGACAGTGGTGGGCAGGCTGGGCCAGGCAGACAGCAGACGCACAGGGCAGCACTAGCTGGAGCGTGGGGCCCAGGCCACCCAGCGGAAGCCAGGCAGAGGCAGAGGCCCCGTGGGGGCCCAATCGGCAAGGGGGGTGGTCAGGGGCAGGGAGCTCAGGTTCTGCGGGTCAGGGGCCTTGCCAGAGTGCAACAGACGTCCAGATGGCACAGTACCCCGATGTCTCCCAGGGAAGCCCGGCAGTGGCTGTGTCCTGGTGGGCAGCACCCCAGCCCACCTGCCTGCCCCTGAGTTCCAGCCCAGGCCCTTGCTGCCCACCTGGAGCCGGGACCCTCTGGCCACAGCCCACTTCTGGGTGCCATCTGTGCTGGGCCACCTGTTGTGGCTCGTGTCCTGGGAAGGCGGCAGAGGGCCCCTGAGGGCTCCTCGAGGGCCAGGCCCTCCACACCCAGCAGACTGGCCACCCAGGGCACAGGACCTACCCAGGCTCTCCACGGGCTCATGTCACTGGGGTGGCACCCTCCAGAGCCCTCACATCCCACAGGGGCCAGAGCCACGTCCACCGGCCAGAGCCGCACTCTGGAGACGGGGCGGGCAGCAGAGGCAGTCCGTCCCCAGGGCCCCCTGCAGCATGGGTAAGGACATCTGAGCCAGGGCAAGCAGCTGGGGCCTCGCTGCCTGGCACGAGGGGCCCAGAAGGTGGAGGGTGGCAGAGCTGCTCCCTGCCTGAGGCAGCCTCCCCCTCTGCCAGGCAAGTACCCGCCTCACCCGGCCCGGTTGTGGCTTTGCTGCCTTGAGGAGCACTGCAGCTTTCCCCAAAGGACCCCCACGGTCCCCCCAGCCCACATCCAAGGCCACCCCTCCCTCTGCACTCCAGGGCCAGCCCACCACCCTCCCCTCTTCCCAAAGGAAGTAAGTCCTGCTGCGTGCTGGGCCCAGGCCCGGCACCAGTGGCCCACACCACAAGCACAGCACCTGGGGTCATTGCCCTTATAAAGCAACAGCTGGAAGGTGGCCCCACACAGGCCCCTTGCCTCTCCTCCCGGCCTGGTCCTGCTCCCTGGCCCCGGCGCTCCTCGGCCCTCGCACCCACCCCCTCAAGAGGGCCGCACAAACCACCGGTCCCACAAACCAAAACTAGGGCACCTCGCCCTGCCGTCACCCTCGCAGCCAGGCAACCCCGACTCCCCAACATACGGAAGCCTCCTGCTTCTCTTCGCTGACCCCACCCACTCCCGCCCCCCTGCTGGTCTCACTGCCAGCCCCGCCCGCCCCTGTCCCTCAGGGCCTGCTTCCACTTAGGATGTAAAAGATACTGAGACAGCCACTCGCGCAGTACCAAAAGGACACCACCAAGAAAATTGTGAAAGTCATATTCATTTAAAGCCACTGAAGAGCTAAGGACTCACAGAAGCCCAACTGACCTAAATTCCTGGCCTGGTAGTTTCGCCTCCTCCCCAGCACCGGTGGACAGAGCCCTGGGCATCCACGAGAGAGGAGCCTGAGGGAATCAGCCGAGATGCGGCACCTTCATGGGCTGCCCTGGGGCAGGGGAGACTCGGACGAGCCCCAGAAAAGCCCCTTCACCCGCTGATCCCCTGCCCCCCAGGACCTCTGCTGATCCAGCAGCGGCTAGGAGCAGAATGGAAAGCCAGCAAGAGAGCTCCAGCCTCGCCTGAGGCTTAGAGCCCAAAGCCCCACCCAAACACTTAGAGCCGGGAACCGAGGATCCCGCCCCACAGCCCGACTCCGCTCCTGGCGAAAACGATGAACCCTCACCCCCAGCCCAAGAGAGGACAGTGTGCGCCCGCTCGCTCCCTGCAAGTCCACTTGCTGCTCTCTGCCCAGCACACCAGCCAGTGCTTCTGAGACATGCGAAGGAGACACCTGTCATCAAAATAAAAAACAGCAAATAGAATCAGCCCCGCAGGTGACCCCGATGTTGGCATTAAAACACTTTGATCATGTTACCGCCCCCAAGCTTAAACTCTTTTTATGGCTGCTTCTTCCCTAAGCAAAACTTCCAGATCTTGTCCCAGGTTTTTCAGTCTCTGCCTGATGGACGGCACGCTGCCTCCGTCAAGGGGGGGGCGGGGGGGTGGGCATGACCTCCCTGCCCTGCACTTCTGCTCCCACTGCCTCTCCCGCCCCAAGCCTTCCCACCCTCTCATCTGGCCAGCGTCTGTGCATCACTCACACGAACCGTCTGTGTGCCTGAGAAGACGTCCCTGGCCTCCAGCGTGGGTGACCGGGGACTTGGCACAGCTGGCCTCTCCCTGGACGGCACACACCCTGGGGGTCTCTCACCAGGGTTAGCTCTCCCACCGACCCCCGGACCACTCACCGCTGCATTCCGAGTGTCTAGAGCAGGCCCCTTCAAGTTCTCTGCTGCAGAAGACAGCGGCCTTTTCAAATTTTTCCAATTAGTCATCGGCCTGTACCCGTGTAGACTGCAATAGCGACTAATCACTAGGAAATGAGGCAGAGACAAAGATGTGCTGATGTTTATTATTAGATTAACAGCTGCTGTAAAACGTTTCCAGAGCACGCGGCTCCCATACCTATGTCCCATGCCCTGTGACCCCGGTTCCTGGCCGGCAGCACCGGCAGACCCACTTCGGGTAGCTCTGGTCAAGCACGAGGTAGCCCCGCCTCAGATGCTCCTGGAAAGAATGACGAGGACGTTCCGGGATGTGGGACGGGCCCCAGGACTCCGCGCTCCTACCTCTGCTCACGGGCGTCCTGCCGGATTCCAGGGTGCTCCCCGCAGAGGCGGGTGGTCCTGGGCCTGGACAGCAGCACCCTGCCTGTCCTGGCCCCCAACTCGAAGCTCCCGCGGGACTGACTTGGTTTTTCTTTCTCGGCCACGGGGCGAAAGCCCCGAGTCCTAACCGCTGGACCACCAGGGAACTCCCAGGAATGACATTTTGATCCACTTTGCTGAACGAACCTTGTTCTTGGGAAAGGTCACCAGTCGACCCGGACCCAGCTGACGCTGCAGACACAGGCAGTCATGATGCTGCCCCCCACCCTGCCGCCCGCCTGGCTGGCACCGTCTTGTCTTTCTGCCCTCACCCAGCAGCCACCTGGTCCCGTGTGTCCACACCAGCGTCAGCGGCACCACCCCCTGACGCCACATCACACTGGCATGAAGGCTTCCGTGTGAGCGAGTTTGCTTCTGGTCCAGCTGCCCCTCTGGGCGCTGAGACCCGTAGGGCCCAGCACAGCCTGGCAGGGAGAAGCCCGTAGGCACACACTGCCCAGGATAGTGGGAGCGCCCCGGGCAGCGCCCCTTGCATGTGCCAGCGTGGGCACAGGGCCGACCTTCTGACTGGCACTGGCTCCTCCCCAGGTCTGGCCACCTTGACCCCAGGCAGCCAGGACGAGGGCAGCGATGACTACGTGGACCTGGAGGACGCGGGCCGCCTGTGGCTCACCTTCACAGTCCTCTTCCTCGTCACTCTGCTCTACAGCGGCTTCGTCACCTTCCTCAAGGTGGGTGGGACGGCCTGGCTGGGCAGCCGACGCCTCCGTGCCCAGGGACTCTGACGGGCACCGGGAGGGACATGCGAGCGGACAACGACCACAGCCAGGGGGACCCACCTGAGCTTCTCGGCCCTCCGTCCACCCACAGCCCCCCGGAGTAGAGCTGGCCCCCCGACCCCTCGGGTGGGACCCTGACCCGGCGGGGCCAGCCCTGGAGCCCTGCTCCCAGTGCCCACCTCTGCGAGCCCTGCCCGCCTGCCCCTTCCTCACCCCAGTGCTCTCCCCGCAGGTGAAGTAGCCCCCGGCGAGCAGACGACTGTGCCGCAGAGAGGGACGCTCCGCCTCCACGCTGGCTGTTGCCACCAGAGGACAGAGGGGCCCCGCCTGCCTCCGCCCTGCGCACCGAGGCCCTCCAGCCCCATCTCTGCCCCAACCCCGGCCCCAGCCCACCGGGACCCCAGCCCCACCCCGGAGAGGCCAGCACCTCGAGGCAAGAGCCAGGGCCCCAGGCTGCAGCCCCCGCCTTCCCACCCACGGTCCAGCCCCATAAACAGCTTTGGCTCATTTCATCCGCCTCCTGTTTCTGTGTCCCAGCCGTGTGGCTCTTGCCAGGTCAGACCCAGGAGGCGGAGATCACACATCTGAGAGAGGGTGGGGCCGCAGGGACCAGGCACGAGGCAGGGATGGCCACAGTGAGGAGGGCACTGCAGGACACAGGCTGACGCCTGCTCCCCACCCAGGCACACGTGCACACACACGTGCACACACATGCACTCCTCATACCCAGGCATGTGTGCCCCTCCGTATGCTCACGTGGGACCACACCCGGCAAGCACACCCTCATGCGTGAAAACACATGCAAATGCAGGGGCACGTACACATGGACACGTGTGCACAGGCCTGCACACGCACACACGCATGCACATGCGTGCTCATGCACCGCACACGCATTGTGTCAGGAGTGGGAGCGGCTGGGCTCACGGAGCCCAGTGGGCCTGGTGCCACCCCCCCATCTGCACAGCTCTGGCAGCCCCCGAGCCCTCTGAGGTCCCCACTCCTGCCTCATGCAGAGCCGGCTGAGTAGACCAAGTGCTGCCTGAAGGGGCTTGGGGAAGATGCTGGCCCTGGTCAGTGCCCAGTCACTTTCAGCCCCCTGCTGTCACCCAGAGTCCCTGCAGCAGGCAAGGGTCTGGGCCTGGCCCCCATCAGCAGCGGTCCTTCTCATCCCGCCAGGCAGGGAACGAGCGGGGAGGCCAGTGTGGTGCAACCTGCCAGGTTGCCAGCCTGGGGCCGACCCTCATGGGCCTACCCCCGCAGGCCCAGGGAGCAGTGAGGCGGTCTGCGCCAAGGTCACCCCCTCTCCGGCCACCTCCCACGCAGGGCGCTGTGGTCCCACTCCCCGCGTTGCTCCTGGACGCCAGGCGGTTGGGTCCCCTCGGCCCCACCCACACTCCCTGCCTGGCCCGTGGCCCAATAGCATCTGTCCATGGCGTCCACTTCCCTCTCATCCCCAGATACCGGCCTTACTCCTGCACTGGCACTGGGGGTGGCCTCAGCGCCCCCTCGGCTGGACATCTGGCCAAAGACGTCCGGCCCGACCCCTACGGCCTCAGAGCGGAGGCTGTGTGGACGCAGCGTCTGGGGTCTGAGACGACAGGGGCTCTGGTTTCTCGGCAGGCCCAGTGTTGCTGCAAGGTCCTCACAGGAGGGCAGGGGGAGCCTCGACACGGAGGCAGGATGCCGCGCTGCCGGCTTTAAAGCAGGAGGGTACGGCCCCGAGCCGAGGGGGCAGCTCTGGCCTGCCCAGGCCCGCCCAGCCTGCAGACCCGGAGAGGACGCGTGTTGGCCATCCCTGGCTGTGGCAGCTGCAGAAGCTCAAACACCCACTGGCCCTCCGGGCCAGCCCCCCGCGGCGGCTCAGGTCCCAGCATTCCCCGCAGTGCTGCACAGCGTCCACCCAGGAAGGCGCACTTCCCGCGCTGGCAGGCCCACCGCCGCGGCCAGGGCTGTGCCATGCGTCCGGGTCCTCGGCGGCACGCGCCGGGGTCTCCCCCGCCCCGCCCCGGCCTTGGCCTCTGCAGCCTCTCCACCCCGCCAGCAGGGCGGCCCTGTCTCAAGGTCTCTGAGAGGCCGCAGCTCGCCCACGACCAAAAGGCCTCACATTTCATCAGAAATTCGCACCCAGGTCCTGGGGGCCTCGTGGTGCCCTGAGCCCACCCTGGGCTCCTGCCCTCCACCCCGCCTCCTCCAAGCCGGGCCTCCTCTGCTGTCCCCGCCCAGAGACCTCCGCCCAGGCTCTGGAGGCTCCCGCCCTCGTCCCCCCAGGTCTTCGCAGGAAGCCCACCCCCACCGCCCTGATGAGAACGGCAGCCGCCCTCCCCTTCCCCAGGGGCGCCCTGCTCCGGCCCCTCCGAGGTTCTCGTGCTCGTGATGCTGTCGGTGGCTCCTTTCTCTTTCCCCAGAAGGCGAACTCCAAGTGACGGGGTTTCCGTCGCCCCCTGACCCGCCCCCGCACGTGGCACAGAGCCCGTGCCCACCGGCACCAACGGACGTTCACCGAGGAACCGAGACGGGCGCCTCGGGCACAGAGCGCGACACGGGGAGTGACCCCAGAGTAGCTTCCTTTCGAGAGGACCCCTCGCCCTCCTTCCCATCTCAGTGAGCGACCCCCTCAAGGCTGGCTCCAAGGCCAGCTTCGCCCCCGCCCCAGCCCACGCCCGGCAAGGTCTCTAAAGCCTGCACCTGTCCCAGCAGCGCAGGCTCAAGCCCACTGGCGAGCTCTCGTGACGCCAAGAATGACATTGACATTTCATGCCTGGCCCAGGAGCCTGGGCCCCGGCCACCACAGCACCCTGCTCGTGGCGGTCCCCATCTGGTCCCGCTTTGCAGGACTGCCTCTCCCTGGGGGGGCCCTTGGGTCGGCCCGCCTCCAGTCCAGACAGCAGCGGCAGTACAGCCCCGCATCTGCACCAGCTAAGGGACGCGTGCAGGAAGAAAGCAACAGGCAGGCTGGTGGGGTGAGGGGCCTCGGAGGCTCCGTGTGGGCATTGCACCCGGGCCCGAGCACGGCGGCTCCGTGGCAGCACCCGTGCAGTCACGGCGCCTCCCGGCCGGCCGCCTAGGGCTTGCACCTCGGAGCCCCATCCGCAGGCCCTGGGGGCCAGGAGGGTGTTGGGCACCAAAGCTCACGACCACAGTCCCCTGAGCAGGCTGGGTGCTGGCCGGCTCCGGGGGGGTCTGTGCTTGCGCTTCTTTCTGTCCAGGAAACATTTCCAGGAAATGCCCTAAAGCAGCTGTGAGGCTCACTGTGGTCCACAAACACCCCCGCACACCCCCCCAACACCTAACGGCAGCCGGACCGCAGCCCTGGCGCCTGCCAGGTGGACTCAGCCCGCCTTCCCCCAGGTCTTCCGCAGAAACACCCAGCGAGCCGCCCTCGGCAGACTTCCCCTTTTTATCTGAAATAACCATCCGTTCGCCCTGCCGACTGCCGAGGCCTATCTGCCAGAGGCCTGTGGCGGCCCTGAGGCCCACCTCTGCCGTTTCCCTCACAAGGCTGTGTTGGTGGCCTTCCTGGCACCGCAGCTGAGGGCCCCCACTCAACCCGCGACGGGCGGGCCGCAGGCCATTAACCTGCACGCTCTGCAGCCTGCCCGGAGCCCCGCCTCTAGGGCAGAAACATCTGTTTCCAGCTGTGCTAACAGACGGGACGCGTCTGCCCTCCCACACCTAAATCAAGGCTTGACAAGCTGGCCCCAGGGTGTGGAATTCACCTCCCAGCCACCTGCAGGGGGCCCAACAGACCACCCCTACCGTGGTGTGTTGGGAGAAGGGTCTGAGCCAGTCCTGCCCCCCAAGGCTCGTGGGCTGAGGCCTCCCCCAGCATGGGTGGAAACCAGGCTATGCTCTCCAGCCATGGCCCTATGTCCCCTCCCAGCCCAGGGCCAGGCCTGTGTCTGCTGAGCCCATTCCAGAGGACACGGCTGGGACGAGGCGTCCGAAGAGAGCTGGGAGACGGCAAGAGCAAAGAGACAGGCCCCTGCTGTCACTGTCAGGCCCAGAGCAGACTCAGGACCAGCTCCGAGGCGAATCACAAATCAGACCAGAGGGAAGGGTGGGAAATGAAGCTTTCTCCCCGCGCGAGTGTGACGCCAAGGCCTGGAACGTTAAAAAATAGCATTGATAGATTAGCCTAGAGGAAGAAAACTCTCAAATCTACTAGGATTAAAGCACAGGCAACAAAGTTAAGTAACATGCGAGAGAGAACAGCCAAAATACGCAACGGAGTCTGTGTCCGTCCAGGTTCTTCAGAGACTCGGCATCCGAGGTAGATGGATAGACGATGTCCACGTGGTCTTGACAAACAGACGGAGGAGGAGAGAAGCTTTCAGGACTTGCACCCCGTGACTCTGAAGGCTTGGAGAGTCCCAGGCCTGCAGGGCAGGCCAGTAGCCCAGACACCCAGGAAAGAATGGCTGTTGCAGTCTGAGTCCAAAGGCGGGTTGCAGGCAGAAGGCCCCTCCTCGGGCGACTGCCGTCTTTTCTCTCCTGCGGCCTCAGCCCAGGAGATGAGGTCACACATAGGACCAGCTGACTGACCCGGTGTCATTTAGTGATTTAAACGTTAACCACATTTTTCAAATATCTTCACTCTCTGAACCACTGTTGACCAAATATCTGAGCACCATGCCCTGGACAAGTAAAAACTGACCATCGCAGAGTCCAACCAGATGAATGCTGGGAAAACGCAATGAATGGGACAAACTGGACCATCAAGGGCAAGTTTTCAGCAGAAAGTAGGGAGTGGGAGGAGCTCCCGTTGTGAGGACATGGGTTGGACCCCTGGCCTGGCTCAGGGGGTTAAGGATCTGGCGTTGCTGTGAGCTGTGGTGCAAGTCACAGACACGGCTCAGATCCCACCTTGGTGTGGCTGTGGTGTAGGCTGGCAGTTACAACGCCAATTCCACCCCTAGCCTGGGAATTTCCATATGCCGCACAGCACGGCCCGAAAAAGACACACAAAAAAAAAGTAGGGAGAGGGAGATCATTTCTCGTGGGCTGTAAACAACAAATAAGCAACAAAACACGTGAAATTGTTGAAAGTACAAATAGTCAGAGAAAATTGACCCAAACAATGGACCACCCATTCAGGTGGCCGTTTGAGCTGCCCGTTCGAGATCCAGGACGGGATGCGGGGGTGGGATGCTGCCTTCACACCAGGCCTGGAGCCCAGGAAGCAGTCAGAGGGGAGGAGCAAGTCAGGGACCCTCAGCACTGGGGTGTTGATGCCAGGACTGGCTGGCGCCAAGGAAGGGCTGCAGAGGGAGAAGGCCACGGCGCCAGGCGGGAGGAGGGAGGATGCGGCGTCTGAAGCCGGAAGCAGGAGTCGGGGAGGGAGAGGCGAGGGGGCACAGCGGTGGGGCGGGGGAAGGAAGGGTGCCACCTTCGCCGTGCCTGATGTGCTCCTGCAGAGGTCGAAGGGGTCCAGCTGGTCTCTGAAGCATGGCCTTGCTGGCGAGGTGGCCGAGACCTTGCTCGGGTAGGTCCAAGAAGGACAGGGAGGGTGCAGTAGTCCTAAGAGCAGGGTCCACCCGCGGGGCCAGAGCCTGCACCCCGTCAAACACACAGGGTCTGCTGGGCTGTAGGGAAACTGCAGGGTATTGAAGGCGTCAGATGGAACTCTCCAGCAGCACCGCGGATGAGACAGATGTCAGGGATGAAAGAGTGTGTGAACTCCTACCCACATCTCCCGGGTCAAATCAGAAGGGAAATCCACGGCCTTACCTGTGTGGAAAGGCGAAAGCACTGAATTAATAAAGAGCCAAAATTTGAAAGTCAGAGAACAGCAAAATAAACACAAAGAAGCAAGAGAATAATAGTATAAGCAAAAACATTTAATGTCATACAAGAGAAGAAGAAACAGGGAAGCACGACAAATCCAAAATCATTTCTTAAAAGGGACAAACCTCTGAGAAGACTAGTCAAGAACACGAGAGAGACGGCAAAAGTAAAATAAAATAAGAAATGTATATATATGTAAACAGGGATTGAAATTAGTTCTTCTAAAAAACAAAACAAAAAACCCCAAAAATGCAATCGAAACGTGGGCAGAAGACCTAAAGAGGCATTTCTCCAAAGAAGACCAACAGCACATGAAAAAAATGCTCAGCGTCACTAATTATTGGAGAAATGCAAATCAAAACTACACCGAGGTTCCACTTCACACTGGTCAGAATGGCCTTCATTAAGAAGTATACAAATGACAAGTGCTGGCGGGGCTGTGGAGAAAAGGGAGCCCTCCTGCACTGCTGGTGGGAATGGAAGCTGGTACAACCACTCTGGAGAACAGTACGGAGGCACCTCAGAAAACTAAATATAGAGCTACCATGTGACCCAGCAATCCCACTCCTGGGCATATATCTGAACAAAATTGTCATTCAAAAAGATACACACCACATCTCATCAAGTTAAAAAGCATATACGTTTTATAGAAACTCTCAGAAAGGAAAGAAGGAATGACGCCCAACGACTTCTACCAAGTCAACATGGCCTTGGCTGGAGCCAGACCACGACAGAGTGGGAAAGAAAACTATGGGACAGTGTCACTCACAAAACAAATGCACATACTTCAAAGAAAATATTAGCAAATGATTTTGCCCCTCATAAAAAAAAAATCAGATAATTCACTATGTCTAAGCCAGGTTTACCCCCAAAATCAAGGACGGTTTAACATTACAAAATCTATCACTGTCATTCAAAGCATTAACATGTTGCAGCCCAGAAACTTGGGAGTTCCTGTTGTGGCTCAGTGGTAACAAACCTGACTAGTATCCATGAGGATGCAGGTTCAATCCCTGGCCTCACTCAGGGGGTTAAGGATCTGGCATTGAAGTGAGCTGCCATGTAGGTTGCAGATGCGGTTCAGATCCCACATGGCGGTGGCTGTGCTGTAGGCCAGCAGCTGCAGCTCCAATTCAACCCCTAGCCTGGGAACTTCCATATGCCGTAGGTATGGCCTTAAAAAGCAAAAAAGAATAAATAAAAAAGTTTTTAAAAAAGGACAGAGACTTTAAGTTCACCTCAAGGGTAAAGAAATAAAGTTAAAGGAATTTAACACTCTGTTATGATAGAAACTTTTGATAAACTAAAATGCAACGGAATTCTTCGACCTGACAAAATGCATCCACCGAAAGCCTTTAAATTTTTCTTCGTAAAGGGAAGTTATTGGAAGCAACATTGTACTAGACATTTCAGTGTATTCGGTAGGACCAAAAATATGTTAAAGCATGATAACTTTCTAAATAGAAAAACGTCCAGAAGAAGATACAAAAACAATCGATATTAAAAAGAACAGATACTTAGCTACAATACCAACATACAGAAATCCAGTAGCAGACAGGAAACGTCATTTTTGTAAAGATGTCACATGCCTCTGCTTCTGCTAAAGGCGTACAGGTAACCCGGGCCAACCTCCCAGTGAGGAATACCAGAAAGCAGGGAAGACATACTTTTAAATCTTCTTAAAGGCAGTGGCAAGTTAAGAAAGGAGATTGAGATTCAGAAACGTAAACCTGGCATTTACAGCCACTTTCCCCCCAAAGGTTTTTGCTGATTCTGAAATAACCAGCAGAGATATTAGGCAGTGCTTTTGACAGTCTCATAAGCCTAGGGAGACAAAAACTTGGAGGCCAGGACCCACTAAGGGAAAGGCCCTGGTTAAGTCCCTGCACCTCGGACTAGAAGCCCACAGGCTCTCGCTATAGCAACAGGAGGAAGTAAGCCATCCCTCACAGGGGCTGAACCCGAGTGCAAGTCGTCTGACCCCAGAAGAGCTCAATCTGTGCCCTTGGGATCAAATCCCACATTCCAAAAGCCACCAAGAACGTGCCAGAAGGAGAGGAAAATCATCTCTGGGAGAGCATAACGTCACTGTAGGCTCAAATGTTCAATTCCATACTTTTGAATACAATATCTGGCGCACGATCACAAGGAACCAGACATACAAGGAGACAAAACCACATAAGGAAGAACTAACAGAAACAGAAGACAATCGGACTTCAGATTCCAGCTGTGGGAATGAACGGACACAGACTTTTAAAATGACTGTGCTGCTACACTCCAGGAGTTAAACAACAGTATGAAAATGTCCTTGGAAACTGAAAGCTATAAAAGACAACACAGAAGACTTTTTCATTTGTAATTCTAGAACTAACGTGTACAATTACATAAATTAAGAACTCAAGGAATTCCTGTCACGGCTCAGCAGAAACAAATCTGACTAGGATCCATGAGGATGCGGGTTCGATCCCTGGTCTCGCTCAGTGGGTTAATGATCTGGCGTTGCCACGCGGTGGTGTCGGTAGCAGATGCAGCTCTGACCCTGCATTGCTGTGGCTACAGGGTAGGCCAACAACTGAGCTCCATATGCCGCAGGGCAGCCCTAAAAAGACAAAACAAAACAAAACAAAACAAACCTCACTAGACAGGCTTGAGAACAAATTTAACAGGGCTGGAGAATCAGCGAGTAAATCAGAAGCCGCGTTAGAAGACAGGATCTACAATGAAGACAAGAAAACAACCACGAGACTTAGAGGACAGAGTTAAAAGAAGCAGGGATACACTAAGAAGGCCTTGAATGTGGGACTTAGAGCCCCAGGAGAATTGAGAGAGAAGACATGTTTTTAAAGGGGTAACTTCAGAAAGCTTTCTGAACTTAAGGAAAGATACACCCCCTCAATTCAAATGGAATTAAATGCACAGACACCACATCTACCCATAACATTATAAAACTACTGAATACTGGAGTTCCCTGGTGGCTCGGTAGGTTGACCATGTGACATTTCTAGAGCTGTGGCCTGGGTGCAATCCCTGGCCCGGGAAGGTCCACGTGCAGTGGACATGAACCAAGCAGCAACAATAGCAGTAACTATGGAATACTAAAGGGAAAAATTCCTGAAGGCAGCTGAAGTAAAGGAGAGACTTACACCACCTTCAGATTTGCAACAAGAAACCCAATTGAAAAATGGGCAGGAGACCTGGCTAGTCATTTCTCCAAAGAGGATGTACAGACGGCCAACAGGCAGGTGAGAAAATGCTCCACATCACCAACTATTGGACAAATGCAAATCAAAACCACATTGAGGTACCTTCACCCCAGTCGGAATGGCCATCATTAATAAGTCTACAAACAATACACGTGGAGAGGATGCGGAGAAAGGGGACCCTCCTACACTGCTGGTGGGAATGTAAATTGGTACAACACTGTGGAAAACAGTGTGGAGGCACCCCAGAAAACTAAATATAGAGCCACCATATGACCCAGCAGTCACAACCCTGGGCGTATATTGAGACAGATCTTTCATCGAAAAAGATGCATGCACCCACATGTGCATTGCGGCGCTATTCACAATAGCAAAGACATGGACACAACCTAAATGCCCATCAACAGATGGATGGATTACGACAATGTGGTGCACATACACAATGCAGTACTACTCAGACATGCAAAAGAAAACAAGAATGCCATTTGCAGCGACATGGATGGAACTAGAGACTCTCATCCTAAGTGAAGTAAGTCGGAAAGAGAAAGCCTAATACCGTATGATAGCACATATCTGGAATCGAGTACATGGCGCAAATGAACCTATCTACAGGAAAGAAACAAAGCCATTGACGTGGAGAACAGACTCGTGGTTGCAAAGGGGGAGGGGGAGAAGGAAGGAGTTGGATGGACAGGGAGTAGATTCAAACCATTGCATTAGGAGTGGATAAGCAATGAGATCCTGCTGTATAGCACAGGGAACAATATCTAGTTACTCGTGATGGAACATGATGGAGGATAATGTGAGAAAAAGACTGTGTGTGTCTATAAACACACACACACACACACACACACACACGGCTGGATCGCGTGGCTGTACAGCAGAAATTTAAAGAGCATTGTAAATAAACCATCATAGGAAAATAAACATCTTAAATTAAAAAAAGATGGACAGCTATTGTCACAACAAAAACAGTAGAATCAAGAAGATAATGAAATAATCAATAAGCCAGAAAAGCCACCCTTCAAAACTAAAGATGACTCTTCTTTTCCTCTTCTGCTTAGCTTTAATTTCCTAGGGCCACCATAACAAAGTGCCTCAACTGAGAACAGCTTAAAGCCATTCTCTCCCAGTTCTGGAAGCCAGAGATCTGAAACCAGCATGTTGATGGGGCCCCCCTCCCACTGAAGGCTCTAGGGAAGGAGGCCTCCTGGCCTCTTCTAGCCTCTGCTGGTTGTCAGCAACACTTGGCATCCTTGGGTGCAGACACACATCCCCCACCTCTGCCTCTGTCCTCCAGTGGTGTTCTCCCTGTGTCTCTGTGTCTGAATTTCCCTCTTATAAGGAGACAAGCCATACCAGGTTTAGGGCCCCTACTCAAATGTGGCCACATCATATCTTGATGACATCTGCAAGGAACCAACATTTTTAGACCCAAATATTTCCAAATATGGTCACAGTCGCAGGTTCCAGGAGGTTATGAATGGCGGGGGGGGGGGGGGAGACACAGTTCAACCAGGATAATTTCCCTTTCTGAGCAATTTGGCCCTGAAGTTGTTAGGTGGGCGGGTCTAGGTGGATGTGTGCACGGTGGGGGTTGAGAGAAACAGAAGCCCAGCGTAGGTCCCGTGTGGGTGGGACTGGGTGGCCTGAAGTGAGAAACAAGATCTTAAGCAGGAGAGAGGATTCCACCTGAGAGTGGGGGTGGGGGGGGTAGGCAGGCACAGACCAGAACAATCGAGTTTCAGGACCTGGGATGCAAGAGCTAAGCATCGTGTGGCAGACAGAGGAGTCTGGTTACACGAGAGAGCACTGATCAAATAAGTAAATACCTGGAGAAGTATGGATAAGAGAGAGGGATTTTAAAGATCAAAAAGGGAGAAAGCTAGAACGGAGCATGTGATGTGGGTCTGGACTGTGTGCATCGGAATTCACTGTGTACATAGACTCCTATATAGACACATATACAGTAAAATACATATATGTATAATAATGCCCCAAAACATCCCAGTTTGATGAGATATACGAATCTGCACATCCAAGAAGCTCAGTGAACTCAAATATATCTCAAATATAAGCTGCCTAACCGCCCTAGTTAAATGTCACAGTTTTCTGGGGTGGGGAGGGCAGAAATATATATATATTATATATTGTGTCTTTTAATATGAAACGTAGGAGCTGACTGAATGAACCCAATGATGTCTACAAAAGAGAAGCACACAATGGAGGCCACAGAAAGGATGAAAGCAAAGGTCGGTAAAACACACACTTCGCAAATACTAGTCAAGGGGACCTGGTGTCGCTATGGTAGCCTCACAAAACAGACTGGAAGCCAAAAAAGCAATACTGGAGACAAAGAGGGACATGCAATTGTACATGCATGTGTACCTGAAATACAGCTCAAAATATAAAACAAAAAACCGACAGAGCTGGAGGAAGAATTGTGTAATTCACAGTTATGGGGGCTCTGTTACCATTTATCTCTCAGTGAATCCTAGACCAAGCAGACAAGAGATCAATGACGATTTAATTTGAACAATATAAGACGTAATTTGGATTGGGGCATATTCAAGCCTCGAAAAGAGCAGAGGGCACACCCATTCGGAGCCTCACGAGACAGTGGCACGTTCTACTACATTGTGACCAAAAAGGAGGATTTAATGCACACCCGAGGATGGGAAATGTTTAGCTATGCTGTGGCACCGGTGTGGTTAAGCCTTCAGTGAGTCCCATCATTTCTTCTGTGTGCTTTACTCAACCTTCACCCACACTTCTGCCGGACAGTGCCCTGCACCTGTCAGGATGGCCCGAACCTCCCATCTTTGCATGACCCCCAACCCCACGCAAATGTACTCACCCCACATCCTGGGGCCCCACTCTCGCTATTACGCCCTTCTCTTAAGGCAAGAGGATTTGGGTCTCTGTAACCCCGCAACCCAAACAGTCAGGTCTTGGGTCTAGTTTTCAGTTCTCTTTGCCCTCTGGCTGCAGGAGATGGTGCCTCTGGAAGGGCTATCACAGAAGGTTTCTGGCTTTCACACTGTTCCCTGGACTGGCAGGGAAGGTGGTTGCTTAGAGGCTGCCCCAAGCCTGCCACTTTCTTTCCTCATTTCTTCATTGCACTTAACAGCAACCAAGCTACCCCACAGTCTATAGTTACCACAGTGCCCACTGTCCTTACAATGACCACTGCTCCCACGTCTCTCAAAAGCTGGAAATGTTGCAAAAGGCACATGTCCCACTATTTATAAAGTGACTGTCTACAAAAGTGCAGATGGTTTGTAAGAGAACCCAGGGGATAGTGCCGTACGCCAAGCTGGGTAACAGGAGCGCTGTTTCTACCCCTAAGCCCAAACCGTAAGCAGTTTTCAACAAGACAAAAACTATAAAGAGAAATGATTGGTAAGTTTAACTATGTCAAAATTAAGAAGGAAGGTCCATCAAAACATACCTTAAGGAAAATGAGTTCCCGTGGTGGCGCAGTGGTTAACGAATCCAACAAGGAACCATGAGGTTGCGGGTTCCATCCCTGGCCTTGCTCAGTGGGTTAAGGATCCGGCATTGCCGTGAGCTGTGGTGTGGGTCGCAGGCACGGCTCAGATCCTGAGTTGCTGCGGCTGTGGCTCTGGTGTAGGCCGCCGGCTACAGCTCCAATTAGACCCCTAGCCTGGGAACCGCCATATGCCACAGGTACGGCCCTAAAATGACAAAAGACAAAAAATGAGTAAAAAATACAACGGTCATCTTAAAGATGCTCAGAAAACTAAAGAAATATGTGGATAATGCCTAAAAATGATAGTTGGACAAAATAGAAATATCAAAACGAGACAGAAAAACCTACAAGAAACAGAAAGGAAAATCTGGAGACGAAATACACAATAACTGCAATGAAAGATTCAAGGCAAATTTGAGCAATGATTCTTCGGGAAGAAAGAATTGGTGAACCAGAGGATAGGATGATGGAGTCATCAAGTCTGAGGAACAGAGGAAAAGATGAAAGAAAGGTGAACAGAGCCTAAGGTGCCCGGGGGACACCATCAAATGGACCAACCTACACACTGTGGGAGTCCTAGGAGAAGAGATAAAGGGTAAAGAGGATATTTAACAAAAGGACTAAAAATGTCTGGAACCAGATGCACTACGTGAATATAATATCCCAGTAGCTCAAAACTCCAAGTTGGATGAGCTCAGAGACTCATTATAATCAAATTTTACAAACTGAAGATAAGGAGTTCCCTGCTGGTCTAAGGGTTAGGACCCAAAGCTGTCACCGCTGAAGCCCAGGTTCAAGCCCTGATCTTGGCATTGGGATCTCACATTAAGTCTCTGTACGCCACAGCCAAAACGAAAAAGAAAAAAATAAACAAAGAACCTTAAAAGCAGGAAGATAGAAGCAACTCAACGTGTAAGTGCTTCTCCATAAGGTCATAAACAGATTTCTCATCAAAGGGCCCAAGGGAAAATCAATCAATAATTCTGTACCTGGGAAAACTGTCCTGCAGGAATGAGGGAGAAATGAAGACATTCTCAAACAAACAAAAGCTGAGGGGTTCATTACCACTAGACCTGCCCTGCAAGAAATGCTCAAGGCAGTCCTTCAGGGTGAAATGAAAGGATGCTAGACAGCACCTTGAGCCGTGCGGAGAAACAGTAATCATTGCAAAAGCAAACACATGGGCAGTTATGAGACTTCACGTTGTTACCACAGTTTGTAACTCCACATGCTGTTTTCTATATGATTTAAGACTCTGATATATTTTACTTTGTCTAAAAGTTAGTATTATTGCAACTTTGGTTTGTAACTCTATAGATTTTCACATAATTTAAAAGGATCAAGGTGGTGGAAGAGTAAGACAGGGTGCTCACCTTCTCCCACAAACACACACACGCTCATGTGCGTACACACACACACACACACACCCCATTTACATGTGAAACAATTCGCACAGAACACATACTGAATGCTGGCAGATGACCTTAAACCTCCAAAAAGGGCAAGAAGCCCTCCACATGACTGGGTAGAACAAGAGGAAAAAAAGAGAAAGTGAAGGGAATCAGGACAGGAACTAGCACTCATGAGAGGGAACTGTTAAAGAGAAAAAGAACCCACACCCTGGGAAGCCACCCAACTAACAGGAAGATCAGCCAAGACAGAGGGACCTCAAAGCCTTGGAGAAAAGCACAGCAGCTGGACTGAGGACGGAAAAGCTGAGAGAGAGCCACACAGACCATCGGTACCACCTCCCAGGACTCCACAGCCTGAGAAGCTTGCAAAGGGGCTGGGCACTGAGACTCAGGCTCCAGAGGGCAGTTCCAGGGAGAGGACTAGGATTGGCCGTGTGAAGACAGCCTTAAAGGCAAGGGAGCAGTGCGCCAAGGGCTGGGGTGTGGAGTACCACAGCTGGAGGAACCCAAGAGGAGGACTGGGCCCGTAGGAGAAGCAAGGCACTACTGGGGTGGGGGGGTGGGGGGGCTAAAGGAGGAGGGGAGGGCCCTTATAGGAACATCTTTCTCTGGGCACACACAGACTGTCAGAGGGCAGGGTACAGGTGGCAGCACTTCCTGTCCGGGATAAGCATGATGGGTTGCTCTCTTGTGTGGCCTACAAGTGGTGGGGGCAAGCCACCACAGCCATCTCAGACGCCAGAGCTGGATGTGGCCTGTCACCATGAGGGGTCCAGGAATAGGCATCACTGGCAGCCCCGGTCACCTCAGAGGTCAGCACAGAGGAAGGCTTTGCAACCAAGCACCACCTGCTGTTGCTCTCAATCCCCTGGGGATGCACACACCCTGCTGCTGCCACTACCAAGTGTTCCAGGTGCCACCTACACCTGGCTGAGAGTCACCATCACTTGCCACGGCCCTGCAATGAGGAGCATCCTGTGCCACCTTCCCATGGGTCCTTGACACTGTCAAGGGCCAGCAGCCAGGCACTGATTGCTAGCCTTGCATATTGCCTCCATCTCCCCGGAAGCATGCACACTCACTATCAAGGGGATAACAGCCTGCACGCACTGAGGGAAGAGAGAGCAATCATCAAAACCAAAAGCAGCCCTCACGCCAAAAATAAATAGTAGGCCCTCACAAGAGACCCAGGGCACTCTGCATATAAAGAGCCCTCTGAGGCGTTCCTGTTGTGGCTCAGTGGTTAACGGATTCAACTAGGAACCATGAGGTTGCAGGTTCGATCCCTGGCCTTGCTCAGTGGGTTAAGGATCCGGTGTGGCCATGAGCTGTGGTGTAGGTTGCAGACACGGCTCGGATCCCGCATTGATGTGGCTCTGGCGTAGGCTGGCGGCTACAGCTCCAGTTAGACCCCTAGCCTGGGAACCTCCATGTGCTGTGGGAACAGCCCAAGACATGGCAAAAAGACAAAAAATAATAATAAATAAATAGCCCTCTAAGACCACAGTAGTTGTTTTCCCTAAACTCACAGAATAAGAAAACTATAAGCAAAATGTAGAAGCTCAGGAACCACTCCCAGTTAAAAGAACAGGAGAATTCACCTGAAGGAATAAACAATGAAACAAAACCTCTGCAGTCTAACAAACACAGAGTTCAAAAGTGAGAGAGAGAGAATTCTGAAGGAATTAAAAAACGGATATGAAGAAACAAAGCGGGTATGAACGGTAAAGCAGATGACTCTAGGAAGGAGCTAGAAAATATAAGGAGCAGCCAAGAAAAAACTAGAAAATTCATTTGCAGAGATGCAAGCTGAGTTGAAGGCCCTGAAGAGCACAAGGAATCATGCAGAAGAACAAATTGGTGACTTGGAAGACAGAATGGTGGAAATCAGGTAATCAGGACAGCAGACAGAAAACCAAACGGAAAAAACATGAAAGCAACACAAGAGATCTATGGGATAATAAAAAGTGGGCCAATCTATGCATGATAGGAATTCCAGAAGGAGAAGAAAAGGAAAAGGGGAGTGAAAATATATTTGAAGAAATTATGCCTGAAAACGTTCCAAGTCTAAAGGAAACGGGTATCAAGATACAGGAGGCACAGAGGGCCCCAAACAAGTAGAACCCAAACAGGCCCACACCAAGACATAGTCTAATAAAAATGGCAAAAGTTAAAGATAAAGAGGGGGTTCTAAAGGCCGCGAGAGAAAACCAAAGCATTAATTACAAGGGAACCCCTGTAAGCGTATCAGCTGATTTCTCTACAGAAACACTACAGGCCAGAAGAGAGTGGTAAGATATACTCAGAGTTCTAAAATGGAAACATTTGCAGCCCAGAATATTCTACCCAGCAAGAATATCACCTAAAATGAAGGAGAAATAAAGATTTCTCCAACAAACAAAAACTAAACGAGTGCAGCAATTCTAAACGCCCTCTAAAAGAAATGCTGAAAGGCCTCCTCTAAATCAAAAAGTAAGAAGAAATAGGATGGAGGACATCACAAAGGGAAAGCAGTCGCTTAAATCAGCCAGTGTAATAAAAGGGAAACACTCCCATAAAAGCAGCAATAAACACAAGGAACGTCCAAAGGATAAACATGAAGACGTTTTTTTAAAAAGGACATCAAAATCATAACATGTGGGGAAGGAAATTAAGAAACTCTAGACTCGGCATTTTGAGACTACGTTTGAGCCTATATGACTATCAGGCTGAAGAAAGCAGATATAGGAAGGGGTTAACATGCTTGAAAAACAGAGCAACCACAAATCAAAACCAAACAATGCACTAATACAAACTCAAAAGGAGAGGACGCAAGCCTAAAATACAAGGAAATCATCCAACCAGATAAGGAACGAAACAAAGAATCCACAGGAAAACAAGGCTTAAAATGGAAGTAAATGCATAGCCATCAACAATTCCGTAAATGTCAAGGAACCGAATGCTCCAATCGAAAGACATAGAGTAGCAGACTGGATTACAAAACAAGCGCCTACAATATGCTGTCTACAAGAGATGCTGTCTACAAGAGATTCACTTTAGGTCAAAGAACACATGCAAATTGACAGTGAGGGGATGGAAAGAGATATTTCATGTGAATGGACAAGACAGGAAAGCAGGAGTTGCCATACCGACATCAGACAAAATAGACTTAAAACAAAGGCCATAAAGACAAAGAAGGACACTATTTAACGGTAAAAGGATCCATTCAAGAAGAGACTGTTACAATTGTCAATATATATGCTCCGAATATAGGAGCATCCAGATATGTACAACAAATACTAACAGACATAAAACCAGAAACTGATGGGTACACAATCATAGTAGAAAACTTGAACACCCCACCCACGTCAATGGGCAGATCCTCTAGACGGAAAATCAACAAGGCAGCAGAGCTCCTGGATGATGCAATAGAACACTTAGACTTAATTGACATCTTCAGGACATCACATCAAAAAAAACCAATCATAATACACATTCTTCTCCAGGGCACGTGGAACATGCTCGAGAACTGACCACATACTGGGGCACAAAACTAACTTCAACAAACTTAAGAGGATAGAAATTACTCCAAGTACCTTCTCTGGCCACAATGGCATGAAACTAGAAATCAACCATAGAGAAGAAAAGGAAAAAACCGACGACATGAGGACGAAACAACAGGATACCAAAAAACCAATGAGGCAATGAGGAAATCAAAAGGGAAATTTTAAAAACCTTGAGCAAATGATAATGAAAACAAGCCCTTCAAAATCCATGGGATGCTGCAAAATCAGTCCTTAGAGGGAAGTTCAGACTGGCACAGGCCTTGCTCACAAAGGAAGAAAAATCTCAACTCAACCACTTCAACTACCACCTGAAAGAATTAGAAAAAGATGAGCAAAAAACCTAAAGTCAGCAGAAGGAAGGAAATCATAAAGATCAAAGAGGAAATCTGTAAAATAGAGATTAGGGGGGGAAATCAGTAAAAACCAAGAGCTGGTTCTTTGAAAGGGTAAGCAAACTCGAGAAATTTCTGGCCACATTCACCCAGAAGAAGAGAGAGAGAACCCAAATAAACAAAGTAAGAAATGAAAAAGGAGAAATCTCAATGGACACCGCAGAAATGCAGACATAAAAAACCATAAGGGAATGCGATGAACAATTATGTGACAACAAATTTGACAACCTAGAAGAAACGGACAACTTTCTAGAGACATACAGCCCCCCCCCAACTGAATCAAGAAGAAACAGGTCAACAGAACAGACCAATCGTGAGAAATGAGATTGACTATCTAAGCAACATTCCCAAGGAGGATCTAAGATGGTGGAGTAGCAGGACATGAGACTCACCTACTCCCACAAATACATTGAAAATACGACTACTTGTAGAATTACTCACACAGAAAATTTGTGGAAAGCTGACAAAAGACTTCAGGATTATGATGCAGCGAGAAAAGCAGGACAAAACAATATAGGACAAAAAAAAAGAAGAAGAGGAAAAGAAGGGAAAGGAAACAAAATGGGACCTGCTCTCCCAGGAGGGAGGTGGGAAGAGGAACAGCTCCTGCACCCTGGGAGCTTCCCCCACCGGCGAAGAGATCAGCTTAAAGTGGAGGAGGAACTCGAGGGAAACGGTGCGAAGCAGTTTAAAAAGGAGACAAGCCTCCACAAATGTTCAGGGTTATGGGCAATGAGCAACTGTCAGCAGGTGCTAGCAGGTGTTGGGAACTAAAACTTTGGCCTTAGAGATCAGACTCAAAGAGGGCGCTGGGGTTGGCCACGTGGGGAGAAAAACAGGGCTGGCCATGTGGAAACAGCCTGGAGGGACTAGAGTATAAGGCAGCCGCAATGGAGAGCATCTAAGCAGAAGCAACCCAGCTGGGTTGAGAGACTAAACACCATCGTTAGGGGGTGCTCAGATCCACCACTACAGCCTTTTTCCCTGTGCCAGCTTCCTCAATCTGCAGGACACAGCCTGCCTCAGCCTGGGAAGCACTTGGCCAAAGCAACGGCCCATTGATGGCTGGGAAGCAGCCCAGCCCTTAGGATACAGACTTCTTGGAGCAGGCGGAGTAGCCATTCCTGAGAAGCACTCTCCAGAGAGTGGGCATAGAGGGGAACGACCTCAATATCACAAAAGCCGTTTATGACAAACCCACAGCTAACACCATTCTCGATGGTGAAAACCTGAAAGCATTTCCGCTAAGATGACAAACAAGACAAGGATGTCCTCGTTCACCAATGCCATGCAACATAGTCTTGGAAGTCCTAGCCATGGCAATCAGAGAAGAAAAAGAAATAAAAGGAATCCAAGTGTGAAAGGAAAAAGTAAAACTATCACTGTTTGCAGACGGCATGATTCTACACCTAGAAAATCCTGAAGACACTACCAGAAAACTGTTAGAGCTCGTCAATGAATTTGGTAAAGTCACAGGATACAAAATTAATACACAGGAATCCGTCACATTTCTCTACCCGGACAGCGAAAGATCAGAAAGAGAAACCAGGGAAATCATCCCCTTTACCACTGCACTGAAAAGAATAAAACACCTGGGGATAAACCTACCTAAAGAGACAAAAGGCCCATACTCTTAATACTATAAGCCACTCATGAAAGAAATCAAAGAAGACACAAATAGAGGGGAAAATATACGAGCTCTTGGATTGGAAGAATCCACATAGCCAAAACGACAACACTGCCTAAGGCTATCTACAGATTCAATGCACTCCCCATCAAATTACCACTGACATTATTTAGAGAACTGGGACAAAATATTTTAAAATGTGTACGGAAACACAAAAGACCTTGAATATCCAAGGCAACATTGAAAAGGAAAAACGGAATTGGAGGAATCAGTCTCCCTGACTTCAGACCACACTACAGAGCTACAGTCATCAAAAAAGTTATGGTACAGGCACAAAAACATCAATATAGATCAATGGAGCAGGACAGGACCAGCTGTTATCCTTATGTGGACTCCCTTGTATGTTGTTTGGTGCTTTGCCTTTGTGGGTTTTAATATTTTTTCTTTGTATTTAATTTTGTCAGTTTGATTAGTATGTGCCTCGCTGTGTTTCTCTTTGGGTTTATCCTGTGTGGGATTCTCTGTGATTCTTCACCTTGACTGAGTGTTTCCTTTCCCGTATTAGGGAAGTTTTCAGCTGTAATCTCTCTGGATATTTTCTCCTCTCCTCCTGTGACCCCTATGATGCAAATGTTGGTATGTTTAATGTTGTCCCAGAGATCTCTTAGATTCTCCTCAGCTCTTTTCATTATTTGCTCTTTATTTTTTTCTGTGGCAGCGTTTTCCACCACTGCCTTCCACATCACTCACTCATTCTTCTGCCTCTGCTACCCTACTGTTGATTTCTTCTAGTGTAGTTTTCACGTCAGATACTCTGCTACCCACCTCCAGTTTGCTTGTTCTTTTGGTCTTCTAGCTCTTTGTTAAACATTTCTTGTAACTTCTCTTTCTGTGCCTCCATTTTTTTCCAAGGTCTTAGATCCTCTCCGCTGTCATCACTCTGACTTCTTTTTCAGGTAGATTACCTATCTCCTCTTAATTTAGTTGTTTTCTGTGATTTTGTCTTATTCCTTTGTCTGGTACCTATTTTTTTTTTTTTTTGGTCATCTCATAACGTCTGACTTTCTGTGTTTATTGTCCCCTCGACTGCAGGCACGTTGATGCAGGAGCTAGTGCCTAGTCTTGGAGTTCTCAGGGGCGGTGGTGTCTTACATATACCCCAGCGCCTGTAATGGGAGCTGTGGTATTACACTACCACCCCTGGAGCCACGTGGCTGCTAGGAATGGGGTCCATGAGTTGGCAGTGGTTCAGTTCACAGGATTGCTTTTGTGGTGGTGGTGGGGGGGGCAGCACTGGCTCCTGTGACCCCTCTTGCTTCGAGGACGTCAGGGTGATTTCCTACAATTGGCAAGGTCAGCAGCTGCTCCCGCAGTCCCTCTCTTTGTCAGTGAAGTCCCTCTCACTGATGCTCTCTGTAGCTGCAGGTGCAGGTGCCTTTCTCTAGTTGCTCCCTTTGTTTGGCCAGTCTAGGGAGCATTCTCTGAGGCCCCAAGCGTGCATGGGCTGCTCCCTATCTGTTGCTGAAAGACTCTCTCTGTTGCTGTAGGCCCTGCACTGCCCTGGAAACCCCTCCCCCTACCAGGCAGATGGCAGAGGGCTCCCTGTAGCCCCTGCAAAGTAAAACATGCACCAGCAGGACCCTCTCAATGCCTTTGGCTAGCCGTGCAATGTCTGCTGCTTCCACGGTCCCCTACTCGATTGCTGGCTGGGATCACAGAAGTTGTGCTATTCCCAAAGATCATTTGCACTGTTTCAGAAATGATTTTCTCCACTGCCTAGGTAAATTGAGGCTCTCTGCCCACCCAGCGGGTCCCATGCAGGCTCCTGCACAGTTCACACTGTTTCCAAATTCACCTTCCACCTCCTGACAAATGGCAGCTTTCTGCCCACTTAGGAGGCCCCTTCCAATTCCCAGGATCATTGGTGCTATTTCAGCAATAGCTTCAGTGTTCCCTTCAGGGACACCTGGCTGCTGACTGGGATCGCGGGGCCTGTGTTATTCCCAGGTTCCCTCCGCCTGCTCCCCGTTTCCCCTCCCCTGGCACCGCTTTCTCTGTAGCCTTAAGGGCAGTGGGCTGCTCCCCAGCTGTTGCTAAGTAGCCTCTGCTCAGCAGTAGATCCCGTAGCAGGAGCAGTTGGCGTCTTGCAACCCAACATCAAATGTAGTCACTCCAGACCCTTGTGGCTTCAGGCTGTCTCTGCACTGCCCATTCTAGTCCTGCCCCCACACAGCCAGCCCCAGCTCTCTCTCTGAGTCTGATGTCTGAAAATGGCGTTTCAGTTCCCGGCCCCTGACTGCATTAGTCTGCCATGAGGAAGTGAAGGGTGGTGAGACGGACAGTTTGTAGGGGACTGTTTCCATTTCCACTGCTTTGCACCGACTGCTTTTTTCTCCTCCAGTTCTCCACACATCCTCCTCTCTCTCAGCTCACCTCCTCACTGGTGTGGGAAACTTCCTGGGTGCAGGAGTTTTTCCTCTTTCCAGCTCCCTCCTAGGTATACTGGTCCCAAGCTGCTTTGCCTCACCACTTCTCCCCTTTTCTTCTTTCTTTTCTCCTGTGTAGTTTCTTGAAGTTTTTATTGTTCTATCAGAATCCCAGGGTCTTTGCCAGCATTCAGCAAATTTTCTGTGTGAATGTTTCCACATATAGACGGATTTTCAGTATGTGGGAGCAGGTGAGCCTCACGTCCTACTCCTTTGCCACCATTTTTTCTCCTCCCCCAATAATTACTTTAGATCTAAGTGGATTAAATGATCCAGTCAAAAGATAGAGAGTGGCTGAGTGGATGAAAAAACAAGAACCAACTATGTACTGTCCACACGAGACTCGTTTTAGTTTTTCATTTTTTTAAAGTTAGTTGATTTACAACGTTCCTTCAGTTTCTGCTGTACAGAAGTGACCCAGCCTCCCATACATGCCCTTTTTTTTTTCATTTTCCGTCAGGTTCTTACCCAAGAGACTGGATACAGTTCCCTGGGCTGTACATCGTGGCCCCAACACCTATCTGTTCTAAATGTGCCAGTCGGCACCTACCAACCCCAAACTCCCTGTCAGCGCACCTCCGTCCCCCTCCCCCTCAGCAAACCCAAGTCTCTCCTCCACGTCCATGATCTGTTTCTGTTTTTTAGATAGGTCATTTGTGCCATCATTTAGACTCCACATATGAGTGATATCATATGTTGTTTTTCTCTTTCTGACTTACTTCTCTCAGTATGAGAGAAGATACTCACTTTAGATTTCAGGACACCAGAGGCTGAAAGTGAAGGGATGGAAAAAGATACGGGTACATTTAGAAGAAATAGACTTAGAGGAAAAAAAAAGTCCACAAGGGACAAAGAAGGACATTATACAGTGATGAAATGATAAATTCATCTGAAACTGATAGATCACTTATTTTGTTGCTAAATACAATTCCATTGTCAGGATGCACCACACTTTATTAACCCATCACCTACAGAGGGACAACTTGGTTGCCTCCAAGTTTGAGCAATGAAGAGTAAAGCACCTATAAATATTTACCAACTAAAGACATCTGCGTGCAGGTTTTTGGATGGACATAAATTTTTAACTCAGCCGGATATGTATCTAGGAGTGCGACTGCTGGGTTGTATGGTAAGATTATGTTTAGATTTTTAAGAAACTGCCAAACTGTCTTCCAAAGTGCTGTACCATTTTGCATTCCCACCAGCAGTGGATGAGGCTTCCTTCTCGCTCCACATCTGCACCAGCATTTGGAACTATCGGGGGTTTTGGTCTTTGTTTCCAGATTTTCCCCACTCTAGAGCTGTGTAGCAGTTTCTCATTGTCGTTTCAGTTTGGACTCTAATGACATGTGAAGTGGAGTATCTTTTCAGCTTATTTGTGTCTGTAAGTCTTCTTTGATGAGAGGTCTGTTCCAATCTTTCGCTCATTATGCAATTGCTTTTTTTTTTCCCTTATTGTTGAATTTTAAGTTCTCTGCACATTTTGGATACAAGTCCTTTATCAAACATGTATTTTGTGACTATGTGTTTCTCCCTATCTATGGCCTATCTCTTCCTTCTTCCAAAAGCAGACATTTTTCATTTTAATTAAGTTTAATGAGTTTTTCTTTTTCAAGAAGTATGCTTTCAGTGTTGTACCTAAACACTCATTGCCAAAACCAAGATCACCTTTATGTTCTGTTATTTTATAGAAGTTTCACATTTAGGTCAACAAGTTAACTTTGTGACTGGTGCACGTTTATGCCTGGGTTCACTCTGTGCATGGGGGTATCCAGGTGTTTCAGCACCATTTGACAAAAGGACTCCCCCTTCCCCTTTAAGTTGTATTTGCTCCAGTCCAGCCCTCAGAGGTGGAGAGAAGTCACGCCTTATGTGATTCTAGAATGTTCCAGCACTGAGGGGGACAAACAGTCAGATGGCCTAAACCATTCAGAGAAAAATTACTTCTAACAGAATTCTGCACCCAAACTGATGATAAAATGTAAGAGGACAATAAAGACATTCTCAGATATGCAAGGTCTCAAAAAATTCCCCTGCAGCATCCTCTCTCGGCAAGCTAAAGCACTGGTCCTCAGACCTGAAACTCCACATCAGCTCTCCTGGGTCTCCAGCCCAGGAAGTGCTCCATACACCACGGATTCCAGCTACATCATGGTAGGAGCCACTTCTGAAGGATAAATCTCTTTCTAGGTACACATATTGTAGATGCAGACGTAGATAAAGATACAGATGCATCCTAATGATTCTGTTCCCCTGGAGACCAATACACCCTGACACAATAGTGTCTTCTCCCAACCCAAAAGAACCTGAGAGGATGGAGACCGGCCCAAGGCACCCAGCAGCATTCCTGAAGAGGGTCAGGTCGGCACCGAGAAAGCCAGGTCAAGGGCCCAGAGCCAGTACTTAAGCCTAAAGGCCATGTTTCCTTCTACACAATGTGAAAATTCTGTTTGAAGCATTGGGTCTGTTCCCTGGGCAGTTTCTCAGTGGTGCATAAAGTAAGAGAACATTGTAGAAGCAACAGGACCCTGGATTTGAAGGACAAGTGCCACAAACCTGCCAAAAAATGGGGCTGTTCCTGCCAGCTGGTGGGCATCCAGGTGCCCCTTCCTGGGTGCTGACCGGCCCCATGAGCTTCTCAAGAATGTAGCCTTCTCGTGTTCCTACTGTGAGGAGTGAGAGACTTTCTCCACCTTTAGAGACAAAACGTCAACTTCCCGTCAGAAAGAATACTGTGGGGGCCCCACTGTGGTGTGGTAGGTTAAGAATCTGACTTCAGGCACAGGTTCAATCCCTGGTCCAGCACAGCGGGTTAAGGATCCAGCATTGCCGCATCTGTGGCTTGGGTTCAGTCCTTGGCCCAGACACTTCCATGTGCCGTGGATGCGGCCCTAAACTATTTAAACTGTGAGCAATAAAGACTTCTGTGTTGTCCGGGGCCCTTGCGCTTTGCTTGACTGTACGTGAGTCTCAGTGTCAGGATGAATGTGACAAAGGTCATCGCAGGGGAAGTGGGGGTGGCCGGTCGACACGTCCCGGACACATGCCCTTCCGCTCCTCTCCTGCCCCCTCGCTGCAGCCTCAGAGGCCACAGCCAACACGCGTGTTCTCCTCGTGGTTGCTCAGCCATCTTGGAGAAGGGCCCACACGTCATGGTTCTAGCAACAGCGCCAAGGAGAGCACATCCTAACCCCAGCCCGTTAGCTGGGCGGGAGCCTCAAGCAAGCGATGGCCTTGGCGTTGGTGGGTGCAGGTCACTGGACAGCAGGCCTCCGTGCACAGAGAAGCCTGTGAGCGCCCAGGAGCGGCTTAACCCAAACGCCCTTCCGCTGCTCCCCAAACTCCTCCGCGGCCCCCCACCCCCACACCTTCCTCCAGGGCGAGCCCACGGGACGCCAAACTCAGTGATGACAGCATTAGCACAAGAAGAGACCCCGCTTCCAGGAACCAAGGGCAAGAGCGAGGCAGCACCAGGCAGGCAGACTCTGGCCGACTCCGCCGAGGTTCATGTCTCTGGGGCCCCAGGAAGAGAAACACCCAGCGTTTCCTCCTCCGTAAATGCGCAGACTCCCCGCCCTGCAACACCTCTAGCATCCCACTGCAGACTCAGCACCCTCGCAGCTCCGCACAGCACCCACCCACCGTGCCACCCTGCACTGAGCAGCCCGCCGGCGTGTCCTGGCAGCTCTCAGACCAGGAGGACTCTGCCCCAGGCACTGGTGGGAGGCCGAGGAGCCTCCACCTCTGCCTCTATCACACCCACGGGGAGGCCTGGAGAGGCCTGAGGGGCTCAGATGGCACACGGGTTGTGGGACCGAACTCAGGAACGAGGGAGCGGCTTTCTGGTTTTGAAAATGCTGCGAAGTTAGGGGTGCCGCCCAGCAGGCGCCCCAGAGCCCCCTCCCACTCCCCTTAGGGACCAGTTGGGAAGGACGGAATGGAGGCTGCTTGCTGACATGGGCAGGGGCCAAGCATGGGACCCTCGACCTGCCACCCCAATATGTTCCACTTTGAGATAAGAATTATTTTGAGCTGCAGGCAATTTAAAAAGCAAACACAAGAAAAGTTCTCTGCCTTCCACCTTCTGCCAGGAGGAGCAGGGCAATTCCTCAGGACACGGCAGGAAGACGCCCTGGAAAACCTCCAAGCTGGATTCACGCCTCTCCCGCCAGCCCCAAGTCTGCCTCCCTGAGCACGCTGCCCAGAGCGCAGGGCCACCTCCCTCCGGCTTGCCCCTTGTCTAGAACTCAGGTCCTTAGGTCGGGGCCTGTGTAAGCCCATTGCTAACTGCCCTTCCCGTCCATCCTCCTCCTGAGGCCTGTGTGTGTGTGTGGCCCTCCCCTTCCCGCTGTCCCCTCTTGCGGATCTGCCCTGTTAGTCTAAGGTCCAGGCCCAGCCAGCGAAGCTGAGGTGGAGAGGGGGACTGAAGAGCAAGCCCGTCCCCAGACCTGAAGTGGGGGCAGGGCGGGGGACGCCAGCCGGGGCCCCTTGCAACCTGCAGAAGGCGATCCTTGCCCGGGAGGGAGAGCCAGGGGCCTCTCTTCTCCCTCCAGCCGGTACGCCCCCAAGCCAACAACCTGGGGCAGGGCGGTGGGGCCGGGGGCTCGGCCCTGAGGGAACAGGACAGAGGCCCACCTGGAGCGAGGCTGGTGTCCAGAGAAGCCACGGACAGACTCTGGGATCCTCCGAGCCAACCACAGCCGGCCTCCCATGCACGAGAAGAGCCCACCCCAGCCATCGTGAACGGATGCCGACCGCAGAGGCTCCCCTCCTGAGCCTGGTCAGTGCTTCTAGAATGTTCTGTGACCAGAGTCAGATGGACATGACTCCCCCTATTGCTTCCAGGTGGACCTGGGGGTGACCGGGACGACCCCCGGCTTTCATTCGTTCCTTTCACCGTGCACCTCCAGGAAGGACTTCTGGGGACGTGGAAGGTCTGGTGCAGGACTCGCAGAGAGAAGCCCACAGCAGCAGGTGCCCACGAGGGCCATGCGGGGCAGGGGCTGAAGGAGTCTGCCCACCTATCTGGCCACCCAAAAGGCCGGCACTGGCTGAGGCTGCTCGGGGACCCGCAGATGGAGAGCGGCCTGGGGCTGGGCAGGACACACCACACTGCCGTGCACTTGTCCAGACAGAGGGGGTTCCGAGACACACGTCCAGCACACACAGAGTCACATGGGAGCTCACGCCCGAGGTCACAGCAAGAGCTGCCCAGGTGGCACCAGGCTCAAGGAAGCACTTCAGTTAAAGAGGAGGCCCCACAACTGGGGGTCACTCCTCAGGACCCATGGAGATTTGTCCTGGGACCCCCCCCCCCCAGATGCACAGACGTGCAAGACCCTTGCATAAAATGAGGTGAAATTTAAGTACAACCCACAAATTTGGGTGCAAATCCTCTCAGAGGGTGTAACTCGACTCTGGGTCACTGTCGCACCTAATGCGATGGAAACGCTATTTCAGAAGGTGCCAGCATGCAGCAAATTTAAGTTTACTTGTGGCACTTTCTAGAATTGTCTTTCCAATACATAGTTTAACCCACAGTTGATTGAATCCGGATGCAGTAACCACAGACACATATCTATGGTCTGCAGGGGTCCCTCCAGCAGGGGTGGGGGTCAGGAGGCACAGGGGAGCAACCCTGGGGGGGAGCCTCAGGTTCACTCACACTCACAGGACACCGGACCATGGGTGGGGAGAGGTCGCAAGGAGGCCAGGACTCAGCACCGGAGCTGCAACCCCATCAGGACTTCCGGGAGCCTAGTCCACGCAAAGCCCTCTGCACGCGGGAATCCTTTGAAAGGTCGGCGTACGCATCACACAGGGTGTTCACCTGTACTGCCTGTGCGCCTAATGGGTCCTGCTATGCACACGCCACCTTCACAGTAAGAGTGGACACTCCCAGGTGTCGGAGACCCACGGGGTGGCCCCGCCAGCGGGTGGGGGCCGCTCCCTGGGGGCTCAGAACACACGGCCTCGGCTTTGCCCCTGGAAACACGTCCAGTGGAGCAGGAGACACAGGTGTCCGGCAACGGCTCGGGGCCGTGGTTACAAACGGCGCCCGATGCATCCTGGGACCTGGACCCAAGGAGGGGGCGAGGGGGAAGCTGGCCAAGCCGCCTGGGCAGGGAGGGGATGGCTCCCGGAGGCGGAGGTGAGCAGAGAAGGGGGCGGCGGGGCCGGCCCGGGGCCTGAGCAGCGCCGCGGGCGGGGAGCGTCCTGCTGGGACCACCGCTCTGCCCTGGGCCCGCCCTCCTCGTCCTCACAGGACTGACCTCAAGCCAGGGCTGCCCGCACCTGAAGGGCACGCAGACCACCCCAGGAGGAGATTCTTTGAGACCCTGAGTGCTCCACCCACAAGTCTGAGCACCCACCTGAGGCGGGAGAACGCACCCTTCCCAGGGCCACGGAGCCTTGGCCACCGTCCCCTATCGGCACTCAGCCAACCATCATTCTGACTTTACACACCTTCGATTTCAGGGGCGGCATCAATGCTCCTTTGAAAGGCCTAGAGGGACTTACGTTTCCAGGATTCAACCTGGATAAGCCACAGCAACAAGGAAAACGACCTCCAGCAACAGAACGAGAAGATGGAACGGCCGACAGGTCTCTGTCCTGCAGCGGCCGCTGACACGACCCCAGGACAGCGGAAATGAGACCCAGGCTGCCTGTCGGGCACACGGCGGCCGCCCCGGCACCCTGGTGATCCTGTGCAGCACGAGGTGCCCAGTAGAGGGGTGGGCAGGGCAGGGCAGGGCAGGGCAGGACCTGGGGACGCGGCCGCAGCAGGTGGGCTCCAGCCAGGAAGGAGCCACGAGTGGGGTGGGGTCTGCTCGCTGGGCTGGAGGCAGGGAGGGCACCTCGGCTCCAACATCCCAGCCGGGGACCCGGCCAGAGGAAGGGGCTGCGAGGATGTCTTCCAAGCATCTCTTTGCTCTTGGAACCACGTGGCGAAGCTTTCTGAAAGCAGACCAGACTGCAGCACCACGGTTTCTATTGTGAAGGGATTTTTCCAGAAGGAGTGGGACCTTGCGAACGGGGATGTGGACACAGGGTGGCTTCTGATCGAGCCCAGGGCCCTGTGCAGCCAAGTCTCATGGTCACGCCGTCCCGGCCGGACCAGCCTGCCCCCCACGCGGACCCGGGGAAGGCAGGGGTCCCATGACCAGCACGAGAACGACTGACTCGCCTTGACCTCAAGCCACCTCCAGGACCAGGGGCAGACGGCCCGGCACCACGAGGAGGAGGCAGAGCCCCGGGCAGGGCCCACTTGCCACTTCACCTCGCCAGAGAGCCGGGCAGATGGCGGCACGCGACTCTTGGGGCCTGACGGCCCCGAGCCCAGACGCTCTCGGGGCTTTGGCCAGACTCGCAGGGCTGCTGAGCCAAGCAGAGGCTACAAAGCTCCACGGGCTTCCAGGGCAACCGCTAGAGACACGTGGGCACAGCTCGCAGAGCCGGTGACCCACGGGCCAGATGGGAACCTCCCTCCTGTGCCCCCTCAAGGCGTCTCCTGGAACGGTGGCCTCCCACGGCGCTGGACGGGGCTCGGGGCAGGCCCGAGGCAGCACGGCGCCCACACCGTCCACTGGCCGCTTGGAAGGATTCAGCCAACACCACCCCAGGCCCGCTGCACAGCCGGGGTGGGGGCTGAGACGTCCCTCAGGGGTCCCCAGTCCCAGCCTGATGCTGAAGTTACAGGACGGCCCAGGGGCGCCCAGGGAACAGGGGGAGCTGCGGCCCTCCACGAATGAGGACAGAGGGTCCCTGACCCCCACGCACGGCCGGCAGGTCTCGGTCCACGCAGAGCAGTGAGCGGCTGCCCGCCAGCCCGCTCTCGGCCGGGCACCACCTTCACAACCCCTGGGAACTCTGTCCCCACGTGGGCAGCACGGGCCTGGGTCTGGGCAGCAGGCTGGGCCCAGCCACACACGCGGGGGTCACAAGAGGTGCCCGGTGGGGTCGGGCAACCAAGGGCTCACACTAGGGGCCTGGCACCCGGGCTGCAGTGGGCCAGGCGGCATAATCCCCGTGGGACATAGAGAACCACGACGTCCTGAGTTCCCGCACCCTCCCCACCGCTCACCCACCCCACACACCCACATGAGCCGCCAGGGCACTGTCTGGACTCCCCAGGCCCTCTGGGACAGAAAGCAACCAGAAGAAAAGGGAACTTCAGGAAGCAGCCGGGCCACCCGGTTTCAATCCCATTCTTAGTGTGCAGGGCTGTGGGCAGGAAGGTCGTGCCTCCAGGGACCAGCCACCCACCTGAGGAAGCAGGGCTGCAGGCACAGAGCACAGACACAAGGAGCCACTTGCACCTGGGGCCAGAGCAGGAGGGGCCCGGAGCCCGGGGCAGCAGGGGAGCCACCTCCTCGGCCCCCACACTCGGTGCGTGGGGTCCACGAGGACTGGGGCAGGGGCAGCAGTGGGGGGGACGAGGAGGGGAGACCCCACAGCAGGGCTGCAGCCGACCCAGCCCAGGGAACGCAGCCTGCACGCGGGTCATGTCGCCCGCCCAGCACAGGGACCATGCAGCCCTGGCAGGGGCACGCCCACGCCAACAGAGCTGGTGCCCCAGAGGCCAAGGGAGGTCGGTGGGGCCGCAAGGCCTCTGGGGAACATGATAGGCTGGGGTCAGAGGCCTGAGGGATCTGCTCGGCCAGGTTGCTGGAGGCACAGGGCTGGGCAGGGGCTGAGGACGAGGCCAGGATGGACAGGTGGGTCTGGGCGGAGGACTCAGGGAAGAGACGGACACAGCGCAGGGGACAAAGAGGTCACCTGGGGTTGCAGGGTCCTGTCCCGGCTGCCGGAGCCCGCTTGAGCCCCAGGGCAGGTATGAAAGCAGTAACTGTCGGGTCCCGGGGAAGGAGCCAGGGCCACGGGCAGCAGGTGAGCCGGGAGCAGAGCAGGCAGGGCGGGCCGGGCTCCTGTGTGCCCAGAGCTGGCAGCACAGGGACTGAGCCTAAAGCTCCACAGGCCGCAGGAGGGCAGGAGCGGGAGCCAGAGGCTGGGAGCTGGGCGCCAGTGCAGCTGAGCCAGCAACTAGAGGGAGCCAGGGACCAGACAGGCTCCAAGGGTGGTCACGGAGAGAAGAGGGTGAGCTCAGAAGGGTCAGGAGCCCCTCCGGGAGGGGACCAGGTGGGACAGAGGCTCTGCCAGGGGGACGCTACCCAGAGAGGGTAGGCACCCAGGGCTCCGGGAACAAAGGCCGGCCCTGGGAAAGAATGGAAGCCAGGAGTGAAGCTAGACAAGGCTGAGGGTTCGGGGGCAGGAAGCGGGGTGGAGATGCTGAGGCCCAGGAGCCCCAGGGAAAGGGGCAGGTAGGCTGCAGGTGAGCAGGGAACCGGGAGGGCGGAAGGCTGTCCTTAAGGCTCTTGGGAACACATAGACCTGGTGCAGGTGAGCAGGGGGCTGGCAGGCCAGAGGGGTATTACCTGGAGCTCCTAGGAGCAGGTAGAGCTTGTGCAGGTGAGCAGGGGCTTGGAGGGCAGGGACTGCACCTGGAGACCCTGGGAGAATGTAAAGCTAGTGCCGGTGAGATGGAGGCTGGTAGGACAAGGGACAGTCCTGGGAGCTCTGGAGCAGGTTGAGCTTGGGCAGGTGAGCAAGCGGGTCAGAGGGCAGGGGGCTTAACCTAGAGATCCTTGAAGCAGTTAGAGCTTGTGCAGGTGAGCAGGGGGCTGGAAGCGCAAGAGGCTATACCTGGAGCTCCAGGGAGCAGGTAGAGCTTTTTCAGGTGAGCAGCAGCTGAGAGGTCAGGGGGCAGGCCTGGCATCTCCTGGGAGAAGTTAGAGCTTATGCAGGTGAGTGTGAGCTGGGAGGGCAGGGGCTGCACCTGGTGCTTCTGGGACAAGGTAGAGCTTGGGCAGGTGAGCAGTAGCTGGGAGGGCAGGGGGCTGAACCTCGAGCTCCTGGAGGCGGTTGAGCTTGGGGAGCTGAGCAGGGGCTCAGAGGGCAGGGGCTTCCCCTGGAGGTCTTGGGAGCAGGGGCAGCTTGTGCGGTTGAGCAGGGGGTGGGAGGGCAGGGAGCAGTCCTGGCAGCTCCTGGGACCAGGTAGAGTTTGTGCAGGTGAGCAGGGGTGGGTAGGACAGGGGGCAGTCCTGGCAGCTCCTGGGACCAGGTAGAGTTTGTGCAGGTGAGCAGGGGCTGGGAGGACATGGGGTAGTCCTGGTACCTTCTGTGAGCAGGTAGAGCTAGGGCAGGTGAGCAGAAGCTGAGAGGAAACAGTTGAACCTGGAGCTTCTTGAACCAGGACGAGCTTGTACAGGTGAGCAGGGGCTGCAAGGGCAGGAGGAAGTCCGAGGGATCCTGGGACCAGGTAGAGCTTGGGCAGGTGAACAGGGGCTGGCAGGAATAGGTTGAACCTGGAGCTCCTGGATGAGGAGGAGCTTGTGCAGATGAGAAGGATCTGGAGGGCAGGGAGCAGACTTGGCTGCTCCTGGGAGCAGGTAGGGCTTGGGCCGCTGAGCAGGGGCTGGGAGGGCAGGGAGCATTCCTCTGACCTCCGGGAGCAGGTAGAGCTTTGCAGGTGAGGAGGGGCTGGGAGAGCAGGGGGCAGTCTTGGGAACTCCTGGGATCGGGTAGAGCTTGGGCAGGTCAGCAGGGGCTGAGAGGGCAGGGGGATGAACCTGGACCTCTTGGGAGCAGGTAGAGCTTGTGCAGGTGAGCAGGGGTGGGTAGGACAGGGGGCAGTCCTGGCAGCTCTTGGGAGCAGGTAGGGCTTGGGCAGGTAAGCAGAGTCAGGAGGGCAGGGGACAGACCTGGCAGCTCACTGGAGCAGGTAGAGTTTCTGCAGGTGAGCAGGGCCTAGGAGGGCAGGGAGCACTCCTGGGAGTGCCTGGGAGCAGGTAGAAATTGGGCAGGTGAGCATGGGCTGGGATGCAGGGGTTGAACGTGGAACTCCTGGGAGCAGGAGGGGCTTGGGCAGGTGAGCAGGGTCTAGGAGTTCAGGGGGCAGTCCTGGGAGCTTCCGCGAGTTGGTCAATCTCGGGCAGGTAAGCAGGGACTCAGAGGCCTGGAGCAGCCCTGGGACCATCTGGGAGCAGGGCGAGCTTGGGCAGGTGAGCCGGGCCAGGGGGGATGCAGGACAGGGCAGGGGCAACAGAGTGGGGGTGAGCTCAGGGGAGCCCCAGGCTCGAGGGAGGGGCCGATATAGGGCTAGCCAGGCTGGAAAGTGGGCTCCTGGGGGGAAGGTCTCCAGGACTGCGGGGGCAGGGGCAGGGCTGAACAGACGCCATGGGTCACAGGGCTCGGGCCCACGGGCCCCAGCCCTGGTCGAGCAAAGTGAGGGGACATAGGACAGAGCAGCTGGAGTCCTGAGTGAGAACTGTGGCACAGGGCAGTGGACCTGGTCGGAGGGTCTGAGGGGCCCTTCTGGGACTGAGCTGGAGCTGCAGGCAATGGCTGAGCAGACGGGGTGTGGGGGGGGTAATGGCCCAGCCGGGTAGGGGCGCCTGGGGTGCTGGCGCCCCGCGGGAGAGGAAGGCCAGGGGCAGGGCTCGGCTGCAGCAGTGCTGCCAGGCAGGCTGGCAGCGGGAAGGGCAGGAGCAGAGGGAGGGCTCTGGCCTGAGCAGGCAGCTGGGAGGCCCAGAGCTGGGCTGCAGGGGCCGGGGCTCTGGGGAAAGCTGCCTCGGGTGAGCTCAGGGCCAAGCCAGGAGCCCCGGTGGAGGAGGGACCGGTGGGCCCAGAGGCCCAGATTTGGAGCCTGGGCCAGGGCCGGAGGGATGGCAGGGGAGGGGCCTCGGAGGAGACTACCTGCCCTCGCCCAGGGAAAGGGGCATGTTGGTGCCAGGGACCAACGCGCACGGGCCTTGACTGCAGAGCTGACCCAGAGGAACGGGGCCTGGAGAGCAAACAGCAGGCCAGGACCAGGGGCCAGGAGCAGAGCATGGGCAGTGGGTGGCAGTGGGTGGCAGTGTCCCTGCCAGGCTGGGGAAGCAGGACGGTGGCCTCAGGGGACCAGCAGAAGCTGGCCAGGAACACAGGCCACCCGCTGGTCGGGCCAGGCACCCACAGGGGCTCTGGGCCCTGGCGGGCTCTCATCCAGGCGGTCACCCAGCTCTGACCAGGCAGCTGCGCCCAGAACCTGCAGCTGCAATGGCAGCGAGCTGGGCGGCTGGTCTGCCGACTTTCTGGAAGCAAGTGGGTGCTGGGCGCAGCGGCCCCGCTCTTCTCGGGGCCCGATTCGCTGCCCGCCCCACAAGGAACAAGGCCCTGGCGGTCACGCAGCCTCCTCTCTTCCAGCCTACAACACAGCTCCATCGGTCTACCCTCTGGCCCCCTGTGGCAGGGACGTGTCTGATCATAACGTGGCCTTGGGCTGCCTTGTCTCAAGCTACTTCCCCGAGCCAGTGACCGTGACCTGGAACTCGGGTGCCCTGTCCAGAGTCGTGCATACCTTCCCATCTGTCCTGCAGCCGTCAGGGCTCTACTCCCTCAGCAGCATGGTGATCGTGGCGGCCAGCAGCCTGTCCACCCTGAGCTACACGTGCAACGTCTACCACCCGGCCACCAACACCAAGGTGGACAAGCGTGTTGGTGAGCGCCTGCGCTGGGGGCGGGAGTGCACGTCAAGACAGGCCGGGGTGAGCCCCCTGCCCGCAGGGACCAGTTCCCAGGATGGAGAGTCCCACCCAGGGTGTCCCCCTCACCTGCAGGCCCAGGCTCAGGGAGGGGTCAACTCGGCACTTCGGAGAGGCCAGGGTGGGCACAGGCGGGACCCCTCCCCCGGCCCTGGGCCCCCAGCAGCACGTGATGCTCTGGCATGTACCAAGACCTGACCCTGACCTGAGCCCAGCCCTGGGCCCTCCCCACCCCCAGTGACCCTGTGTGTTCTCTCTGCAGACATCGAACCCCCCACACCCATCTGTCCCGAAATTTGCTCATGCCCAGGTGAGTCAGTCGGGCCTGACCCTCCTCCCTGAAGAGGTGGCCCGAGCTGGGTCTCAACACGAGGGTGCACGGGTGCCCAGGAGCACCCCAGGCCAGGTGCTGACCCCACACTGTGTCTCCTCCACCAGCTGCAGAGGTCCTGGGAGCACCGTCGGTCTTCCTCTTCCCTCCAAAACCCAAGGACATCCTCATGATCTCCCGGACACCCAAGGTCACGTGCGTGGTGGTGGACGTGAGCCAGGAGGAGGCTGAAGTCCAGTTCTCCTGGTACGTGGACGGCGTACAGTTGTACACGGCCCAGACGAGGCCAATGGAGGAGCAGTTCAACAGCACCTACCGCGTGGTCAGCGTCCTGCCCATCCAGCACCAGGACTGGCTGAAGGGGAAGGAGTTCAAGTGCAAGGTCAACAACAAAGACCTCCTTTCCCCCATCACGAGGACCATCTCCAAGGCTACAGGTGCATGGGGTGAGAGGCAGGGAGGGTCCCGTGGGGCCACCTGGGGGGACCATCATGCTAACAGAGGTGTCTGGCCTCACAGGGCCGAGCCGGGTGCCGCAGGTGTACACCCTGCCCCCAGCCTGGGAAGAGCTGTCCAAGAGCAAAGTCAGCATAACCTGCCTGGTCACTGGCTTCTACCCACCTGACATCGATGTCGAGTGGCAGAGCAACGGACAACAAGAGCCAGAGGGCAATTACCGCACCACCCCGCCCCAGCAGGACGTGGATGGGACCTACTTCCTGTACAGCAAGCTCGCGGTGGACAAGGTCAGGTGGCAGCGTGGAGACCTATTCCAGTGTGCGGTGATGCACGAGGCTCTGCACAACCACTACACCCAGAAGTCCGTCTCCCAGACTCCGGGTAAATGAGCCACTCGCTGCACCCCACGTGCTCTCGGGTCCCAAGAGCTCACCTGAGCCCCAGCGCTGTGTACATACGTCCCGGGCCAGCATGAAATAAAGCACCCAACACCACCCTGGCACCCGCAACGCTGTCATGGTTCTTTCCGAGGCAGAGCCCCAGTGCAGGCGCCACCCGCGGGGCCAGGGACAGGACAGGCTCTGGGCCAGAGGCGTCCCCGTGGCATCGGGGGCAGCGGTCCCACCTGGGCCAGACCCGTTCAGTGGGGGTCTGAACAGGCCCCCTGGGGGCTGCCCGAGGCAAAGGAGGGAGCTTTGCCTGAGGCGGCCTCTCCTGCGGGCTGCCCTCCTGGCACACCTGCTCCGGCTGCTGTGTGTGGACGGACGGGTGAAGCCCTCCAGGCCCCCTCGGGGAAATGACTGCCCAGGTCGTCCCGCCTCTGTCCAAGCCCAAGCTCAGGGGCAGTGGCCCGTCCTTGTCCCCAGGTTGCCTGTCTCCTGGGTCTCCTGTGCCCACAGGGTGGGGACGGCCCTGCTCCTCCCGCAAACACCCGACATCAGGCCCCCACCCCGCCTCAGGCCACGGGGCTCTGCCCTGCTGGTCCCCGCAGGGGGCCAGGCCTGGGCACTCGTGGCAACACTCACCCCTGTGTCCCACAGGGGCAGAGGTAGGCAGCCCAGAGTGTCCAGGGGAGGGACAGTCCCAGACACCCCCAGGAGTGGAGCCCAGACCCACTGATATCAAGCCCCTCCCACCGAGCTGCCCAGCTCCCCCCCACCCCACCGCCTTCCTCCACTCGCACACCCGGGCTCTCGCACACGCATGCACGCCGCCCCCACCTCCCAGCACACCCGCCCACCGCCTGCATCCACATGCACACACACCCGGGCACACACACACCTACCCACGCACACATGTGTACACCCCCGGGCCCTCACAGACCAGAGCATGGAGCTGGGTCTCACACACCCTCACCGGGGACACCAGCCCGGCCCCATCCCCCGAGGCCCCACGGGCTGCTCAGCCACACTGGCACACTAGACCACACGGACCCGCTCCGACGCCCGGCCCCGCTCTTCCCCTGGCACCTACGCCCCCTCCGGAACAAGCAGAAATCCCCAGCCCGCTTGTCCCCAGCACAGCCGCCCCCGCGGCCTGGGGAAACACACCCCAAGGCCGTCTCGGCCCTTCCCTGGGCCAGAGCCCACCGGGCCCCTGCTCGGCTGACCTTCCACCCTCTGGGCCTGGCCCCCTCGGAGAGAGGGCGGGGCCTGAGCCACTGGCCTGCACGGTCAGGACACCCCCTCCCAGACGGTCCCCATGCTCGGGGGCCCCCACCAGAGGAGAGGGGGCAGGACATCCCTGGCCAGGCTGAGACTCAGCCCAGGATGCAGGACTGGGGGGCCGGGGCCGGGGCCAGGCACTGAGCTCAGCCGGGGGGTCCCCCACCTGGAGCCACCCCAGGCCCCGCGGGCTGGCACAGCACTGACCACCCCTCCCCGTGCAGAACTGCTCCTGGAGGAGAGCTGTGCCGACGCCCAGGACGGGGAGCTGGACGGGCTCTGGACCACCATCTCCATCTTCATCACGCTCTTCCTGCTCAGCGTGTGCTACAGCGCCACCGTGACGCTCTTCAAGGTGAGCGGGCCAGCCCCGCTGTCACCCGTGCCCCGGAGCCCCCTGCCGGCCCCTCCCTGGCCCTCCCTGTGGCCACGCTGTCACTGTGACGGCCCCTCCCTGTACCCGCCCTGGCCTCTGGTCCTCTCCGGGACACGGTGGCTGTCGGGGACCGCGGGGCTGGCAGGCGGACCCTGGGGGGCGGTCCACGTGCGGCGCGGGCCGCCCTCACCCCGTGCGCCCTGCAGGTGAAGTGGATCTTCTCGCCGGTGGTGGAGCTGAAGCGGACCATTGTCCCCGACTACAGAAACATGATCGGGCAGGGGGCCTAGGGCGCCCTCCAGGGCGGCCAGGGCCGCCCCAGACCCGACAGGACCGCGTCCGTCGGCTCCTGCTGCTCCGCCTGCGCCAGGCCTGCCTCCGCCCTCTGACCTCGTCCACCTCTGGCTCTCGGCCACCTCGCCCGCACCTCTGCCCTTGGGCATCGCGGCCCCCTCAGAAGGCGCCCCGCACCCCCACCGCCCCTCGGAAGCCTGAGTGGGCAGCAACTCGGGCCCCGACCTGACTTGATGGACACCCACCACCACCAGCCCCCGCCAGAGCCACGGGATACCGCCGGGGCCACGTGTCCTCACCAGGAACGCCCGGCTCAGCCAGCAGGTCCAGCCGTCCACGAGGAGACCGGCGTCCAGCGGCTGACGGGACAGGGCCCGAGCTCCCTGTGGACCCCGTCCAGACCGGGCTCCAGAGGCAGAGTCCCCGAGAGGAGGCTCCTGTGTCACAGCCTGGAGTGGGAACAGCTGCCCCCAACGCCAGCATCTCCCAGCAGGGAAGTTCCCAGACGGGCCACCAACAGGCGCTCAGGTCACCTCCAGCCCAGGGCACTCGAGGGAGGAGGACCTGGGCCCGAGGCCACGGCAGGAGCCCCGGTGGGGACAGAGCGGCCCTGCCCAGGGAGGCCGTGAGGTGCCGCCAGACCGGCCTCCTGGAGGGGGTCCCGCTGACTCGGACCCCCGCAGGCAGGATGGGCCCTCACTGGATGCAGGCGGGGGTGGAGGGGCCACCCAGGGTACAGGGCAGCCAGCCCACCCCGAGGTCCGCGGCCTGAGTCACGTCTATCGGACCATCCGTCCATCCAGCAGGAGATCCTTCCGCCTGCCCCGGGGCCTGGGTGAGAGGTGAAGAACCCCCAGGAGGGAGCCCCAGGCCGCGGACCCCCAAGCCAGCCCCGCACTGACTCTCCCGCCCTGTCTCTGCGGGAAACCCAAGTGGGTTCATGGCATCCGGGGAGCAGCCTCGGGACTGGGAGGGAAGGCTCGTCTGCCGAGCTGTGGTCGCTCTTTCTCCTTGGTGAGTGTCTGGAGCCCAGGCACTCTCCTCACTGTTGCTCTCATTTTTCACAGCAATAAACCACTTTTACAACCCCTCAGCTCACTGGGACCTCTGCCTGTGTCACCCGCCACCCCCCCGAATCCCAACCTGGCCGCCCTCCCCCAACCTCCCCCCCACAGCGTTTCCCCCCACCACCCCCAAGCCTCCTGGGCACAGCGGCCAGCCTGGGGCCTGGCGGGGCCACGAGCAACTCGCATGTGTTGGCTGTGTCATCAGCCTGTGCTGCTGTCGCAAACCCCGCAGCCAGTGGTGTGGACGGACAAACTGCACCAACTCAGAGCTGAGACTTAGGTCTTCCTGGGGTGACATGAGGCCGCAGCCGGGGAGGCAGCACTGCAGGGAGCTCGCAGGTACCGCTCGCTCCAAGCAGGAGGGGACTGAATGTGTGTGACAGGAGGGAGGGCCTGGGAAGGCCAGGCCAGGGGGGTATCGGGGGACAGAGGTCGGGAAAAGGGCTGGCCCAGGGAGCAGAGCTGGACCCGGCTCAAGCGCTCAGGACAGACGGGTCAGGGAGAAGGATGCGGGGGGGGCGGGGCGCAAAGGGGACCGGGGCTGGAGGGGACAGGACTCTCCCAAAAGGGCAGAGCAGGGGGCCCGGCTGCCCGTGCTTCCTAGTCACAGCTCCAGGAAGGGGGACAGGGCCAGCCCGGGGCTGTCCCAGGGAGGCATTTGACGGGAGCCGGGTCACCTGGGGACATGACCTGGGCCACTGAATGCTGGCGCTGAAAGCCTCTCGAGGCGAGGGGAGGAGCCCCAGGCCGAGGCCAGCACCACGGTTTCCCAGGCCAGGAGCTGTGGTCCTGCTCAGCCTGGCCCAGAGCCCAGGGCATCGGCAAGGGCCCCTCCAGCGTCCCGCAGGGAACAGGATGGAGACGGAGCCAGAGCAGCATGCAGGGAACGGACTGCGTCGCTCCAGGGGTCCCTGAACCAGACACGGGGAGGCCGGGACGTGCGGCCAGAGCATGGACGTGGGGTGGACAGCAGAGGCCAGGCATGCAGGGCACGGAGCGCCCTCCGCCTCCAGGTTCTGGGGGCTCAGGCCACGGTCCTGGGGCTCACCCCACACCCTCCGTTTCCCTCACCCTAAACGTCTAGCCAAACCTGAACGTGCCCATGGGCCACGCAGCCTGCTCAGCCCCAGGCCCTGGCCCTCACGTCTGTCCCCGCACCAGCCATCAGCCCCTGGCCGGCCCACTCCCGCGGGACCGCCAGGATGGCGACAGCGGGGCTGGCCCCCGCACCCTCGAGAACTCCCCCACCGGACCCAGGCCTCCCACCCTGACCCCCAGCAACGCCTCATCCCACGGCAACCCCACCTCTCCACGTGCCCCGCGCACCCCGAGCCCAGGGCCCGACGCCAGCCCCTGAGCCCCTCGGGCTCCCCTGAGTGAGCCTGAAGCCAGACCCCCGCGGCCTCCTGACCCCTAGACCCCCAGCATTAGCTTTGCACACTCCGGTGCCATCTCACCTTGCCCACGCACACCCACATCTGCGTCGTACACACACACACACACCCCCACGGGCACATGGACGTCCAGGATTTCCAGCTCAGCCCCAAAGCCGAGGGCACTAAGGGGCCCCTCCGATCACAGCCCCCACGCCCCCCCAACTTGGGGCCACTCCCGGAAGAGCGTGGCTCCCCCGCAGAGAGACCCCCGCTGGACGTGGGTGCCGACCACCCATTCGCACTGAACCACCCTCGAAACAGAGCGCGGGCCCACGGTCCAGCCCACACTCAGAGCCCACCGCCAAAGCGAGGGCTCAGAGGCCAAGGCCGGCCCACGGTCCCCGTGCACCCTGCTCCGGAGTCCGAAGCCAGCCCAGCCCCGCCAGGCCTCCCTCCCCAGGCTCAGCCCGCCCCTCCCTGCCCCCAGCTCCCAGTGCCCGTGCCCCCCGTGCCCAGCCCAGTCCCTGTGCCCACCCCCACCCCTGCGGTCCACCCTCCCTGCTGGCCACCCCAGGCCCCAGGCCTGCAGAATGAGGAGGCAGAGAAGCCTTCTGGGGAGAGGCCGTGGGACCCTGGGGCTGCGGGCAAGGCCCTCGGGGTGGGAGGGGGCCCTCACGGAAGGAGCTTCCCGGGGGGTCCACGCGGCCACCGTCTCGGCCCAGCTGCCCCACCCCCACTCACCGTGGCCTCGCCGGGGCCTCGCTCCTTTCTTAGCAAAGCTCCTTCTCCCTGAGGAAACTGTGCAAGTGGGGGAGGCTGCCCTGGGTATCAGGGCGGCTGGGGTGGGGGCACTGGGGATCTGTGTGTGTGTCGGGGGGTGCACTGTGGCTCTGCACTGACGGAGGTGGGATGAACAGGGGATTTACCGGAGTGGGGTGCACTGGGGATCTGTGCAGGTGCGATGGGATTCCCAGGGAATCGGTTCAGGAGCAGGTGGCTTTGCCCTGGGGATCTGTTTGCATGGGGTGGGGTGCACTGGTATTCTGTGCAGAAGACATGGCGTGCACTAGGGATTCGTGCCGGTGGGGTTGGGGTGCACTGGGGATCTGCGCAGGTGGGGGTGGGGTGAGCTGGCCGGCTCTGCAGGTGGGGTGGGGTACACTGGGGATCTGGGCAGTTGCGGCGGGGTGCAGTGGGGATCTGCGCAGGTGTTGGAGTGCACTGAGGTCTGTAGGGTTGGGGGGCACTGAGTAGCTGTGCAAGTGGGGTGGGAGATGCACCGGGACCGGAAGTGAGGGGGTGGGGTGGGCTGGGATGGGAGCAGGTGGGTGGGGTGCCCTGGGGATCAGGTAGGGGGCCTTCGTGATCACTGGCATTGGCAGGGCAGGGGGTCCGGGCTCTGGCGAGTGAATCTGTACCTAGACGAAGGCCAAAGCACACGTAAATACATCCACACCTCTGACTCTCAGCTGCAGCCGCCCGCCCAGGACACACGACCACCATCCGCAGGAACCAGCCCAGGCGGCGGCTGCGCCCTCTGCCTCAGACCTGCCTCTGTCTACAGGGACAGCCCGCCGGACAGGAGGTGCCCTGGCCACCACACGGGGCCGAGCCGCGCTGGCCGACCCGCTGCCCCTGCCCCACGGCCTCCATCACCACCCCGACACGCCCTGTGGGAAGGAGCCCTCTGCACGCGGGAATCCTTTGAAACGTCGGCGTACGCATCACACAGGGGGTTCACCTGTACTGCCTGTGCGCCTAATGGGCCCTGCTATGCACACGCCACCTTCACAGTAAGAGTGAACACTCCCAGGCGTCGGAGACCCACGGGGCGGCCCCGCCAGCGGGTGGGGGCCGCTCCCTGGGGGCTCAGAACACACGGCCTCGGCTTTGCCCCTGGAAACACGTCCAGTGGAGCAGGAGACACAGGTGTCCGGCAACGGCTCGGGGCCGTGGTTGCAAACGGCGCCCGATGCATCCTGGGACCTGGACCCAAGGAGGGGGCGAGGGGGAAGCTGGCCAAGCCGCCTGGGCAGGGAGGGGATGGCTCCCGGAGGCGGAGGTGAGCAGAGAAGGGGGCGGCGGGGCCGGCCCGGGGCCTGAGCAGCGCCGCGGGCGGGGAGCGTCCTGCTGGGACCACCGCTCTGCCCTGGGCCCGCCCTCCTCGTCCTCACAGGACTGACCTCAAGCCAGGGCTGCCCGCACCTGAAGGGCACGCAGACCACCCCAGGAGGAGACTCCGGGCCTTTCTCTTTTTCGTTTTTTAATTTCATTTGACTTTATTCTATATTATTTTATATTATACCGTTTTAGGGCCACACCCACGGCATTTGGAAGGTCCCAGCCTAGGTGCTGAACCAGAGCGGCAGCAGCCGCCTGCACCACAGCCACAGCAACACCAGAGCCGAGCAGCCTCTGTGACCTACACCGCAGCTCGCGGCGACGCGTCCTCATGGACGCCAGTCGGATTCATTCGCGCCGCGCCATGACGCAAACTCCTCTTTCGCAATTTCTTCCATTGAAGGGTAGTTTTACACCGTCGTAAATTTGCCATGTTGTGTTACTTTCAGGTCCCCGGCACAGCGGCCCGGCCACACACACACATATGCATCCACACCCACGTGCAGACAGGCAGACACACGTCAGGACACATACACAGCGGTGTGTGGAGAGGTTGATCCCAACCTCCTGGCTCATCTCCCCACCTCTCGCCCTGGGGAAGCGTGCGGTGGCCCCATGTCTGCGGGTCCATCGCGGTTTTGCTTCGAGTCCACTCGCACCCCTCCTTTTAATCCCACACGCAGGCAATGCCGCACGATGTCGGTCTCCGTCCGCGTCGCTTCAGCCAGAGGAGCAGGACGACCTCTAGGTCCGACCTCGTGGTGGCAAATGGCATCGCCGCATCCTTTGCACGGCTGAGCGATAACCCGTTGTGCCTGTGCCCCTCACCTTCTGCAACCGTCCGTCCAGACGGACGTTTGGGCCGCTTCCTGTCTTGGTCATTGCGAGGAGTGCTGCGACGGATGCTGGAGAGCCCGTGCGTTTTCACGTTGTGGTTCTCTCCCACTGTGTGCCCAGCACTGGGGTTGCCGCATCGGACGGCAGTTCTGTTCGCAGTGCTTTCAGGAAGCTCAGGCCGCTTTCCGGAGTGGTCGTACCTACGTCCCCACCGACAGCGTAGGGGGTTCCCTTTTCTCCACACCCTCTCCAGTATATACATCCCGTTTGCAGACTTTTTGATGATGGCCACTCTGGCTGGATTGAGGCGCTACCTCATGGCAGTTCTGATTTGCCTTTCTCTAATAATTAGCAACAGTGGGCACCTTTTCATGCGTTTTTGGCCAACTGCACGTCTGTCTTCTTTGGAGAAATGCCTGTGTAGGTCTTTTGCCTCTTTCTTGATGGGATTCTTCATAATCAAGCTGCATGCCTTGTTTGTATGTTTTGGAGATGAATCCCTTGGCGGTCCCTTCATTGGCAAATAATTTCTCCCTTTTTGTAGGTTGTCTCTTTGTTTTGTTTGTGGTTCCCTTTGCTGTGCAAAATATTTTTAAGTTTAATTAGTTCCCATTTGTTTAATTTTCTTTGTATTTCCATTGATCTAGAAGACGTGTCCAAAGAGATATTGCGATGGTTCATGTCAAAGTGTATCCTGCCTATTGTCCTCCAGGACTTACACATATCTGGTGCTACATTTACATCTTTTAATCATTTTGAGGGGTTTGTGCGTGTGTGTGTGTACACCGTTGGAGAATGTTCTACTTTTGCTATTTTACAAGTAGCTGTCCGGCTTTCCCAGCACCATTGATTGAAGAGGCTGTCTCTACTCTATTGAATATTCTTGTTTCTTTGTCATGGACGAATTGACTGTAAGTGCTTGTGTTTATTTCTGGGTTTTCTATCCAGTTCCGCTGATGTGTGTCTCTGTTTCTGTGACAGTGCCATACTGTTTTCATGACTGCAGCTTTGTAGTATAGTCAGAAGTCAGAGATCCTGATTCCACCAGTTCCATTTCTCATACTCAACATGCTTTGGCTATTTGAGGTATTTTGTGCTTCCATACAAATTTAAATTTTTTCTGTTCCAGTTCTGTGCAAAACGCCACTGGCAATTTGATAGGGATGGCGTTGGATGTGTAGATTGCATGGTTACTGCGGTCATTTGGACAATGCTGAGTCTTCCAATCCAGGAGCATGGTCTGGCTTTCCATCTGTTTGTGTCATCTTTGATTGCTTTCATCAGCGTCTTCTAGTCTTCAAAGTACGGGTCTTTTGCCTCTTTAGGTAGGTTTGTTCATAGGTGTTTTATTCTTTTGGATGCATTGATAAGTTTGATTATCCCCCCCCCCCGCCCTTTCTGGCCTTTTGTTGCGAGTGTGTAGACATGCGGTAGATTTCTGGGCATTAGTTTGTATCCTGCCACGGTACCTAATGCACTGATGAGCTCTAGCAGTTCCCTGGTGGTATCTTTAGGACTTCCTACGTGCAGCGCCATGTCCTCTGCAAACAGTGAGAGTCTTACGTTTCTCTTCCAAAAGGACGGCGTTAGTTTCTTTTTCTTCTCTGACTGCTGGGGCTAGGACTTCCACTACCATGTTGAGCACACGGCGGCCAACTATGTGGTGAGGGTGGCCACCCTAGTCTTGGTCCTGATCTTAGTGGAAATGAGTTCAGCTTTTCACCTTGGAGTGTATTAACGGCGGGCTCCTCCTATGGACTGTGTTCTGTTGAGGGGCATTCTCTGAGACCCTGATGCCCCCACGCACAAGTCCGAGGAGCCCTCTGAGGCAGAAGACCCTGGGCTTCCCGGGGGCCCCCGAGCCTCGACGACCTTCTCCCCTGTGGGCATTCTGCCAGCCCGCGTGCCGATTTTATACACCTTTGATTTCCTGGGTGGCATCACTTCTCACTTGAAACCCCTAGAGGGGCTTATGTTTCCTGGATTCGCCCTGGACTGGCACGGCAACAAGTGAAATGTCCTAGCAATACAATCCGATCTCATGAAAAGAGATAAAACTCAAAATAAACAATGTGAACTTACACCTAAACATCTGGAAAAGGAAAAAGAGACAACACCCAATATTAGTAGAGGAAAGAAATCACAAAAATCAGAGCAGAAATCAATGACATAGAGATGAAGAAAATGATACAGAAGATCAATTAAATCAAAATGTGGTTCCTTGAAGACGTCAACAAAATCGACAAATCTTTAGCCAGCTTCCTCAAGAAAAAAAGGGAGAGAGTTCACGTCTATAAAATTAGAAATGAAAAAGAAGTTACAACTGACACCACAGAAATACAAAGGACCAATATCAGTTCTTCCAATCCAGGAGCATGGGCTATATTTCCATTTCTTTGAATCCTCTTTAATTTCCTTGATAATGTTTTATATTTCTCAGCAAATAAGTATTTCACCTCCTTAGTCAGGTTTATTCTGAGGTATGTAATTTGGGGCCTGCTATTTTAAAAGATGTCATAGTTTTCTATTTCTTTGGTAACACTTTATTGTTCCTATACAGAAACGCAACCAATTTCTGAATGTTGCTCTTGTATCCTGCTACTTTGCTAAATTCATTGATCAGTTCAAGCAGTTTATGAGTGGAGACCTTAGGGATTTCTCTGTACAGTGTCATGTCATCTGCACAGAATGACAATTTCACCTCTTCGCTTCCATCTTGGATACCTTTTATTTCTTATGTTTGTCCCTTTGCTGAGGCTAGGACCTCCAATACTATGTTGAATAGAAGTGGTGAGACTGGGCATCGTTGCCTTGTTCGTAAAAGACAGCAATGGTGGTAAGGCTTTCGGCTTTTCTCTGTTAGGATTAAAGTGGCTGTGGGTTTGTGACAAATGGCTTTAATCTTCGACAAAGGAGGCAAGGATATAAAATGGGGAAAAGACAGTCTTTTCAGCAAGTGTTGCTAGCTAAAACGGACAGCCGCATGTACATCAATGAAACTAGAACACACCCTCACAACAGGCACGCACACACACACACACACACACACACACACACACTCTATATGGCTTAAAGACTTAAACAAGACATAACAAAACTCTTAGAAGAGAACACAGGCAAAACATTTTCTGGCATCAACCACACAAATGATTTCTTAGGTCACTCTCCCAAGGCAACAGAAACAAAACCAAAAATAAACCGATGGGATGTAATCAAACGTACAACCTTTTGCACAGCCAAGGAAGCCGTTAAAGAAAAGACAACCTACGGAATAAGAGAAAAGAGTTTCTGACAATGCAACCGACAAGGGCTTAGTCTCTGAAATATACAAACAGCCTACACAACTCAACAGCAAGAAACACCACCCAACTGAAAGACGGGCAGAAGACCTGAATAGACATGTCGCCAAAGAAGACAAAGAGATGGCCAACGGGCACACTAAAAAGTGCTCAACATCACTGTTCATTAGAGAAACGCGACTCAAAACTGCTATGAGGTACCAACTCACACCTCTCAGAATGGCCATCATGAAAAAGCCCACAAATAACAAATGATGGAAGGGGTGTGGAGGCAAGGGAACCCTCCTGCACTGCTGGTGGGAATGTAAACTGGTACAACCACTCCGGAAAGCAGTATGGAGGTACCTCAGGAAACTAAATGTAGAACTACCATATGACCCAGCAATCCCACTCCTGGGGATATATCCACACAAAACTTTCCCTGAAAAAGACACATGCACCCATGTGTGTTCACTGGAGCACTAGTCACGCTCGCCAAGACATGGAAACAACCTAAATGTCCATCGACAGGGGAATGGATTAAGAAGATGTGGTATATATACACACTAGAATACCACTCGGCCGTAAAAACGAACCAAATAATGCCATTGGCAGCAACACGGATGGAACCAGAGACTCTCATACTAAGTGAAGTAAGTCAGAAAGACCAATACCATACGCTATCACGTACGTCTGGAATCTAATATATGGCACAAATAAACCTTTCCACAGAAAAGAAACCCATGGACTTGGAGAAAATACTTGTGGTCGCCAAGGGTGAGGTAGTGGGGTAGACTGGGAGTTTGGGGTTAGTAGATGCAACATATTGCATTTGGCATAGATAAACTATGAGATCCTGCTGGAGAGCACAGGGAGCTGTATCTAGTCCCTTGTGATGGAACATGTTGGAGGATAAAGTGAGAAAAAGAACATATAAATATATACACCACACGCACACACACACACATATATGAATGACTGGGTCACTTTGCCGTAGAGTAGAAATTGACAGAACACAGTAAATCAACTATAACGGAAAAAAATAAAAAACATTAAAAAAAAAAAAACAGATGCTCGTCTCCATGGATTCTGAACACATTTTTGACAGAATTCAACACCCAACTTTTTCTTGATGATTTTTATTTTTTCCACTGCAGGTGGTTTACCCTGCTCTGTTGATTCCACTGTACAGAAAAGTGACAAAGTCACACACATATATATATGTAGACATTCTTTTTCTCACATTATCCTCCATCATGCCCCATCATAGGTGACTAGATAGAGGGAAACTACACCAACATACTAAAAGCCATATATGACAAACCCACAACTATCATCATTCTCAATGGTGAAAACCTGAAAGCATTTCCGCTAAGATCAGGAACAAGACAAGGATGTCTGCTCTCACCACTCTCCTTCCACGGAGTTTTGGAAGTCCTAGCCAGGGCAATTAGAGAAGAAAAGGAATCCAAATCGGAAACGGAGAAGTAACACTACCGCTCTTTACAGGTGACGTGCTGCGATACCTAGAGAATCCTCAAGGCACTACCAGAAACCTCTTAGAGCTCGCCAATGAATTTGGTCAAGCTGCAGGATACAAAATTAACACACAGAAATTGGCTGCCTTGCTCTACGTTAACAATGAAAGAGCAGCGAGAGAAACTAGGGAAACCATCCCACTGAGCAGTGCCTCGAAATGAATGAAATGCCCAGGAATAAACCTACCCAAAGACACAAAGACCTGGACTCTGAAAACCATAAGGCACTGCTGGAAGCAACCAAAGACGACACAAACCGGTGGAAAGCTAGACCATGCTCCTGCCCTGGAAGAATTAATACTGGCAAAAGGGCCATACCACCTAAGGCCACCCTCACTCTCAGTGCAATCCCTATCAAATCTCCAATGGCATTTTCCACAGAACTAAAAGAAAAAGGGTTTTAATTTGCATGGAAACACAAATACCTCACTGACCTGGGCTATACTACAAAGCTGCAGTCATCAAAACGGTATGGCACTGACACTCCCCCCCCAAAAAAGACATACATATCAGTGGAACAGAACAGAAAGCCCAGCAATAAACCCAAGCACCTATGCTCAATCCATCCATGACATAGGAGGCAAGACTATTCAACAGAGAAGGGAGAGTCACTTCACTAAGTGGTGCTGGGGAGCTGGACAGCTCCACGTAAAGAATGAAACCAGAACTCTCCCGAACGCCAAACACACCAAAAAAAATAAATAAATAAAAAAAATAAAAAAACCCTCAAAACAAATGAAACTCCTAAACGTAAGACTGGATACCTATAACTCACAGAGGAAAACAGGCAGAACGTTCTTTGACATAAATCACAGCAACATCTTATTTGATCCACCTCCTGGAATAACTACAATAAAGACAAAAGTGGAGTTCCCGTCACGGCTCAGTGGTAACCAAATCTGACTAGGAACCATGAGGTTGCGGGTTCAATCCCTGGCCTTGATCAGTGGGTTAAGGATCCGGCATTGCCATCAGCTGTGGTGTAGGTTGCAGACGCGGCTCGGATCCCACGTTGCTGTGGCTCTGGTGCAGGCCGACAGCTACAGCTCCAATTCGACCCCTAGCCTGGGAACCTCCACATGCCATGGGTGCGGCCCTGGAAAAGACAAAAAGACGGGAAAAAAATGAAAGAGAGAAAGAAGGAAAGAAGGAAAGGAGGAAAGAAGGAAAGGAGGAAGAAAGAAAGAAAGAAAGAAAGAAAGAAAGAAAGAAAGAAAGAAAGAAAGAAAGAAAGAAAGAAAGAAAGAAAGAAAGGAAGGAAGGAAGGAAGGAAGGAAGGAAGGAAGGAAGGAAGGAAGGAAGGAAGAAAGAAAGAAAGAAAGAAAGACAGACAGACAAAAGTAAACCAATGAGATCTAATTAAACTCAAAAGCTTTTGAAAAGCAAAAGAAACCATTTTAAAAGAGAAAAACAGGAGTTCCCGTCCTGGCTCAGGGGTTAACGAATCTGACTAGCATCCATGAGGAGGCAGATTTGATCCCTGGCCTCACTCAGCAGGTTAAGGATCCGGCATTGCCATGAGCTGTGAGCTGTGGTGTAGGCCAGCAGCCGTAGCTCCAATTCAACCCCTAGCCCGGGAACCTCCATATGCCACAGGTGGGGCCCTAAAAACCAAAAAAGACAAAGGAAAACAACCCACAGAATGGGACAAAATCTTTGCAAACAATGCAGCCCACCAAGGCTCAATCCCCAAAATATACAAACACTCTACAACTCAACAACAACAAAAAACAAACCAACAAACAACCCAATCGATAAATGGGCAGAAGACCTAAATAGACATTTCTCCAAAGAAGACATACAGATGGCCAGAAGACACATGAAAAAATCCTCAACAGCACTAATTTTTAGGGAAATGCAAATCAAAACTGCAATGAGGCACCACCTCACGCTGGTCGGAATGGCCATCATTAAGAGTCAGCTAACAGCAAATGCTGGAGAGGGTGAGGAGAAGAGGGACCCCGCCTTCACTGTTGGTGGGAATGCAACTTGGTACAAGCACTGTGGAAAACAGTATGGAGGAACCTCAGAAAACTGAACGTAAAACCACGATTGAACCCAGAAATCTCACCCCTCGGCCTGTATCTCGATACGACTTTCAGTCAAAAACTTACATGCACAACTATGGACTTTGCAGAAGGGTTCAAAATGGGCAGGACATGAAAACACTCAAACGCCCATCAACAGACGAACGGATTAAGATGTGGTTCTCACACAAAGTAAGAACTACGTCTCAGCCGTAAAAAAGGACCAAGTCACGCCATTTGCAGCAACGTGGATGGAACTAGAGACTCTCACACTGAGTGAAGTAAGTCAGAAAGAGAAAGACAGAGACCACATGACACCACTTATATGTGGAATCTAAAATACGGCGCGAATGATCCTGCGGACAAAACAGAGACAGAGCATGGTCATGGAGAGCAGCCTTTGCTTTCCAGGGGGAGGGAGAGAAGAGATTGACAGGGGGTTTGGAGCTGGTAGATGCAACTGGTCACATTGAAAACGAGTAAGTGATGGGTCCTACTGGGCAGCACACGGAACAGTGCCCGGCCTCTTGCGTTAGAACGTGAGAGAGGAAGGAGAGTGTGAAAAGAAAAAGAAGGTAAATGTATGTACAGCTGTACAAGGGTAATTGAAGGAACGTTGTAAATCAACTCTGGTTTTTAAAAAAAAAAAAAAATTTAAAGAAAGAAAACGTTCTCCAGAGGCAGAACGAGAAGGTGGAACGGCCGACAGGTCTCTGTCCTGCAGCGGCCGCTGACACGACCCCAGGACAGCGGAAATGAGACCCAGGCTGCCTGTCGGGCACACGGCGGCCGCCCCGGCACCCTGGTGATCCTGTGCAGCACGAGGTGCCCAGTAGAGGGGTGGGCAGGGCAGGGCAGGGCAGGGCAGGACCTGGGGACGCGGCCGCAGCAGGTGGGCTCCAGCCAGGAAGGAGCCACGAGTGGGGTGGGGTCTGCTCGCTGGGCTGGAGGCAGGGAGGGCACCTCGGCTCCAACATCCCAGCCGGGGACCCGGCCAGAGGAAGGGGCTGCGAGGATGTCTTCCAAGCATCTCTTTGCTCTTGGAACCACGTGGCGAAGCTTTCTGAAAGCAGACCAGACTGCAGCACCACGGTTTCTATTGTGAAGGGATTTTTCCAGAAGGAGTGGGACCTTGCGAACGGGGATGTGGACACAGGGTGGCTTCTGATCGAGCCCAGGGCCCTGTGCAGCCAAGTCTCATGGTCACGCCGTCCCGGCCGGACCAGCCTGCCCCCCACGCGGACCCGGGGAAGGCAGGGGTCCCATGACCAGCACGAGAACGACTGACTCGCCTTGACCTCAAGCCACCTCCAGGACCAGGGGCAGACGGCCCGGCACCACGAGGAGGAGGCAGAGCCCCGGGCAGGGCCCACTTGCCACTTCACCTCGCCAGAGAGCCGGGCAGATGGCGGCACGCGACTCTTGGGGCCTGACGGCCCCGAGCCCAGACGCTCTCGGGGCTTTGGCCAGACTCGCAGGGCTGCTGAGCCAAGCAGAGGCTACAAAGCTCCACGGGCTTCCAGGGCAACCGCTAGAGACACGTGGGCACAGCTCGCAGAGCCGGTGACCCACGGGCCAGATGGGAACCTCCCTCCTGTGCCCCCTCAAGGCGTCTCCCGGAACGGTGGCCTCCCACGGCGCTGGACGGGGCTCGGGGCAGGCCCGAGGCAGCACGGCGCCCACACCGTCCACTGGCCGCTTGGAAGGATTCAGCCAACACCACCCCAGGCCCGCTGCACAGCCGGGGTGGGGGCTGAGACGTCCCTCAGGGGTCCCCAGTCCCAGCCTGATGCTGAAGTTACAGGACGGCCCAGGGGCGCCCAGGGGACAGGGGGAGCTGCGGCCCTCCACGAATGAGGACAGAGGGTCCCTGACCCCCACGCACGGCCGGCAGGTCTCGGTCCACGCAGAGCAGTGAGCGGCTGCCCGCCAGCCCGCTCTCGGCCGGGCACCACCTTCACAACCCCTGGGAACTCTGTCCCCACGTGGGCAGCACGGGCCTGGGTCTGGGCAGCAGGCTGGGCCCAGCCACACACGCGGGGGTCACAAGAGGTGCCCGGTGGGGTCGGGCAACCAAGGGCTCACACTAGGGGCCTGGCACCCGGGCTGCAGTGGGCCAGGCGGCATAATCCCCGTGGGACATAGAGAACCACGACGTCCTGAGTTCCCGCACCCTCCCCACCGCTCACCCACCCCACACACCCACATGAGCCGCCAGGGCACTGTCTGGACTCCCCCAGGCCCTCTGGGACAGAAAGCAACCAGAAGAAAAGGGAACTTCAGGAAGCAGCCGGGCCACCCGGTTTCAATCCCATTCTTAGTGTGCAGGGCTGTGGGCAGGAAGGTCGTGCCTCCAGGGACCAGACACCCACCCAAGGAAGCAGGGCTGCAGGCACAGAGCACAGACACAAGGAGCCACTTGCACCTGGGGCCAGAGCAGGAGGGGCCCGGAGCCCGGGGCAGCAGGGGAGCCACCTCCTCGGCCCCCACACTCGGTGCGTGGGGTTCACGAGGACCAGGGGCAGGGGCAGCTGTGGGGGGACGAGGAGGGGAGACCCCACAGCAGGGCTGCAGCCGACCCAGCCCAGGGAACGCAGCCTGCACGCCGGTCATGTCGCCCGCCCAGCACAGGGACCAGGGAGCCCTGGCAGGGGCACGCCCACGCCAACAGAGCTGGCGCCCCAGAGGCCAGGGGAGGTCGGTGGGGCTGCCAGGCTCTGCGGAACATGATGGGCTGGGGTCAGAGGCCTGAGGGATCTGCTCGGCCAGGTTGCTGGAGGCACAGGGCTGGGCAGGGGCTGAGGACGAGGCCAGGATGGACAGGTGGGTCTGGGCGGAGGACCCAGGGAAGAGACAGACACAGCGCAGGGGACAAAGAGGTCACCTGGGGTTGCAGGGTCCTGTCCCGGCTGCCGGAGCCCGCTTGAGCCCCAGGGCAGGTATGAAAGCAGTAACTGTCGGGTCCCGGGGAAGGAGCCAGGGCCACGGGCAGCAGGTGAGCCGGGAGCAGAGCAGGCAGGGCGGGCCGGGCTCCTGTGTGCCCAGAGCTGGCAGCACAGGGACTGAGCCTAAAGCTCCACAGGCCGCAGGAGGGCTGACGGGAGCCAGGGGCCTGAGGGCAGGAGCGGGAGCCAGGGGCTGGGAGCTGGGCGCCAGTGCAGCTGAGCCAGCAACTAGAGGGAGCCAGGGACCAGACAGGCTCCAAGGGTGGTCGCGGCGAGAAGAGGGTGAGCTCAGAAGGGTCAGGAGCCCCTCCGGGAGGGGACCAGGTGGGACAGAGGCTCTGCCAGGGGGACGCTACCCAGAGAGGGTGGGCACCCAGGGCTCCGGGAACAAAGGCCAGCCCTGGGAAAGAAAGGAAGCCAGGAGTGGAGCTAGACAAGGCTGAGGGTTCGGGGGCAGGAAGAGGGGTGGTGACGCTGAGGCCCAGGAGCCCCAGGGAAAGGGGCAGGTAGGCTGCAGGTGAGCAGGGAACCGGGAGGGCGGAAGAGCTGTCCTTAGAGCTGCTGGGAACACATAGAGCTGGTGCAGGTGAGGAGGGGTTGGGAGGGCAAGGGGGCTGAACCTGAAGCTCCTCGGAACTGGTAGAGCTTGTGCAGATGAGCAGGGGCTGGGAGGGCAGGGGGCAGCCCTGGGACCACCTGAGAGCTGTAGATCTTGGGCAGGTGAGCACAAACTGGTAGGGCAGGGGAAGAACCTGCAGTTCCTGGGAGCAGGAGGAGCTTGTGCAGGTGAGCAGGGGCTGGAGGGCAGGGGGCTAAACCTGGAGCTATTGGGAAGAGGTTAGGCTTGTGCAGGCAAGCAGGGGGTGGGAGGGCGAGGGTCAGTCCTGGGAGCCCTTGCGAGCCGGTAGAGCCCAGGCAGGTGAGCAGGGGCTTGCGGGCAGGGAGCATCCCTGCGATGAGTTTGTGCAGGTGAGCAGGGGGTGGGAGGGTAGGGAGCCGTCCTAGCAACTCCTGGGAGCTGGTAGAGCTTGGGGAGGTAAACAGGGGCTGGGAGTGCAGGGGGCACTTCTGGGAGCAATTAGCACTCTGGCAGGTGAGTAGGGGCTCGGAGGGCAGGGAGCAGCCCTGGGAGCTCCTTGGAGCAGGTAGAGCTTGGGCAGGTGAGCAGGGGCTGGGAGGGCAGGGGGCAGTCCTAGCAACTCCTGGGAGCTTGTAGAGCTTGTGCAGGTGAGCAGGGGCTGGGAGGGCAGGGGGCAGCCCTGGGAGCAGTAGACCTTGGGCAGGTGAGAACGAGCTGGTAGGGCAGGGGAATGAACCTGGAGTTACTGGGTCAGGAGGAGCATGTGCAGGTGAGCAAGGGCTGGAGGGCAGTGGGCTAAACCTGGAGCTATTGGGAAGAGGTTAGGCTTGTGCAGGCGAGCAGTGGGTAGGAGAGCAAGGGTCAGTCCTGGGAGCCCTTGCGAGCCGGTAGAGCCCAGGCAGGTGAGCAGGGGCTGGGAGGGCAGGGAGCATCCCTGGGACCTCCTGGGAGCAGGTAGAGCTTGTGCAGGTGAGCAGGGGGTGGGAGGGTAGGGAGCCGTCCTAGCAACTCCTGGGAGCTGGTAGAGCTTGGGGAGGTGAACAGGGGCTGGGAGTGCAGGGGGCACTTCTGGAAGGCCCTGGGAGCAATTAGCGCTCTGGCAGGTGAGTAGGGGCTCAGAGGGCCGGGAGCAGCCCTGGGAGCTCCTTGGAGCAGGTAGAGCTTGGGCAGGTGAGCAGGGGCTGGCAGGGTGGGGAGCAGTCCTAGCAACTCCTGGGAGCTGGTAGAGCTTGGGCAGGTGAGCAGGGGCTGGGAGGGCAGGGAGCAGTCCTGGGAACTCCTGCGAGCAGGTAGAGCTTGTGCAGGTGAGCAGGGGCTGGGAGGGCAGGGGGCAGCCCTGGGAGCAGTAGACCTTGGGCAGGTGAGAACGAGCTGGTAGGGCAGGGGAATGAACCTGGAGTTACTGGGTCAGCAGGAGCATGTGCAGGTGAGCAAGGGCTGGAGGGCAGTGGGCTAAACCTGGAGCTATTGGGAAGAGGTTAGGCTTGTGCAGGCAAGCAGGGGGTGGGAGGGCGAGGGTCAGTCCTTGGAGCCCTTGCGAGCCGGTAGAGCCCAGGCAGGTGAGCAGGGGCTGGGAGGGCAGGGAGCAGTCCTAGCAACTCCTGGGAGCAGGTAGAGCTTGTGCAGGTGAGCAGGGGGTGGGAGGGTAGGGAGCAGTCCTGGGAACTCCTGCGAGCAGGTAGAGCTTGTGCAGGTGGGCAGGTGTGGGAGAGCAGGGGGCTGAACCTGGAGCTTCTCAGAACTGGTAGAGCTTGTGCAGATGAGCAGGGGCTGGGAGGGCAGGGGGCAGCCCTGGGATCAGTAGACCTTGGGCAGGTGAGAACGAGCTGGTAGGGCAGGAATTAACCTGGAGTTCCTGGGTCAAGAAGAGCTTGTGCAGGCAAGCAGGGGCTGAAGGGCAGGGGGCTAAACCTGGAGCTATTGGGAAGAGGTTAGGCTTGTGCAGGCGAGCAGGGGGTGGGAGGGCAAGGGTCAGTCCTGGGAGCCCTTGCGAGCTGGTAGAGCCCAGGCAGGTGAGCAGGGGCTGGGAGGGCAGGGAGCATCCCTGGGACCTCTTGGGAGCAGGTAGAGCTTGTGCAGGTGAGCAGGGGGTGGGAGGGTAGGGAGCCGTCCTAGCAACTCCTGGATCTGGTAGAGCTTGGGGAGGTGAACAGGGGCTGGGAGTGCAGGGGGCAGTCCTGGGAGCCCCTGGGAGCAATTAGAGCTTGGGCAGGTGAGCAGGAGCTTGGAGTCTAAGGGGCTAAACTGGAGCTATTGGGAAGAGTTTAGGCTTGTTCAGGTGAGCAAGGGGTGGGAGTAGAGGGGGCATTCCTAGGAGCTCCCGCGAGTTGGTCAATCTCGGGCAGGTAAGCAGGGGCTCAGAGGGCTGGAGCAGCCCTGGGACCATCTGGGAGCAGGGCGAGCTTGGGCAGGTGAGCCGGGCCAGGGGGGATGCAGGACAGGGCAGGGGCAACAGAGTGGGGGTGAGCTCAGGGGAGCCCCAGGCTCGAGGGAGGGGCCGATATAGGGCTAGCCAAGCTGGAAAGTGGGCTCCTGGGGGGAAGGTCTCCAGGACTCCGGGGGCAGGGGCAGGGCTGAACAGACGCCATGGGTCACAGGGATCGGGCCAACGGGCCCCAGCCCTGCTCCAGCAAAGTGAGGGCACATGGGACAGGACGGCTGGAGTCTTAAGTGGGAACTGCGGCACAAGGCAGTGCACATGGTTGGGGGATCCAAGCGGCCCTTATGGGCCTGAGCCAGGACTGCAGGCAACGGCCGAACAGAACAGGAGGGAGAGGACCGGCCCAACCGGGCAGGGGTGCATGGGGTGCTGGCGCCCCGCGGGAGAGGAAGGCCAGGGGCAGGGCTCGGCTGCAGCAGTGCTGCCAGGCAGGCTGGCAGCGGGAAGGGCAGGAGCAGAGGGAGGGCTCTGGCCTGAGCAGGCAGCTGGGAGGCCCAGAGCTGGGCTGCAGGGGCCGGGGCTCTGGGGAAAGCTGCCTCGGGTGAGCTCAGGGCCAAGCCAGGAGCCCCGGTGGAGGAGGGACCGGTGGGCCCAGAGGCCCAGATTTGGAGCCTGGGCCAGGGCCGGAGGGATGGCAGGGGAGGGGCCTCGGAGGAGACTACCTGCCCTCGCCCAGGGAAAGGGGCATGTTGGTGCCAGGGACCAACGCGCACGGGCCTTGACTGCAGAGCTGACCCAGAGGAACGGGGCCTGGAGAGCAAACAGCAGGCCAGGACCAGGGGCCAGGAGCAGAGCATGGGCAGTGGGTGGCAGTGGGTGGCAGTGTCCCTGCCAGGCTGGGGAAGCAGGACGGTGGCCTCAGGGGACCAGCAGAAGCTGGCCAGGAACACAGGCCACCCGCTGGTCGGGCCAGGCACCCACAGGGGCTCTGGGCCCTGGCGGGCTCTCATCCAGGCGGTCACCCAGCTCTGACCAGGCAGCTGCGCCCAGAACCTGCAGCTGCAATGGCAGCGAGCTGGGCGGCTGGTCTGCCGACTTTCTGGAAGCAAGTGGGTGCTGGGCGCAGCGGCCCCGCTCTTCTCGGGGCCCGATTCGCTGCCCGCCCCACAAGGAACAAGGCCCTGGCGGTCACGCAGCCTCCTCTCTTCCAGCCCCCAAGACGGCCCCATCGGTCTACCCTCTGGCCCCCTGCGGCAGGGACGTGTCTGGCCCTAACGTGGCCTTGGGCTGCCTGGCCTCAAGCTACTTCCCCGAGCCAGTGACCGTGACCTGGAACTCGGGCGCCCTGACCAGTGGCGTGCACACCTTCCCATCCGTCCTGCAGCCGTCAGGGCTCTACTCCCTCAGCAGCATGGTGACCGTGCCGGCCAGCAGCCTGTCCAGCAAGAGCTACACCTGCAATGTCAACCACCCGGCCACCACCACCAAGGTGGACAAGCGTGTTGGTGAGCGCCTGCGCTGGGGGCGGGAGTGCACGTCGAGACAGGCCGGGGTGAGCCCCCTGCCCGCAGGGACCAGTTCCCAGGATGGAGAGTCCCGCCCAGGGTGTCAGGGCCTCTCACCTCTGTCCCCTTCACCTGCAGGCCCAGGCTCAGGGAGGGGTCAACTCGGCACTTCGGAGAGGCCAGGGTGGGCACAGGCGGGACCCCTCCCCCGGCCCTGGGCCCCCAGCAGCACGAGCTGCTCTGGGATGTACCAAGACCTGACCCTGACCTGAGCCCAGCCCTGGGCCCTCCCCACCCCCAGTGACTCTGAGTGCTCTCTCCTCAGGAATACACCAGCCGCAAACATGTCCCATATGCCCAGGTAAGAAACTCGGGCCTCGCCCTCCTCCCCAAGGAGGTAGCCTGAGCCCAGGTTCGGCCCGAGGGGGGACAGGTGCCCAGGATGACCCCAGGCCACGAGCTGACCCGCACTCTGTCTCCCCCACCAGGCTGTGAAGTGGCCGGGCCCTCGGTCTTCATCTTCCCTCCAAAACCCAAGGACACCCTCATGATCTCCCAGACCCCCGAGGTCACGTGCGTGGTGGTGGACGTCAGCAAGGAGCACGCCGAGGTCCAGTTCTCCTGGTACGTGGACGGCGTAGAGGTGCACACGGCCGAGACGAGACCAAAGGAGGAGCAGTTCAACAGCACCTACCGTGTGGTCAGCGTCCTGCCCATCCAGCACCAGGACTGGCTGAAGGGGAAGGAGTTCAAGTGCAAGGTCAACAACGTAGACCTCCCAGCCCCCATCACGAGGACCATCTCCAAGGCTATAGGTGGGCAAGGTGGGCAAGGTGGGCAGGCGGAGAGGATCCCGTGGGGCCGCCTGGGGGGACCATCATGCTAACTGAGGTGCCTGGCTTCACAGGGCAGAGCCGGGAGCCGCAGGTGTACACCCTGCCCCCACCCGCCGAGGAGCTGTCCAGGAGCAAAGTCACGCTAACCTGCCTGGTCATTGGCTTCTACCCACCTGACATCCATGTTGAGTGGAAGAGCAACGGACAGCCGGAGCCAGAGAACACATACCGCACCACCCCGCCCCAGCAGGACGTGGACGGGACCTTCTTCCTGTACAGCAAACTCGCGGTGGACAAGGCAAGATGGGACCATGGAGACAAATTTGAGTGTGCGGTGATGCACGAGGCTCTGCACAACCACTACACCCAGAAGTCCATCTCCAAGACTCAGGGTAAATGAGCCACCCGCTGCACCCCACGTGCTCTCGGGTCCCGCGAGCTCGCCTGAGCCCCAGCGCTGTGTACATACGTCCCGGGCCAGCATGAAATAAAGCACCCAACGCCCTCTGGCACCCGCAATGCTGTCATGGTTCTTTCCGAGGCAGAGCCCCAGTGCAGGCGCCACCCGCAGGGCCAGGGACAGGACAGGCTCTGGGCCAGAGGCGTCCCCGTGGCATCGGGGGCAGCGGTCCCACCTGGGCCAGACCCGGTCGGTGGAGGTCTGAACAGGCCCCCTGGGGGCTGCCCGAGGCCGAGGAGGGAGCTTTGCCTGAGGCGGCCTCTCCTGCGGGCTGCCCTCCTGGCACACCTGCTCCGGCTGCTGTGTGTGGACGGACGGGAGAAGCCCTCCAGGCCCCCTCGGGGAAATGACTGCCCAGGTCGTCCCGCCTCTGTCCAAGCCCAAGCTCAGGGGCAGCGGCCCGTCCTTGTCCCCAGGTTGCCTGTCTCCTGGGTCTCCTGTGCCCACAGGGTGGGGACGGCCCTGCTCCTCCCGCAAACACCCGACATCAGGCCCCCACCCCGCCTCAGGCCACGGGGCTCTGCCCTGCTGGTCCCCGCAGGGGGCCAGGCCTGGGCACTCGTGGCAACACTCACCCCTGTGTCCCACAGGGGCAGAGGTAGGCAGCCCAGAGTGTCCAGGGGAGGGACAGTCCCAGACACCCCCAGGAGTGGAGCCCAGACCCACTGATATCAAGCCCCTCCCACCGAGCTTCCCAGCCGCCCCCACCCCACCGCCTTCCTCCACTCGCACACCCGGGCTCTCGCACACGCATGCACGCCGCCCCCACCTCCCAGCACACCCGCCCACCGCCTGCATCCACATGCACACACACCCGGGCACACACACACCTACCCACGCACACATGTGTACACCCCCGGGCCCTCACAGACCAGAGCATGGAGCTGGGTCTCACACACCCTCACCGGGGACACCAGCCCGGCCCCATCCCCCGAGGCCCCACGGGCTGCTCAGCCACACTGGCACACTAGACCACACGGACCCGCTCCGACGCCCGGCCCCACTCTTCCCCTGGCACCTACGCCCCCTCCGGAACAAGCAGAAATCCCCAGCCCGCTTGTCCCCAGCACAGCCGCCCCCGCGGCCCGGGGACACACACCCCAAGGCCGTCTCGGCCCTTCCCTGGGCCAGAGCCCACCGGGCCCCTGCTCGGCTTAACGCCCACCCTCCGGGCCTGGCCCCCTCGGAGAGAGGGCGGGGCCTGAGCCACTGGCCTGCACGGTCAGGACACCCCCTCCCAGACGGTCCCCATGCTCGGGGGCCCCCACCAGAGGAGAGGGGGCAGGACATCCCTGGCCAGGCTGAGACTCAGCCCAGGATGCAGGACTGGGGGGCCGGGGCCGGGGCCGGGCACTGAGCTCAGCCGGGGGGTCCCCCACCTGGAGCCACCCCAGGCCCCGCGGGCTGGCACAGCACTGACCACCCCTCCCCGTGCAGAACTGCTCCTGGAGGAGAGCTGTGCCGACGCCCAGGACGGGGAGCTGGACGGGCTCTGGACCACCATCTCCATCTTCATCACGCTCTTCCTGCTCAGCGTGTGCTACAGCGCCACCGTGACGCTCTTCAAGGTGAGCGGGCCAGCCCCGCTGTCACCCGTGCCCCGGAGCCCCCTGCCGGCCCCTCCCTGGCCCTCCCTGTGGCCACACTGTCACTGTGACGGCCCCTCCCTGTACCCGCCCTGGCCTCTGGTCCTCTCCGGGACACGGTGGCTGTCGGGGACCGCGGGGCTGGCAGGCGGACCCTGGGGGGCGGTCCACGTGCGGCGCGGGCCGCCCTCACCCCGTGCGCCCTGCAGGTGAAGTGGATCTTCTCGTCGGTGGTGGAGCTGAAGCGGACCATTGTCCCCGACTACAGAAACATGATCGGGCAGGGGGCCTAGGGCGCCCTCCAGGGCGGCCAGGGCCGCCCCAGACCCGACAGGACCGCGTCCGTCAGCTCAAGCTGCTCCGCCTGCGCCAGGCCTGCCTCCGCCCTCTGACCTCGCCCACCTCTGGCTCTCGGCCACCTCGCCCGCACCTCTGCCCTTGGGCATCGCGGCCCCCTCAGAAGGCGCCCCGCACCCCCACCGCCCCTCGGAAGCCCGAGTGGGCAGCAGCTCGGGCCCCGACCTGACTTGATGGACACCCACCACCACCAGCCCCCGCCAGAGCCACGGGACACCGCCGGGGCCACGTGTCCTCACCAGGAACGCCCGGCTCAGCGAGCGGGTCCAGCCGGCCACGAGGAGACCGGCGTCCAGCGGCTGACGGGACAGGGCCCGGGCTCCCTGTGGACCCCGTCCAGACCGGGCTCCAGAGGCAGGGTCCCCGAGAGGAGGCTCCTGTGTCACAGCCTGGAGTGGGAACAGCTGCCCCCAACGCCAGCGTCTCCCAGCAGGGAAGTTCCCAGACGGGCCACCAACAGGCGCTCAGGTCACCTCCAGCCCAGGGCATTCGAGGGAGGAGGACCTGGGCCCGAGGCCACGGCAGGAGCCCCGGTGGGGACAGAGCGGCCCTGCCCAGGGAGGCCGTGAGGTGCCGCCAGACCGGCCTCCTGGAGGGGGTCCCGCTGACTTGGACCCCCGCAGGCAGGATGGGCCCTCACTGGACACAGGCAGGGGTGGAGGGGCCACCCAGGGTACAGGGCAGCCAGCCCATCCCAAGGTCCGCGGCCTGAGTCCCGTCTATCGGACCATCCGTCCATCCAGCAGGAGATCCTTCTGCCTGCCCCGGGGCTGGGATGAGAGGTGAAGAACCCCCAGGAGCGAGCCCCAGGCCCCGGACCCCCCAAGGCCGCCCCAGAACGGACTCTCCCGCCCTGTCTCTGCGGGAACCCCAAGTGGGTTCACGGCATCCGGGGAGCAGCCTCGGGACTGGGAGGGAAGGCTCATCCGCCGAGCTGTGGTCGCTCTTTCTCCTTGGTGAGTGTCTGGAGCCCAGGCACTCTCCTCACTCTTGCTCTCATTTTTCACAATAAACCACTTTTACAACCCCTCAGCTCACTGGGACCTCTGCCTGTGTCACCCGCCTCCCCCCCGAATCCCAGCCTGGCGTCCTCCCACGACCTCCGCCCCTGGCATCCCCCCATGAATTCCTCCCCCACCCCCAAGCCTCCTGGGCACAGCGGCCAGCCTGGGGCCTGGCGGGGCCACGAGCGACTCGCATGTGTTGGCTGTGTCATCAGCCTGTGCTGCTGTCACAAACACCACAGCTGGCAGAGTCGCCGAACCAACTGCACCAACTCAGAGCTGAGACTTAGGTCTTCCTGGGGTGACATGAGGCCGCAGCCGGGGAGGCAGCACTGCAGGGAGCTCGCAGGTACCGCTCGCTCCAAGCAGGAGGGGACTGAATGTGTGTGACAGGAGGGAGGGCCTGGGAAGGCCAGGCCAGGGGGGTATCGGGGGACAGAGGTCGGGAAAAGGGCTGGCCCAGGGAGCAGAGCTGGACCCGGCTCAAGCGCTCAGGACAGACGGGTCAGGGAGAAGGATGCGGGGGGGGCGGGGCGCAAAGGGGACCGGGGCTGGAGGGGACAGGACTCTCCCAAAAGGGCAGAGCAGGGGGCCCGGCTGCCCGTGCTTCCTAGTCACAGCTCCAGGAAGGGGGACAGGGCCAGCCCGGGGCTGTCCCAGGGAGGCATTTGACGGGAGCCGGGTCACCTGGGGACATGACCTGGGCCACTGAATGCTGGCGCTGAAAGCCTCTCGGGGCGAGGGGAGGAGCCCCAGGCCGAGGCCAGCACCACGGTTTCCCAGGCCAGGAGCTGTGGTCCTGCTCAGCCTGGCCCAGAGCCCAGGGCATCGGCAAGGGCCCCTCCAGCGTCCCGCAGGGAACAGGATGGAGACGGAGCCAGAGCAGCATGCAGGGAACGGACTGCGTCGCTCCAGGGGTCCCTGAACCAGACACGGGGAGGCCGGGACGTGCGGCCAGAGCATGGACGTGGGGTGGACAGCAGAGGCCAGGCATGCAGGGCACGGAGCGCCCTCCGCCTCCAGGTTCTGGGGGCTCAGGCCACGGTCCTGGGGCTCACCCCACACCCTCCGTTTCCCTCACCCTAAACGTCTAGCCAAACCTGAACGTGCCCATGGGCCACGCAGCCTGCTCAGCCCCAGGCCCTGGCCCTCACGTCTGTCCCCGCACCAGCCATCAGCCCCTGGCCGGCCCACTCCCGCGGGACCGCCAGCATGGCGACAGCGGGGCTGGCCCCCGCACCCTCGAGAACTCCCCCACCGGACCCAGGCCTCCCACCCTGACCCCCAGCAACGCCTCATCCCACGGCAACCCCACCTCTCCACGTGCCCCGCGCACCCCGAGCCCAGGGCCCGACGCCAGCCCCTGAGCCCCTCGGGCTCCCCTGAGTGAGCCTGAAGCCAGACTCCCGCGGCCTCCTGACCCCTAGACCCCCAGCATTAGCTTTACACACACCGGTACCATCTCACCCTGCCCACGCACACCCACATCTGCGTCGTACACACACACACACACACACACACCCCCACGGGCACATGGACGTCCAGGATTTCCAGCTCAGCCCCAAAGCCGAGGGCACTAAGGGGCCCCTCCGATCACAGCCCCCACGCCCCCCCAACTTGGGGCCACTCCCGGAAGAGCGTGGCTCCCCCGCAGAGAGAACCCCGCTGGACGTGGGTGCCGAACACCCATTCGCACTGAACCACCCTCGAAACAGAGCGCGGGCCCACGGTCCAGCCCACACTCAGAGCCCACAGCCAAAGCGAGGGCTCAGAGGCCAAGGCCGGCCCACGGTCCCCGTGCACCCTGCTCCGGAGTCCGAAGCCAGCCCAGCCCCGCCAGGCCTCCCTCCCCAGGCTCAGCCCGCCCCTCCCTGCCCCCAGCTCCCAGTGCCCGTGCCCCCCGTGCCCAGCCCAGTCCCTGTGCCCACCCCCACCCCTGCGGTCCACCCTCCCTGCTGGCCACCCCAGGCCCCAGGCCTGCAGAATGAGGAGGCAGAGAAGCCTTCTGGGGAGAGGCCGTGGGACCCTGGGGCTGCGGGCAAGGCCCTCGGGGTGGGAGGGGGCCCTCACGGAAGGAGCTTCCCGGGGGGTCCACGCGGCCGCCGTCTCGGCCCAGCTGCCCCACCCCCACTCACCGTGGCCTCGCCGGGGCCTCGCTCCTTTCTTAGCAAAGCTCCTTCTCCCTGAGGAAACTGTGCAAGTGGGGGAGGCTGCCCTGGGTATCAGGGCGGCTGGGGTGGGGGCACTGGGGATCTGTGTGTGTGTCGGGGGGTGCACTGTGGCTCTGCACTGACGGAGGTGGGATGAACAGGGGATTTACCGGAGTGGGGTGCACTGGGGATCTGTGCAGGTGCGATGGGATTCCCAGGGAATCGGTTCAGGAGCAGGTGGCTTTGCCCTGGGGATCTGTTTGCATGGGGTGGGGTGCACTGGTATTCTGTGCAGAAGACATGGCGTGCACTAGGGATTCGTGCCGGTGGGGTTGGGGTGCACTGGGGATCTGGGCAGTTGCGGCGGGGTGCAGTGGGGATCTGCGCAGGTGTTGGAGTGCACTGAGGTCTGTAGGGTTGGGGGGCACTGAGTAGCTGTGCAAGTGGGGTGGGAGATGCACCGGGACCGGAAGTGAGGGGGTGGGGTGGGCTGGGATGGGAGCAGGTGGGTGGGGTGCCCTGGGGATCAGGTAGGGGGCCTTCGTGATCACTGGCATTGGCAGGGCAGGGGGTCCGGGCTCTGGCGAGTGAATCTGTACCTAGACGAAGGCCAAAGCACACGTAAATACATCCACACCTCTGACTCTCAGCTGCAGCCGCCCGCCCAGGACACACGACCACCATCCGCAGGAACCAGCCCAGGCGGCGGCTGCGCCCTCTGCCTCAGACCTGCCTCTGTCTACAGGGACAGCCCGCCGGACAGGAGGTGCCCTGGCCACCACACGGGGCCGAGCCGCGCTGGCCGACCCGCTGCCCCTGCCCCACGGCCTCCATCACCACCCCGACACGCCCTGTGGGAAGGAGCCCTCTGCACGCGGGAATCCTTTGAAACGTCGGCGTACGCATCACACAGGGGGTTCACCTGTACTGCCTGTGCGCCTAATGGGCCCTGCTATGCACACGCCACCTTCACAGTAAGAGTGAACACTCCCAGGCGTCGGAGACCCACGGGGCGGCCCCGCCAGCGGGTGGGGGCCGCTCCCTGGGGGCTCAGAACACACGGCCTCGGCTTTGCCCCTGGAAACACGTCCAGTGGAGCAGGAGACACAGGTGTCCGGCAACGGCTCGGGGCCGTGGTTGCAAACGGCGCCCGATGCATCCTGGGACCTGGACCCAAGGAGGGGGCGAGGGGGAAGCTGGCCAAGCCGCCTGGGCAGGGAGGGGATGGCTCCCGGAGGCGGAGGTGAGCAGAGAAGGGGGCGGCGGGGCCGGCCCGGGGCCTGAGCAGCGCCGCGGGCGGGGAGCGTCCTGCTGGGACCACCGCTCTGCCCTGGGCCCGCCCTCCTCGTCCTCACAGGACTGACCTCAAGCCAGGGCTGCCCGCACCTGAAGGGCACGCAGACCACCCCAGGAGGAGACTCCGGGCCTTTCTCTTTTTCGTTTTTTAATTTCATTTGACTTTATTCTATATTATTTTATATTATACCGTTTTAGGGCCACACCCACGGCATTTGGAAGGTCCCAGCCTAGGTGCTGAACCAGAGCGGCAGCAGCCGCCTGCACCACAGCCACAGCAACACCAGAGCCGAGCAGCCTCTGTGACCTACACCGCAGCTCGCGGCGACGCGTCCTCATGGACGCCAGTCGGATTCATTCGCGCCGCGCCATGACGCAAACTCCTCTTTCGCAATTTCTTCCATTGAAGGGTAGTTTTACACCGTCGTAAATTTGCCATGTTGTGTTACTTTCAGGTCCCCGGCACAGCGGCCCGGCCACACACACACATATGCATCCACACCCACGTGCAGACAGGCAGACACACGTCAGGACACATACACAGCGGTGTGTGGAGAGGTTGATCCCAACCTCCTGGCTCATCTCCCCACCTCTCGCCCTGGGGAAGCGTGCGGTGGCCCCATGTCTGCGGGTCCGTCGCGGTTTTGCTTCGAGTCCACTCGCACCCCTCCTTTTAATCCCACACGCAGGCAATGCCGCACGATGTCGGTCTCCGTCCGCGTCGCTTCAGCCAGAGGAGCAGGACGACCTCTAGGTCCGACCTCGTGGTGGCAAATGGCATCGCCGCATCCTTTGCACGGCTGAGCGATAACCCGTTGTGCCTGTGCCCCTCACCTTCTGCAACCGTCCGTCCAGACGGACGTTTGGGCCGCTTCCTGTCTTGGTCATTGCGAGGAGTGCTGCGACGGATGCTGGAGAGCCCGTGCGTTTTCACGTTGTGGTTCTCTCCCACTGTGTGCCCAGCACTGGGGTTGCCGCATCGGACGGCAGTTCTGTTCGCAGTGCTTTCAGGAAGCTCAGGCCGCTTTCCGGAGTGGTCGTACCTACGTCCCCACCGACAGCGTAGGGGGTTCCCTTTTCTCCACACCCTCTCCAGTATATACATCCCGTTTGCAGACTTTTTGATGATGGCCACTCTGGCTGGATTGAGGCGCTACCTCATGGCAGTTCTGATTTGCCTTTCTCTAATAATTAGCAACAGTGGGCACCTTTTCATGCGTTTTTGGCCAACTGCACGTCTGTCTTCTTTGGAGAAATGCCTGTGTAGGTCTTTTGCCTCTTTCTTGATGGGATTCTTCATAATCAAGCTGCATGCCTTGTTTGTATGTTTTGGAGATGAATCCCTTGGCGGTCCCTTCATTGGCAAATAATTTCTCCCTTTTTGTAGGTTGTCTCTTTGTTTTGCTTGTGGTTTCCTTTGCAGTGCCGCATATTTTTAAGTTCCGTTAACTCCCGTTTGTTTTATTTTCTTTCTGTTTCCATTATGCCAGGAGATGGATCCAAAGAGCTACAGCTGTGGTTTCTGTCAAAGAGTGTTCTGCCTATTATCCTTTGGGATTTATAGGCATCCGGTCTTATGTTTAGGTCTTCGATTCCTTTTGAGTTGTGTGCGTGTGTGTCTGGCGTTAGAGAGTGTTCTGCTTTCATTCTGTTACGTGGAGCTGTCCGGTTTTCCTGGCACCGATCTTTGAGGAGACTTTCTCTTCTCTATTGACTACTCTTGCCCCTTCGTCATGGATGGATTGACCTGCCTCCTCTTCCAGCGATGTATATGTTTGGTTTTAAGCCAGTGCCATACTGTTTGGGTGACTGCAGCTTTGTAGTAAGGTCTGAAGTCAGGGAGCCTGATTCCACCAGCTCCATTTTTCTCACTTTTTCCTCACTCATTGCGTTGGCTATTTGGGGTATTTTGTGTTTCCATGCAAATTTTTGAGGTTTTTTGTTCTAGTTCTGTGGAAAATGCCATTGGAGATTTGAGAGGGATTGCACTGAGAGTGAGGGTGGCCTTAGGTGGTATGGCCCTTTTGCCAGTATTAATTCTTCCAGGGCAGGAGCATGGTCTAGCTTTCCACCGGTTTGTGTCGTCTTTGGTTGCTTCCAGCAGTGCCTTATGGTTTTCAGAGTCCAGGTCTTTGTGTCTTTGGGTAGGTTTATTCCTGGGCATTTCATTCATTTCGAGGCACTGCTCAGTGGGATGGTTTCCCTAGTTTCTCTCGCTGCTCTTTCATTGTTAACGTAGAGCAAGGCAGCCAATTTCTGTGTGTTAATTTTGTATCCTGCAGCTTGACCAAATTCATTGGCGAGCTCTAAGAGGTTTCTGGTAGTGCCTTGAGGATTCTCTAGGTATCGCAGCACGTCACCTGTAAAAAGCGGTAGTGTTACTTCTCCGTTTCCGATTTGGATGCCTTTTCTTCTCTAATTGCCCTGGCTAGGACTTCCAAAACTCCGTGGAAGGAGAGTGGTGAGAGCAGACATCCTTGTCTTGCTCCTGATCCTAGCGGAAATGCTTTCAGCTTTGCACCGTTGGAATGCTGTTAACTGCAGGTTTGTCAGACATGGCTTTTACTCTGTTGATGTAGTTTCCCACTAGAGGTTTTATCAGGAAGGGGTGTTAATTTTGTCAAAAGCTTTTTCTGTATCTGTTGAGAGGATCAGATGGATTTTGTTGTTCGGTTGGTCGATTCTCGGATATTGAGGGATCTTTGCATCCCTGGGATAAAGCCCCTCGATCATGGCGAGGGATCTCTTTATTGTACATGTGAACGCAGTTTGCTAATATTTCGTTGAGGATTTTTCCATCTATGTTCATCGGTGATATTCACCTGTCATTTTCTCCTTTTTTTTTTTTTTTTTTTTTGGTTTTTTTTGTTTGTTTTTTTTTGTTTTGGTATCTTTGGTTTCGGTATCGGGGCGATGGTGCCTTCACAGAATGAGTTTGAGAGTGTTCCTCCCCCTGCAACTTTTTGGAAGCGCTTCAGAAGAATAGGTGTTAACTCTTCTCTGGATGTTTGACAGAAGTCATCTGCGAAGGCGTCAGGCCCTTGACCTAGGTTTTCTGGAAGTTTTTAAATCACATTCTCAATTTCAGTGCTTGTCACTCGTCTGTTTGTATTTTCTAGTTCTTGCTGGTTCAGGCTTGGTAGGCTGTTCCCCTGTAAGAATCAGTCCATTTCCTCCGGGTTGTCATTTTATGGGCAGACAGTGGCTCCTACTAGTCTCTTATGAGATTTGTGTTTCAATTGCATCTAGTTTTCGTCACTGATTTTATTGAATTGAATCCTGTCCCTTTTGTCCCCGATGAGTCTGGCTAAAGTCTCATGTGCTGATGATACATGCTGTGGGTGCGGTCACAGAAAAGGACAAAAAGAAAGGGGAAAAGAAAGATTTATCGATCTTATTAGACTTTTCCAAGAACCACCTTTTGGTTTATTGATCTTCTCTACTGTTTCCTTGGTCACTACGTCATTAATTTAAGCTCTAAGGTCTATGATTTCCATCCTTCTATTGACTTGCACCTTTGACTCTTCTTCCTTCTATAAATGTTTTAGATACAACATTATGCTGCTTATTTGACTTCCATCTCCTTTCCAGAGAGGTGATTGTATTGCTAGGACATTTCACTTGTTGCCGTGCCAGTCCAGGGCGAATCCAGGAAACATAAGCCCCTCTAGGGGTTTCAAGTGAGAAGTGATGCCACCCAGGAAATCAAAGGTGTATAAAATCGGCACGCGGGCTGGCAGAATGCCCACAGGGGAGAAGGTCGTCGAGGCTCGGGGGCCCCCGGGAAGCCCAGGGTCTTCTGCCTCAGAGGGCTCCTCGGACTTGTGCGTGGGGGCATCAGGGTCTCAGAGAATGCCCCTCAACAGAACACAGTCCATAGGAGGAGCCCGCCGTTAATACACTCCAAGGTGAAAAGCTGAACTCATTTCCACTAAGATCAGGACCAAGACTAGGGTGGCCACCCTCACCACATAGTTGGCCGCCGTGTGCTCAGCATGGTAGTGGAAGTCCTAGCCCCAGCAGTCAGAGAAGAAAAAGAAACTAACGCCGTCCTTTTGGAAGAGAAACGTAAGACTCTCACTGTTTGCAGAGGACATGGCGCTGCACGTAGGAAGTCCTAAAGATACCACCAGGGAACTGCTAGAGCTCATCAGTGCATTAGGTACCGTGGCAGGATACAAACTAATGCCCAGAAATCTACCGCATGTCTACACACTCGCAACAAAAGGCCAGAAAGGGCGGGGGGGGGGGGGGATAATCAAACTTATCAATGCATCCAAAAGAATAAAACACCTATGAACAAACCTACCTAAAGAGGCAAAAGACCCATACTATGAAGACTAGAAGACGCTGATGAAAGCAATCAAAGATGACACAAACAGATGGAAAGCCAGACCATGCTCCTGGATTGGAAGACTCAGCATTGTCCAAATGACCGCAGTAACCATGCAATCTACACATCCAACCATGCCATCCCTATCAAATTGCCAGTGGCGTTTTGCACACAACTAGAATAAAAACTTCAAAATTTATGTGGAACACAATATACCCCCAAAGAGCCAAAGCAACCTTGAAAAAGAAAAGTGGAGCTGGTGGAATCAGCAGTTCTAGTTCTGTGAAAGATGCCGTTGGAAATGTCATACGCGGGGCCCGACCACACGCTCATGGGGGCAGAAGGGGTGCCCACCAGGGCCAAGAGGCCAAGGGCTCACACGAGGGGCCTGGCACCTGGGCTGTGGTGGGCAAGGCAGCATAAGCCCAGTGGGACGTAGAGAACCATAACGGCCTGGGTTCCCACGCCCTCCCCTGGGTCCCAGGCACCACTCACCCACCCCACACACCCACATGAGCCGCCAGGGCACTGTCTGGACTCCCCCCAGGCCCTCTGGGACAGAAACTACACAGAAGGAAAGGGAATTTCAGGAAGCAGCCAGGCCAGCAGGTTTCGATTCCATTCTTAGTGTGCAGGGCTGTGGGCAGGGAGGTCGTGCCTCCAGGGACCAGACACCCACCTGAGGAAGCAGGGCTGCAGGCACAGAGCACAGACACAAGGAGCCACTTGCACCTGGGGCCAGAGCAGGAGGGGCCCGGAGCCCGGGGCAGCAGGGGAGCCACCTCCTCGGCCCCCACACTCGGTGCGTGGGGTTCACGAGGAACAGGGGCAGGGGCAGCTGTGGGGGGATGAGGAGGGGAGACCCCACAGCAGGGCTGAAGCCGACCCAGCCCAGGGAACACAGCCTGCACGCGGGTCATGTCGCCCGCCCAGCACAGAGAACAGGGAGCCCTGGCAGGGGCACGCCCACGCCAACAGAGGTGGTGCCCCAGAGGCCAGAGGAGGTCGGTGGGGCCGCCAGGCCTCTGCGGAACATGATGGGCTGGGGTCAGAGGCCTGAGGGATCTGCTCGGCCAGGTTGCTGGAGGCACAGGGCTGGGCAGGGGCTGAGGACGAGGCCAGGATGGACAGGTGGGTCTGGGCGGAGGACCCAGGGAAGAGACGGACACAGCGCAGGGGACAAAGAGGTCACCTGGGGTTGCAGGGTCCTGTCCCGGCTGCCGGAGCCCGCTTGAGCCCCAGGGCAGGTATGAAAGCAGTAACTGTCGGGTCCCGGGGAAGGAGCCAGGGCCACGGGCAGCAGGTGAGCCGGGAGCAGAGCAGGCAGGGCGGGCCGGGCTCCTATGTGCCCAGAGCTGGCAGCACAGGGACTGAGCCTAAAGCTCCACAGGCCGCAGGAGGGCTGACGGGAGCCAGGGGCCTGAGGGCAGGAGCGGGAGCCAGGGGCTGGGAGCTGGGCGCCAGTGCAGCTGAGCCAGCAACTAGAGGGAGCCAGGGACCAGACAGGCTCCAAGGGTGGTCGCGGCGAGAAGAGGGTGAGCTCAGAAGGGTCAGGAGCCCCTCCGGGAGGGGACCAGGTGGGACAGAGGCTCTGCCAGGGGGACGCTACCCAGAGAGGGTGGGCACCCAGGGCTCCGGGAACAAAGGCCAGCCCTGGGAAAGAAAGGAAGCCAGGAGTGGAGCTAGACAAGGCTGAGGGTTCGGGGGCAGGAAGAGGGGTGGTGACGCTGAGGCCCAGGAGCCCCAGGGAAAGGGGCAGGTAGGCTGCAGGTGAGCAGGGAACCGGGAGGGCGGAAGAGCTGTCCTTAGAGCTGCTGGGAACACATAGAGCTGGTGCAGGTGAGGAGGGGTTGGGAGGGCAAGGGGGCTGAACCTGAAGCTCCTCGGAACTGGTAGAGCTTGTGCAGATGAGCAGGGGCTGGGAGGGCAGGGGGCAGCCCTGGGACCACCTGAGAGCTGTAGATCTTGGGCAGGTGAGCACAAACTGGTAGGGCAGGGGAAGAACCTGCAGTTCCTGGGAGCAGGAGGAGCTTGTGCAGGTGAGCAGGGGCTGGAGGGCAGGGGGCTAAACCTGGAGCTATTGGGAAGAGGTTAGGCTTGTGCAGGCGAGCAGGGGGTGGGAGGGCAAGGGTCAGTCCTGGGAGCCCTTGGGAGCCGGTAGAGCCCAGGCAGGTGAGCAGGGGCTTGCGGGCAGGGAGCATCCCTGGGATGAGTTTGTGCAGGTGAGCAGGGGGTGGGAGGGTAGGGAGCCGTCCTAGCAACTCCTGGGAGCTGGTAGAGCTTGGGGAGGTAAACAGGGGCTGGGAGTGCAGGGGGCACTTCTGGGAGCAATTAGCACTCTGGCAGGTGAGTAGGGGCTCGGAGGGCAGGGAGCAGCCCTGGGAGCTCCTTGGAGCAGGTAGAGCTTGGGCAGGTGAGCAGGGGCTGGCAGGGTGGGGAGCAGTCGTAGCAACTCCTGGGAGCTGGTAGAGCTTGTGCAGGTGAGCAGGGGCTGGGAGGGCAGGGGGCAGCCCTGGGAGCAGTAGACCTTGGGCAGGTGAGAACGAGCTGGTAGGGCAGGGGAATGAACCTGGAGTTACTGGGTCAGGAGGAGCATGTGCAGGTGAGCAGGGGCTGGAGGGCAGTGGGCTAAACCTGGAGCTATTGGGAAGAGGTTAGGCTTGTGCTGGCGAGCAGGGGGTGGGAGGGCGAGGGTCAGTCCTGGGAGCCTTGCGAGCCGGTAGAGCCCAGGCAGGTGAGCAGGGGGTGGGAGTGTAGGGAGCCGTCCTAGCAACTCCTGGGAGCTGGTAGAGCTTGGGCAAGTGAACAGGGCCTGGGAGGGCAGGGGCTGAAGCTGAAACTCTGGGGAGCAGGTGTAGCTTGTGCAGGTGATGAGGGGCTGGGCTGAGGAGTAGGTTCTGGAGGTCCTGAGAGCCGATAGAGCTTGTGCAGGTGAACAGGGCCTGGGAGGGCAGGGGCCACACCTGGAGCTTCTGGGAGCAGGTAGAGCTTAGGCAGGTGAGCATGGGCTGAGGGCAGGGTGCAGTCCTGGGACCTCTTGGGAGCAGGCAGAGCTCGGGCAGGTGAGCAGAAGCTGGGAGGGCAGGGGGCTGAACCTCGAGCTCCTGGAGGCGGTTGAGCTTGGGGAGCTGAGCAGGGGCTCAGAGGGCAGGGGCTTCCCCTGGAGGTCTTGGGAGCAGGGGCAGCTTGTGTGGTTGAGCAGGGGGTGGGAGGGCAGGGAGCAGTCCTGGCAGCTCCTGGGACCAGGTAGAGCTTGTGCAGGTGAGCAGGGGTGGGTAGGACAGGGGGCAGTCCTGGCAGCTCCTGGGACCAGGTAGGGTTTGTGCAGGTGAGCAGGGGCTGGGAGGACAGGGGGTAGTCCTGGTACCTTCTGTGAGCAGGTAGAGCTAGGGCAGGTGAGCAGAAGCTGAGAGGAAACAGTTGAACCTGGAGCTTCTTGAACCAGGACGAGCTTGTACAGGTGAGCAGGGACTGCAAGGGCAGGAGGCAGTCCGAGGGATCCTGGGACCAGGTAGAGCTTGGGCAGGTGAACAGGGGCTGGCAGGAATAGGTTGAACCTGGAGCTCCTGGATGAGGAGGAGCTTGTGCAGATGAGAAGGATCTGGAGGGCAGGGAGCAGACTTGGCTGCTCCTGGGAGCAGGTAGGGCTTGGGCCGCTGAGCAGGGGCTGGGAGGGCAGGGAGCATTACTCTGACCTCCGGGAGCAGGTAGAGCTTTGCAGGTGAGGAGGGGCTGGGAGAGCAGGGGGCAGTCTTGGGAACTCCTGGGACCGGGTAGAGCTTGGGCAGGTCAGCAGGGGCTGAGAGGGCAAGGGGATGAACCTGGACCTCTTGGGAGCAGGTAGAGCTTGTGCAGGTGAGCAGGGGTGGGTAGGACAGGGGGCAGTCCTGGCAGCTCTTGGGAGCAGGTAGGGCTTGGGCAGGTAAGCAGGGTCAAGGAGGGCAGGGGACAGACCTGGCAGCGCATGGGAGCAGGTAGAGTTTCTGCAGGTGAGAGGGCCTGGGAGGGCAGGGAACACTCCTGAGAGTGCCTGGGAGCGGGTAGAGCTTGGGCAGGTGACCACAGGCTGGGAGTGCAGTGGGCAGTCCTGGGATCTCCTGGGAACAGGTAGAGCTTGTGCAGGTGAGCAGGGGCTGGGAGGGTGGGGAGCAGACCTAGGACCCCCTGGGAGCAGGTAGACCTCGGGCAGGTGAGCAGGGTCTCGGAGGGCAGCGAGCAGCCCTGGGACCTCCTGGGAATAGGTAGTGCTTGTGCAGGTGAGCAGGGGCTGGGAGGGCGGGGAGGAGACCTGGGACCCCCTGGGAGCAGGGCGAGCTTGGGCAGGTGAGCCGGGCCAGGGGGGATGCAGGACAGGGCAGGGGCAGCAGAGTGGGGGTGAGCTCAGGGGAGCCCCAGGCTCGAGGGAGGGGCCGATATAGGGCTAGCCAGGCTGGAAAGTGGGCTCCTGGGGGGAAGGTCCCCAGGACTCCGGGGGCAGGGGCAGGGATGAACAGACGCCATGGGTCACAGGGATCGGGCCCACGGGCCATACCCTGTTCCAGCAAAGTGAGTGGACATGGGACAGAGCAGCTGGAGTCCTAAGTGAGAACAGCGGCACAGGGCAGTGCACATGGTCGGGGGGTCGAGGGGCTCATCTGGGCCTGAGCTGGGGAAGCAGGCAATGGCTGAACAGAACAGGGGGGAGAGGACCGGCCCAACCGGGCAGGGGCGCATGGGGTGCTGGCGCCCCGTGGGAGAGGAAGGCCAGGGGCAGGGCTCGTCTGCAGCAGTGCTGCCAGGCAGGCTGGCAGCGGGAAGGGCAGGAGCAGAGGGAGGGCTCTGGCCTGAGCAGGCAGCTGGGAGGCCCAGAGCTGGGCTGCAGGGGCCGGGGCTCTGGGGAAAGCTGCCTCGGGTGAGCTCAGGGCCAAGCCAGGAGCCCCGGTGGAGGAGGGACCGGTGGGCCCAGAGGCCCAGATTTGGAGCCTGGGCCAGGGCCGGAGGGATGGCAGGGGAGGGGCCTCGGAGGAGACTACCTGCCCTCGCCCAGGGAAAGGGGCATGTTGGTGCCAGGGACCAACGCGCACGGGCCTTGACTGCAGAGCTGACCCAGAGGAACGGGGCCTGGAGAGCAAACAGCAGGCCAGGACCAGGGGCCAGGAGCAGAGCATGGGCAGTGGGTGGCAGTGGGTGGCAGTGTCCCTGCCAGGCTGGGGAAGCAGGACGGTGGCCTCAGGGGACCAGCAGAAGCTGGCCAGGAACACAGGCCACCCGCTGGTCGGGCCAGGCACCCACAGGGGCTCTGGGCCCTGGCGGGCTCTCATCCAGGCGGTCACCCAGCTCTGACCAGGCAGCTGCGCCCAGAACCTGCAGCTGCAATGGCAGCGAGCTGGGCGGCTGGTCTGCCGACTTTCTGGAAGCAAGTGGGTGCTGGGCGCAGCGGCCCCGCTCTTCTCGGGGCCCGATTCGCTGCCCGCCCCACAAGGAACAAGGCCCTGGCGGTCACGCAGCCTCCTCTCTTCCAGCCCCCAAGACGGCCCCATTGGTCTACCCTCTGGCCCCCTGCGGCAGGGACACGTCTGGCCCTAACGTGGCCTTGGGCTGCCTGGCCTCAAGCTACTTCCCCGAGCCAGTGACCGTGACCTGGAACTCGGGCGCCCTGACCAGTGGCGTGCATACCTTCCCATCCGTCCTGCAGCCGTCAGGGCTCTACTCCCTCAGCAGCATGGTGACCGTGCCGGCCAGCAGCCTGTCCAGCAAGAGCTACACCTGCAATGTCAACCACCCGGCCACCACCACCAAGGTGGACAAGCGTGTTGGTGAGCGCCTGCGCTGGGGGCGGGAGTGCACGTCGAGACAGGCCGGGGTGAGCCCCCTGCCCGCGGGGACCAGTTCCCAGGATGGAGAGTCCCGCCCAGGGTGTCAGGGCCTCTCACCTCTGTCCCCTTCACCTGCAGGCCCAGGCTCAGGGAGGGGTCAACTCGGCACTTCGGAGAGGCCAGGGTGGGCACAGGCGGGACCCCTCCCCCGGCCCTGGGCCCCCAGCAGCACGAGCTGCTCTGGGATGTACCAAGACCTGACCCTGACCTGAGCCCAGCCCTGGGCCCTCCCCACCCCCAGTGACTCTGTGTGCTCTCTCCTCAGGAACAAAGACCAAACCACCATGTCCCATATGCCCAGGTAAGAAACTCGGGCCTCGCCCTCCTCCCCAAGGAGGTAGCCTGAGCCCACGTTCGGCCTGAGGGGGACAGGTGCCCAGGAGGACCCCAGGCCACGAGCTGACCCGCACTCTGTCTCCCCCACCAGCCTGTGAATCGCCAGGGCCCTCGGTCTTCATCTTCCCTCCAAAACCCAAGGACACCCTCATGATCTCCCGGACACCCCAGGTCACGTGCGTGGTAGTTGATGTGAGCCAGGAGAACCCGGAGGTCCAGTTCTCCTGGTACGTGGACGGCGTAGAGGTGCACACGGCCCAGACGAGGCCAAAGGAGGAGCAGTTCAACAGCACCTACCGCGTGGTCAGCGTCCTGCCCATCCAGCACCAGGACTGGCTGAACGGGAAGGAGTTCAAGTGCAAGGTCAACAACAAAGACCTCCCAGCCCCCATCACAAGGATCATCTCCAAGGCCAAAGGTGGGCAAGGGGGGCAAAGGGGGCAGGCGGAGAGGGACCTGTGGGGCCACCTGGGGGGACCATCATGCTAACTGAGGTGACTGGCCTCACAGGGCAGACCCGGGAGCCGCAGGTGTACACCCTGCCCCCACACGCCGAGGAGCTGTCCAGGAGCAAAGTCAGCATAACCTGCCTGGTCATTGGCTTCTACCCACCTGACATCGATGTCGAGTGGCAAAGAAACGGACAGCCGGAGCCAGAGGGCAATTACCGCACCACCCCGCCCCAGCAGGACGTGGACGGGACCTACTTCCTGTACAGCAAGTTCTCGGTGGACAAGGCCAGCTGGCAGGGTGGAGGCATATTCCAGTGTGCGGTGATGCACGAGGCTCTGCACAACCACTACACCCAGAAGTCTATCTCCAAGACTCCGGGTAAATGAGCCACTCGCTGCACCCCTCATGCTCTTGGGTCCCAAGAGCTCACCTGAGCCCCAGCGCTGTGTACATACGTCCCGGGCCAGCATGAAATAAAGCACCCAACACCACCCTGGCACCCGCAACGCTGTCATGGTTCTTTCCGAGGCAGAGCCCCAGTGCAGGCGCCACCCGCGGGGCCAGGGACAGGACAGGCTCTGGGCTAGAGGCGTCCCCGTGGCGTCGGGGGGAGAGGTCCCACCTGGGCCAGACCCGGTCGGTGGGGGTCTGAACAGGACCCCTGGGGGCTGCCCGAGGCCGAGGAGGGAGCTTTGCCTGAGGCTCTCCTGCGGGCTGCCCTCCTGGCACACCTGCTCCGGCTGCTGTGTGTGGACGGACGGGTGAAGCCCTCCAGGCCCCCTCGGGGAAATGACTGCCCAGGTCGTCCCGCCTCTGTCCAAGCCCAAGCTCAGGGGCAGCGGCCCGTCCTTGTCCCCAGGTTGCCTGTCTCCTGGGTCTCCTGTGCCCACAGGGTGGGGACGGCCCTGCTCCTCCCGCAAACACCCGACATCAGGCCCCCACCCCGCCTCAGGCCACGGGGCTCTGCCCTGCTGGTCCCCGCAGGGGGCCAGGCCTGGGCACTCGTGGCAACACTCACCCCTGTGTCCCACAGGGGCAGAGGTAGGCAGCCCAGAGTGTCCAGGGGAGGGACAGTCCCAGACACCCCCAGGAGTGGAGCCCAGACCCACTGATATCAAGCCCCTCCCACCGAGCTTCCCAGCCGCCCCCACCCCACCGCCTTCCTCCACTCGCACACCCGGGCTCTCGCACACGCATGCACGCCGCCCCCACCTCCCAGCACACCCGCCCACCGCCTGCATCCACATGCACACACACCCGGGCACACACACACCTACCCACGCACACATGTGTACACCCCCGGGCCCTCACAGACCAGAGCATGGAGCTGGGTCTCACACACCCTCACCGGGGACACCAGCCCGGCCCCATCCCCCGAGGCCCCACGGGCTGCTCAGCCACACTGGCACACTAGACCACACGGACCCGCTCCGACGCCCGGCCCCACTCTTCCCCTGGCACCTACGCCCCCTCCGGAACAAGCAGAAATCCCCAGCCCGCTTGTCCCCAGCACAGCCGCCCCCGCGGCCCGGGGACACACACCCCAAGGCCGTCTCGGCCCTTCCCTGGGGCAGAGCCCACCGGGCCCCTGCTCGGCTTAACGCCCACCCTCCGGGCCTGGCCCCCTCGGAGAGAGGGCGGGGCCTGAGCCACTGGCCTGCACGGTCAGGACACCCCCTCCCAGACGGTCCCCATGCTCGGGGGCCCCCACCAGAGGAGAGGGGGCAGGACATCCCTGGCCAGGCTGAGACTCAGCCCAGGATGCAGGACTGGGGGGCCGGGGCCGGGGCCGGGCACTGAGCTCAGCCGGGGGGTCCCCCACCTGGAGCCACCCCAGGCCCCGCGGGCTGGCACAGCACTGACCACCCCTCCCCGTGCAGAACTGCTCCTGGAGGAGAGCTGTGCCGACGCCCAGGACGGGGAGCTGGACGGGCTCTGGACCACCATCTCCATCTTCATCACGCTCTTCCTGCTCAGCGTGTGCTACAGCGCCACCGTGACGCTCTTCAAGGTGAGCGGGCCAGCCCCGCTGTCACCCGTGCCCCGGAGCCCCCTGCCGGCCCCTCCCTGGCCCTCCCTGTGGCCACACTGTCACTGTGACGGCCCCTCCCTGTACCCGCCCTGGCCTCTGGTCCTCTCCGGGACACGGTGGCTGTCGGGGACCGCGGGGCTGGCAGGCGGACCCTGGGGGGCGGTCCACGTGTGGCGCGGGCCGCCCTCACCCCGTGCGCCCTGCAGGTGAAGTGGATCTTCTCGTCGGTGGTGGAGCTGAAGCGGACCATTGTCCCCGACTACAGAAACATGATCGGGCAGGGGGCCTAGGGCGCCCTCCAGGGCGGCCAGGGCCGCCCCAGACCCGACAGGACCGCGTCCGTCAGCTCAAGCTGCTCCGCCTGCGCCAGGCCTGCCTCCGCCCTCTGACCTCGCCCACCTCTGGCTCTCGGCCACCTCGCCCGCACCTCTGCCCTTGGGCATTGCGGCCCCCTCAGAAGGCGCCCCGCACCCCCACCGCCCCTCGGAAGCCCGAGTGGGCAGCAGCTCGGGCCCCGACCTGACTTGATGGACACCCACCACCACCAGCCCCCGCCAGAGCCACAGGACACCGCCGGGGCCACGTGTCCTCACCAGGAACGCCCGGCTCAGCGAGCGGGTCCAGCCGGCCACGAGGAGACCGGCGTCCAGCGGCTGACGGGACAGGGCCCGGGCTCCCTGTGGACCCCGTCCACACTGGGCTCCAGAGGCAGGGTCCCCGAGAGGAGGCTCCTGTGTCACAGCCTGGAGTGGGAACAGCTGCCCCCAACGTCAGCGTCTCCCAGCAGGGAAGTTCCCAGACGGGCCACCAACAGGCGCTCAGGTCACCTCCAGCCCAGGGCACTCGAGGGAGGAGGACCTGGGCCCGAGGCCACGGCAGGAGCCCCGGTGGGGACAGAGCGGCCCTGCCCAGGGAGGCCGTGAGGTGCCGCCAGACCGGCCTCCTGGAGGGGGTCCCGCTGACTCGGACCCCCGCAGGCAGGACGGGCCCTCGCTGGACACAGGCAGGGGTGGAGGGGCCACCCAGGGTACAGGGCAGCCAGCCCATCCCAAGGTCCGCGGCCTGAGTCCCGTCTATCGGACCATCCGTCCATCCAGCAGGAGATCCTTCTGCCTGCCCCGGGGCCTGGGTGAGAGGTGAAGAACCCCCAGGAGCGAGCCCCAGGCCCCCGACACCCCAAGGCCGCCTCAGAACGGACTCTCCCGCCCTGTCTCTGCGGGAACCCCAAGTGGGTTCACGGCATCCAGGGAGCAGCCTCGGGACTGGGAGGGAAGGCTCATCCGCCGAGCTGTGGTCGCTCTTTCTCCTTGGTGAGTGTCTGGAGCCCAGGCACTCTCCTCACTCTTGCTCTCATTTTTCACAGCAATAAACCACTTTTACAACCCCTCAGCTCACTGGGACCTCTGCCTGTGTCACCCGCCACCCCCCCGAATCCCAGCCTGGCCGCCCATCCCCCACCTCCCCCCCCAGCGTTTCCCCCCACCACCCCCAAGCCTCCTGGGCACAGCGGCCAGCCTGGGGCCTGGCGGGGCCACGAGCGACTCGCATGTGTTGGCTGTGTCATCAGCCTGTGCTGCTGTCGCAAACCCCGCAGCCAGTGAGGTCGCCGGACAAACTGCACAAACTCAGAGCTGAGACTTAGGTCTTCCTGGGGTGACTTGAGGCCACAGCCCAGGAGGCAGCACTGCAGGGAGCTCGCAGGTACCGCTCGCTCAAGGAGGAGGGGACTGAATTTCACCATGTGTGTGACAGGAGGGAGGGCCTGAGAAGGCCAGGCCAGGGGGTATCGGGGGACAGAGGTCGGGAGAAGGGCTGGCCCAGGGAGCAGAGCTGGACCCGGCTCAAGCGCTCAGGACAGACGGGTCAGGGAGAAGGACGCGGTGGGGGGGGGGGGGGCGCAAAGGGGACCGTGGGCGCAGACCTCCGCCTGGGCTGCCCAGAAGGCCTACCCATCCCAGGACAAGCCGAGGGGCCGCTCGGGGCTCCGGTGAGGGACCAGGGAGGGGGCCTGGTGGTTGCGACCAGGCCGCCGTGTCCGCCGGCCGGCTGACATCCGTCCAGGGTGCGGCCAGGACTCCAACCTCCCAGAGGTGATCCCGCCCCAGAGGAACAGGCCTCGGGCCAGGGCTGGAGGGGACAGGACTCTCCCAAAAGGGCAGAGCAGGGGGCCCGGCTGCCCGTGCTTCCTAGTCACAGCTCCAGGAAGAGGGACAGGGCCAGACCAGGGCTGTCCCAGGGAGGCATTTGACGGGAGCTGGGTCACCTGGGGACGTGACCTGGGCCGCTGAATGCTGGCGCTGAAAGCCTCTCGAGGCGAGGGGAGGAGCCCCAGGCCGAGGCCAGCACCACGGTTTCCCAGGCCAGGAGCTGTGGTCCTGCTCAGCCTGGCCCAGAGCCCAGGGCATCGGCAAGGGCCCCTCCAGCGTCCCGCAGGGAACAGGATGGAGACGGAGCCAGAGCAGCATGCAGGGAACGGACTGCGTCGCTCCAGGGGTCCCTGAACCAGACACGGGGAGGCCGGGACGTGCGGCCAGAGCATGGACGTGGGGTGGACAGCAGGGGCCAGGCATGCAGGGCACGGAGTGCCCTCCGCCTCCTGGTTCTGGGGGCTCAGGCCACGGTCCTGGGGCTCACCCCACACCCTCCGTTTCCCTCACCCTAAACGTCTAGCCAAACCTGAACGTGCCCATGGGCCTCGCAGCCTGCTCAGCCCCAGGCCCTGGCCCTCACGTCTGTCCCCGCACCAGCCATCAGCCCCTGGCCGGCCCACTCCCGCGGGACCGCCAGCATGGCGACAGCGGGGCTGGCCCCCGCACCCTCGAGAACTCCCCCACCGGACCCAGGCCTCCCACCCTGACCCCCAGCAACGCCTCATCCCACGGCAACCCCACCTCTCCACGTGCCCCGCGCACCCCGAGCCCAGGGCCCGACGCCAGCCCCTGAGCCCCTCGGGCTCCCCTGAGTGAGCCTGAAGCCAGACCCCCGCGGCCTCCTGACCCCTAGACCCCCAGCATTAGCTTTGCACACTCCGGTGCCATCTCACCTTGCCCACGCACACCCACATCTGCGTCGTACACACACACACACACCCCCACGGGCACATGGACGTCCAGGATTTCCAGCTCAGCCCCAAAGCCGAGGGCACTAAGGGGCCCCTCCGATCACAGCCCCCACGCCCCCCCAACTTGGGGCCACTCCCAGAAGAGCGTGGCTCCCCCGCAGAGAGACCCCCGCTGGACGTGGGTGCCGACCACCCATTCGCACTGAACCACCCTCGAAACAGAGCGCGGGCCCACGGTCCAGCCCACACTCAGAGCCCACCGCCAAAGCGAGGGCTCAGAGGCCAAGGCCGGCCCACGGTCCCCGTGCACCCTGCTCCGGAGTCCGAAGCCAGCCCAGCCCCGCCAGGCCTCCCTCCCCAGGCTCAGCCCGCCCCTCCCTGCCCCCAGCTCCCAGTGCCCGTGCCCCCCGTGCCCAGCCCAGTCCCTGTGCCCACCCCCACCCCTGCGGTCCACCCTCCCTGCTGGCCACCCCAGGCCCCAGGCCTGCAGAAAGAGGAGGCAGAGAAGCCTTCTGGGGAGAGGCCGTGGGACCCTGGGGCTGCGGGCAAGGCCCTCGGGGTGGGAGGGGGCCCTCACGGAAGGAGCTTCCCGGGGGGTCCACGCGGCCGCCGTCTCGGCCCAGCTGCCCCACCCCACTCACCGTGGCCTCGCCGGGGCCTCGCTCCTTTCTTTTCTTTGGTTTGTTTTTGTTTTTGTTTTGATTTTGGTTTTTTGTTTTTATCCCGCTACACAGCATGGGGCTCAAGTTCCTCTTACATGTATACAGTTTTCCTCCCACCCTTTGTTCTGTTGCAACGTGAGTGTCTAGACATAGTTCTCAATGCTACTCGGCAGGATCTCCCTGTAAATCTCTTCTAAGTTGTGTCTGATAACCCCAAGCTCCCCATCCCTCCCACTCCCTCCCTCTCCCGTCGGGCGGCCACAAGTCTACTCTCCAAGTCCATGATTTTCTTCTCTGTGGAGGTGTTCGTTTGTGCTGGATACTAGATTCCAGTTATAAGTGAGATCATATGGTATTTGTCTTTGTCTTTCTGGCTCATGTCACTCAGGATGAGAGTCTCTAGTTCCATCCATGTTGCTGCAAATGGCATGATGTCCTTCTTTTTTATGGCTGAGTAGTATTCCGTTGTGTATGTACACCACATCTTCCGAATCCAATCCTCTGTGGATGGACATTTGGGTGGTTTCCATGTCCTGGCTATTGTGAATAGTGCTGCAATGAACATGCGGGTGCATGTGTCTCTTTTAAGTAGAGGTTTGTCCGGATACGTGCCCAAGAGTGGGATTGCGGGGTCATATGGAAGTTCTATGTATAGACTTCTAAGGTATCTCCAAACTGTTCTCCACGGAGGCTGTACCAGCTTACCTTCCGACCAACAGTGCAGGAGGGTTCCCTTTTCTCCACACGCCCTCCGGCACGTGTTATGTGTGGACTTCTTAATGATGGCCATTCTGACTGGTGTGAGGTGGTATCTCACGGTAGTTTTGATTTGCATTTCTCTTATAATCAGCGATGTTGAGCATTTTTGCCTGTGTTTGCTGGCCGTCTGTATATCTTCCTTGGAGAACAGTCTATTCAGGTCTTTTGCCCATTTTTCCATTGGGTGATTGGCTTTTTTGCTGTTGAGTTGTGTGAGTTGCTTATGTATTCTGGAGATTAAGCCCTTGTCCGTTGCATTGTTTGAAGCTATGTTCTCCCATTCTGTAAGCTGTCTTTTTGTTGTCTTTGGGGTTTCCTTTGCTGTGCAAAAGCTTTTCAGTTTGATGAGGTCCCATGGGTGTATTTTTGCTCTTATGTCTGTTGCTTGGGGAGACTGACCTGAGCAAATGTTCATGAGGTTGATGTCAGAGAGTGTTTTGCCTCTGTTCTCTTCCAGGACTCTGATGGTGTCTAGTCTTGTATTTAAGCCTCTCAGCCATTTTGAGTTTATTTGTGTGCATGGGGTGACGGTGTGTTCTAATTTCATTGCTTTGCATGCCGCTGTCCAGGTTTCCCAGCAAGGCTTGCTGAATAGACTTTCTTTTTCCCAGTTTATGTTCTTGCCTCCCTTGTCAAAGATTAATTGACCATAGGTGTCAGGGTTTGTTTCCGGGTTCTCTATTCTGTTCCCTCGGTCGGTCTGTCTGTTTTGGTACCAGTACCACACTGTTTTGATGACGGTGGCTTTGTAATATTTCTTGAAGTCTGGGAGAGTTATGCCTCCTGCTTGGTTTTTGTTTCTCAGGATTGCCTTGGCGCTTCCGGGTCTTTTGTGGCTCCATATAAATGTTTGGATTGTTTGTTCTAGTTGTGTGGAAAATGTCCTGGGTAATTTGATAGGGATTGCATTGACTCTGTAGATTGCTTTGGGTAGTATGGCCATTTCTACACTATTGATTTTTCCAATCCGTGAACATGGAATGTCTTTCCATTTCTCTACATCTTCTTTGATTTCTTTGATTAAAGTTTTATAGTTCTTGGCATATAAGTCCTTCACCTCCTCGGCCAGGTGTATTCCGAGGTATTTGATTTTCTGAGGTGCAATTTTAAAAGGTATTGTATTTTGGTATTCCTTTTCTAATATTTCATTGCTGGCATACAGAAACGCGACTGACTTCCGAATGTTAATCTTACATCCTGCTACTTCGCTGAATTTATTAATCAGTTCAAGCAGTTTTGGGGTTGAGTCCTTCGGGTTTTCTGTGGAGAGTATCCTGTCGTCTGCATACAGTGACAGTTTTCTCTCTTCTCTTCCTGTATGGAGGCCTTGTATTTCTTTTGTTTGTCTAATTGCTGTGCCTGGGACTTCCAAAACTATGTTGAATAGCAGTGGGGAGAGTGGGCATCCCTGTCTTGTTCCAAATTTGAGTGATAAGGCGTTCAGTTTTTCCCCATTGAGCATTATATTTGCTGTGGGTTTGTCACAAAGGGCTTTGATTATGTTCGGGAAGGTCCCCTCTATACCCACTTTGGCGAGGGTCTTGATCATGAATGGATGTTGTACTCTGTCAAATGCCTTTTCTGCGTCTATGGAGATGATCATATGATTTTTGACTTTTCCTTTGGTAATGTGGTGGATGGCGTTGATTGATTGGCGTATGTTGAACCATCCTTGTGAACCTGGGATGAACCCTACCTGGTCATGGTGTCTGATTTTTTGGATATGTTGTTGGATTCCGTTGGCTAAGATTCGGTTGAGAATCTTTGCATCTATATTCATCAAAGATATTGGCCGATAGTTTTCTTTTTTGGTGGTATCTCTGGTTTTGGAATTAGGGCAATGGTGGCATCATAGAATGTCTTCGGGAGTATTCCTTCTTCTTCAACCTCTTGGAAAAGTTTAAGGAGGACGGGCACCGGTTCCTCTTTATATGTTTGATAGAATTCGCCTGTGACGCCATCTGGTCCTGGACTTTTATTTGTAGGGAGTGATTTTATGACCTCTTCAATTTCATTTCTAGTGATCGGTCTGTTCAGTTGGTCTGTTTCTGCTTGATTCAGTTTTGGCAGGCTGTAAGATTCTAGAAAATTGGTCATTTCTTCCAGATTGTCAAACTTGTTGCCATACAGTTGTTCATAATATTCTCTTATGGTTTTTTATTTTTCTGCTGTATCCGTTGTGATTTCTCCTTTTTCATTTATAATTTTGGTTATTTGGGTTCTTTCTCTCCTCTTTTTAGTGAGTCTGACCAGGGGTTTGTCAATTTTGTTCACCTTTTCAAAGAACCAGCTCTTGGTTTTATTAATTTTCTCTATTGTTTTTTGAGTCTCTATTTTATTGATTTCTTCTTTGATCTTTATAATTTCCTTCCTTCTGCTGACTTTAGGACTTTTTTGTTCTTCTTTTTCTAATTCATTTAGGTGGAGGGTTAAGTTGTCAATTTGGGATCTTTCTTCTTTTTGGAGAAAGGCCTGTATTGCTATGAATTTCCCTCTGAGCACTGCTTTCGCAGCATCCCATAGATTTTGAGAGGTCGTGTCTTCATTAGCATTTGTTTCAAGGTAGTTTTTAATTTCCTTCTTGATTTCCTCATTGACCTATTGGTTTTTTAGTAGCATGTTGTTGAGTCTCCATGCAGTAGGTTTTTTCCCTTTTCTTTTCCCATGGTTGATTTCTAGTTTCATGGTATTGTGGTCAGAGAAGATACTTGAAATAATTTCTATGCTCCTAAATTTGTAGAGGTTAGCTTTGTGTCCCAATATGTGGTCGATTCTTGAGAATGTTCCGTGTGCACTTGAGAAGAGTGTGTATTCTGATTTTTTTGGATGTAGTGTCCTGAAGATGTCAATTAAGTCTAACTTTTCTATTGTTTCCTTTAGGATCTCTGTTGCTTTATTGGTTTTCTGTCTATAGGATCTGTCCATTGGTGTGAGGGGGGGTATTAACGTCTCCTACTATGATTGTATTCCCATCAATATCTCCCTTTATGTCTGTTAATATGGGTGCTCCTATATTTGGGGCATACATGTTGACGATAGTAACATCCTCTCCTTGGATAGTAACATCCTATCCCTTAATCATTAAGTAGTGTCCTTCTTTGTCTTTCTTTATGTCTTTTGTTTTAAAGTCTATTTTGTCTGATATGAGCATTGCGACTCCTGCTTTTCTGTCATGTCTGTCGACGTGAAATATTTTTTCCCACCCCTTCACTTTCAATCTATACGTATCCTTTGTCCTAAGGTGAGTTTCTTGTAGGCAGCCTATTGAAGGTTTTTGCCTTTTTATCCACTCAGCCACTCTGTTTCTTTTGATCAGAGCATTCGGTCCATTGACATTTAAGGTGATAATTGATAGATGATCATTTATTGCCATTTTGAACCTCGTGTTCCAGTTGATCCTATGGTTCTCCATTCTTCCTTTCTTCTTTTTTTTTTTCCTCCCTTGGTTGGATGGTCTCTGGCTATTTTCTGCTTGAGTGTTTTTCTTCATTTTTTGCGAATGCAATGTTTGGTTTTGACTTGTGGTTGCCCTGTTTTTTAAGTATGCTAACCCCTTCCTATAATTGTGTGTTTTGGCCTGATGGTCCTGTAGGTTCAAACACTTCGTTACTACACTAAAATTAAGAAGAGAAACAAATAAACAAACCAAAAAGTGTCTATTATTTCCTTACTTCCCTTGCCCACATTTTATGATTTTGATGACTTTTTTTTTCTTTTTAGCTTTCTTTTGTTTGAAACTTGTTCATGACTAAATCTGTATGCTGGTTTATTTGAGTGACTGCTCTCTGACTGTGGTTTCCTCAATCCTAGTTCTCCCTCCTTTTTTTGTTTCTGTTTCCTCCCTTCCTTTCCTTCCTTTCTTTTTGGTTTAGAGAAGCCCTTTCAGTATTTCTTTTAGCCTGGATTTTGTATTGCTGTATTCTTTTAGCTTTTGTTTGTTGGAAAAAAATTTTATTTCCCCTCCTATTTTAAATGATGTTCTTGCTGGATAGAGTATTCTAGGTTGCATTTTTTTTTTCCTTTTAGCACTTTAAATATCTCTTGCCATTCCCTCCTGGCCTGTGGAGTTTCTGTATAGAAATCAGCTGATAACCTTATCGGGGTTCCCTTATAGGCAGCATTCTGCTTTTCTCTTGCTGCCTTTGGGATCCTCTCTTTATCACTAACTTTTGCCGTTTTCATTATAATGTGTCTTGGTGTGGGTCTCTTTGGGTTCAACTTGTTTGGGGCCCTCTGTGCTTCCTGTATCTTAAACTCGGTGTCCTTTAGATTTGAAGCGATCATTTCTTCAAATATATTTTCCATCCCCTTATCTTTTTCCGCTCCTTCTGGAACCCCTGTTATGCGTAGATTGGTGTGCTTTATATCGTCCCATAGGTCCCTTATATTGCGCTCCTGTTTTTCCTTTGGTTTTCAGTCTGCTGACCTGATGGGGTGGTTTCCGTTATTCTATCTTCCACATCACCGATTCGTTCTCCTGCATTATTTGTTCTGGTTTTTACTGCCCTTAATTCAGTTCGTATCTCTGCCAATGAATGTTCTAGTTTTTCTTGGCTCCTCCTTATATTTTCCAGTTCCTTTCTGAGGGTATCTGCATTACTGTTCCTATCTTCTCTTCATTCCTTCATTATTTTCACTATTTCTCTTTTGAACTCCAGGTCTGTCAGACTGCAGAGATCTGTTTCATCATTGACTGTTTTAGGTGAGTTCTCCTGTTGGTTTGACTGGGGGTGGTTTCTCAGCTTCTTCATCTTGCTTGTTTTCTTTCTCCTGGTGGAGTTGTACTCTCCGTGGCCAGCAGTGTTTGCCTTGGCACTGCCGTGGAATGTTTCCTGAGGGCTGGCGTTGTTAGTCAGTCTTCTTTGAGGCAGCGTGGCATTTCGAGAGGGTGGGCGGGGCTGACAGGGTCTCTCTGAAGCAAAGGAGGACTTCCTGAGGACAGACAGGACTGGGAGGTCTGCACCGTGATGGAAGCAGATGTCACTCGGCCGGGCAGAGCTTGCTCTGGTGTTTTTGAGCTCTGGGGCTCTTGCAGGGGGCTGGCAGTGCTGGGCAGCTGTTCCATGGGAATGCGGCACCCCCCAAGGGCTGGAGTGGCAAGCTGGGCCTCTGAGAACCCAAGAGGCTCTTCCCCAGGGCAGCCCAACTTGGAAGGACTGCCTGAGAACGTAGGCAGATTTTTCATGGCCGGGCCAAGCTTGTTCTAGCTTTTCTAGGCTGCAGGCCTTTTCCCGGGGGCTGGCAGTGTTTGGTGCTGCTCTGTGGGGGAGTAGCCCCTCCAGAGGACAAGAAGGCCAGGGCAGGGGCAGCCCCTGCGGTGGTAGGCTTCCGGCAATTATTGAGGCCCACCCTCCGGGATGGCAGGCAGCCCCAGGTCCGGCGCGTGCGTGAGGGGTGGCGGTGGGGGGCGGGGATGCACTGGGAAGCACAGCTTTCTGATAGCTGGCAGGCCAGTGAGCTCGCTGTGGTGTGGGGAGTATTCCATGGGGGCACACCCCTTCTCTCCCCTCCCCAACACTGCACAGACCCAGCTCTTCTCCCAGCTTCCCTCTGATTTGGCTTTCTGCTTCCCCACCCTTAGCGTATTGCTCCCTCCCCCCACAAAGCTCTGCTTTCTAGTCTCCCAGGCAGTCTCTGCCCCATCAACCTTGACAGACCGGTTCCTAGACCCCCAAGCAGTCTCCGCACTGCCCACCCATGCCCGTTCCCAGGGACTAACCTCCGGAGCTGAGTTCTCAATGCCCAGCCCCCACCCAAGCGCCTCAATTTTTGGACTGTGCCCGTAGTTCAGATGATGTGTTTGGTTCTCGCTCTGCTTTTCAGAACTCTGACTTCCTGCTGCACTCTCCTCTGCATCTGGAGAGTCCTCTGATTCGGCTGATCTTTCCAGCGAGTAGGTGACGTTCCAGGGTGTGGGATCCCTTTCTCCTCCACAGTTCCCTTTCACGAGCGCACATCCAGCTCGGATTCCCCTTCTCTCACCCTCCTCTTTTCTCTTGTTTTACCCAGTAATGTCATGAGATTCTTGTCATTATTGGAGGTTAGGTTCTTCTGCCAGTGCCTGATTGCTGCTTAACCTGTAGATGGGTGTGTTGTTGTTGTTGGGTTTGTGGGAGGGGCGAGCGTGTCCCCCTACTCTTCTGCCATCTTGCCTCTGTCCGTCTTCCTCACTCCTTGTTAGCGAAGCCCCTTTTCCCAAGAGCACGGCCCCCGAAAGACGTCCAGGCAGGGGCCTGTGGGCCTGTGTTGGTGGGAGGCGGCCCCCCAGCTTGTGGACAAGGGGCAGGGGAAGGGGTCCGAGGACAGTGCTGGGGCCCTGAGGGCGCTCGTGTCCAGACAGAGGCTGCCTCACGAGGCCCTCCACACCCTCCCCCCACCCATCTGCACCCCACCTGCCCCGCTGGCCTCCAGCGAGAGGGCCAGCTGGCCAAGGATGCCCCCTCCCCTAAGGGGAAGGAGCTGGGGGGAGCCGCCCGCAGGGTCTCTGGGAAGTCCTCTGGAGGGGGGCCGGCGCTTGGGCGCCCGGGACAGAGGGGGCGGCTCCTTCATCTACCAGGAGCACTGGGCCGGCACGGGGAAGGGAGAAGCCTGAGCCCTGGGTCCTTCCCCAAAGCACAAGCTGGGGATCTGTGCAGGTGGGCCTGGGGCGCCCTGGGGACCAGTGCAGGTGGTGGTGCCTTGCACCAGGGTTCTCTGTCAAAGGGGAGGAATGCCTTGGGCATCTGTGTGGGTGAGGGTGGCGTTCACTGGGACTCTTTGCTGGTGGGGTGCTGGCAATGAGGATCAGTGCATGTGGGCTGGGGTGCACTGGGTCTCATCTGTGCATTTGGGGGTGGTATGCACTGCGGAGCTATTTCAGCGGGGTGGGGTGCACTGGGTGGGGATCTCTGCTGGTGGTGTTTGTGTGCAGTGCGGATCTGTGGTGGTGAAGGTGAGGTACGTTGTTTATATGTGAAGTTGGCGGTGGGGTGCCTTGGGGACCTGTGGGGGAGGGGCACTAGGATATGTTCAGGTGTCGGTAGCATGCACTGGGAGTCTTCTCAACTGGAAGTGGGGTGCCCTGGAAATCTGTGCAGGTTCAGTGGGGTGCCCTGGGGATAAGGGCTGGCAGAGGTGGGGTGCCCCGGGAATCCATGAGGGTGTGGCTGGGGTGCCGAGAGGATCAGTGCAAGTGGTGGTAGAGGGCACAGGATTTCTGTGCAAGTGGAGGTGGGGTGTGCTTGGGATCTAAGCAGGGGGGTTGCTCCAATGGTCCCGACGGGGACCTGTCCAGGTGAATGTAAGCTACACTGGGGAACTGTGGGGGTGAGGCACACTGGGGATCTGGGAAGGTGGGGGTTGGGTGTACTGGGAATCTAAATCTGTGGGTGGGGTGCCCTGGGGACTTGTGCAGGAGGATGAGAGGGGCACTCAGGATCTATGGGGGTGGGGTGCACTGGCGATCGTTGCAGGTGGGGGTGGGATGGACTAGGAATCAGTGCAGGTAGGGTGGGGTGCCCTGGGAAAAGATGAAGGTGGGTGTGCCGTGCATGGGGATGGGTACATTTGGAGGGGTGCACAGGGGATCTGTGCAAGTGGGGGTAAGGTGCACTAGGTATCTTTGCAGGTAGAGGCGTGGAGCACTGGGGATCCGGGCAGGGGGAACTGGGGTGCACAGGAGTTCTGTACGGGGGGGGGATAGGATGAACCGAGCTTCTGTGCCAATGGAGGTGGGTGCCTAGGGGACCGTAGAAGATGAGGCTGGGATGCCATGAGGATCTGTAAGGGTGTGAGTAAGGTACACTGGGGATATCTAGAGGTGGGGGTGGGGTGCACTAGGGATGTAGGGAGACAGGAGCGGTGGACCTGAAGAGCTAAAGGGTGGCGTCACCTGAGGAACTGTGCAAGTGGGGGAGGCTGCCCTGGGTATCAGGGCGGCTGGGGTGGGGGCACTGGGGATCTGTGTGTGTGTCGGGGGGTGCACTGTGGCTCTGCACTGACGGAGGTGGGATGAACAGGGGATTTACCGGAGTGGGGTGCACTGGGGATCTGTGCAGGTGCGATGGGATTCCCAGGGAATCGGTTCAGGAGCAGGTGGCTTTGCCCTGGGGATCTGTTTGCATGGGGTGGGGTGCACTGGTATTCTGTGCAGAAGACATGGCGTGCACTAGGGATTCGTGCCGGTGGGGTTGGGGTGCACTGGGGATCTGGGCAGTTGCGGCGGGGTGCAGTGGGGATCTGCGCAGGTGTTGGAGTGCACTGAGGTCTGTAGGGTTGGGGGGCACTGAGTAGCTGTGCAAGTGGGGTGGGAGATGCACCGGGACCGGAAGTGAGGGGGTGGGGTGGGCTGGGATGGGAGCAGGTGGGTGGGGTGCCCTGGGGATCAGGTAGGGGGCCTTCGTGATCACTGGCATTGGCAGGGCAGGGGGTCCGGGCTCTGGCGAGTGAATCTGTACCTAGACGAAGGCCAAAGCACACGTAAATACATCCACACCTCTGACTCTCAGCTGCAGCCGCCCGCCCAGGACACACGACCACCATCCGCAGGAACCAGCCCAGGCGGCGGCTGCGCCCTCTGCCTCAGACCTGCCTCAGACCTGCCTCTGTCTACAGGGACAGCCCGCCGGACAGGAGGTGCCCTGGCCACCACACGGGGCCGAGCCGCGCTGGCCGACCCGCTGCCCCTGCCCCACGGCCTCCATCACCACCCCGACACGCCCTGTGGGAAGGAGCCCTCTGCACGCGGGAATCCTTTGAAACGTCGGCGTACGCATCACACAGGGGGTTCACCTGTACTGCCTGTGCGCCTAATGGGCCCTGCTATGCACACGCCACCTTCACAGTAAGAGTGAACACTCCCAGGCGTCGGAGACCCACGGGGCGGCCCCGCCAGCGGGTGGGGGCCGCTCCCTGGGGGCTCAGAACACACGGCCTCGGCTTTGCCCCTGGAAACACGTCCAGTGGAGCAGGAGACACAGGTGTCCGGCAACGGCTCGGGGCCGTGGTTGCAAACGGCGCCCGATGCATCCTGGGACCTGGACCCAAGGAGGGGGCGAGGGGGAAGCTGGCCAAGCCGCCTGGGCAGGGAGGGGATGGCTCCCGGAGGCGGAGGTGAGCAGAGAAGGGGGCGGCGGGGCCGGCCCGGGGCCTGAGCAGCGCCGCGGGCGGGGAGCGTCCTGCTGGGACCACCGCTCTGCCCTGGGCCCGCCCTCCTCGTCCTCACAGGACTGACCTCAAGCCAGGGCTGCCCGCACCTGAAGGGCACGCAGACCACCCCAGGAGGAGACTCCGGGCCTTTCTCTTTTTCGTTTTTTAATTTCATTTGACTTTATTCTATATTATTTTATATTATACCGTTTTAGGGCCACACCCACGGCATTTGGAAGGTCCCAGCCTAGGTGCTGAACCAGAGCGGCAGCAGCCGCCTGCACCACAGCCACAGCAACACCAGAGCCGAGCAGCCTCTGTGACCTACACCGCAGCTCGCGGCGACGCGTCCTCATGGACGCCAGTCGGATTCATTCGCGCCGCGCCATGACGCAAACTCCTCTTTCGCAATTTCTTCCATTGAAGGGTAGTTTTACACCGTCGTAAATTTGCCATGTTGTGTTACTTTCAGGTCCCCGGCACAGCGGCCCGGCCACACACACACATATGCATCCACACCCACGTGCAGACAGGCAGACACACGTCAGGACACATACACAGCGGTGTGTGGAGAGGTTGATCCCAACCTCCTGGCTCATCTCCCCACCTCTCGCCCTGGGGAAGCGTGCGGTGGCCCCATGTCTGCGGGTCCGTCGCGGTTTTGCTTCGAGTCCACTCGCACCCCTCCTTTTAATCCCACACGCAGGCAATGCCGCACGATGTCGGTCTCCGTCCGCGTCGCTTCAGCCAGAGGAGCAGGACGACCTCTAGGTCCGACCTCGTGGTGGCAAATGGCATCGCCGCATCCTTTGCACGGCTGAGCGATAACCCGTTGTGCCTGTGCCCCTCACCTTCTGCAACCGTCCGTCCAGACGGACGTTTGGGCCGCTTCCTGTCTTGGTCATTGCGAGGAGTGCTGCGACGGATGCTGGAGAGCCCGTGCGTTTTCACGTTGTGGTTCTCTCCCACTGTGTGCCCAGCACTGGGGTTGCCGCATCGGACGGCAGTTCTGTTCGCAGTGCTTTCAGGAAGCTCAGGCCGCTTTCCGGAGTGGTCGTACCTACGTCCCCACCGACAGCGTAGGGGGTTCCCTTTTCTCCACACCCTCTCCAGTATATACATCCCGTTTGCAGACTTTTTGATGATGGCCACTCTGGCTGGATTGAGGCGCTACCTCATGGCAGTTCTGATTTGCCTTTCTCTAATAATTAGCAACAGTGGGCACCTTTTCATGCGTTTTTGGCCAACTGCACGTCTGTCTTCTTTGGAGAAATGCCTGTGTAGGTCTTTTGCCTCTTTCTTGATGGGATTCTTCATAATCAAGCTGCATGCCTTGTTTGTATGTTTTGGAGATGAATCCCTTGGCGGTCCCTTCATTGGCAAATAATTTCTCCCTTTTTGTAGGTTGTCTCTTTGTTTTGCTTGTGGTTTCCTTTGCAGTGCCGCATATTTTTAAGTTCCGTTAACTCCCGTTTGTTTTATTTTCTTTCTGTTTCCATTATGCCAGGAGATGGATCCAAAGAGCTACAGCTGTGGTTTCTGTCAAAGAGTGTTCTGCCTATTATCCTTTGGGATTTATAGGCATCCGGTCTTATGTTTAGGTCTTCGATTCCTTTTGAGTTGTGTGCGTGTGTGTCTGGCGTTAGAGAGTGTTCTGCTTTCATTCTGTTACGTGGAGCTGTCCGGTTTTCCTGGCACCGATCTTTGAGGAGACTTTCTCTTCTCTATTGACTACTCTTGCCCCTTCGTCATGGATGGATTGACCTGCCTCCTCTTCCAGCGATGTATATGTTTGGTTTTAAGCCAGTGCCATACTGTTTGGGTGACTGCAGCTTTGTAGTAAGGTCTGAAGTCAGGGAGCCTGATTCCACCAGCTCCATTTTTCTCACTTTTTCCTCACTCATTGCGTTGGCTATTTGGGGTATTTTGTGTTTCCATGCAAATTTTTGAGGTTTTTTGTTCTAGTTCTGTGGAAAATGCCATTGGAGATTTGAGAGGGATTGCACTGAGAGTGAGGGTGGCCTTAGGTGGTATGGCCCTTTTGCCAGTATTAATTCTTCCAGGGCAGGAGCATGGTCTAGCTTTCCACCGGTTTGTGTCGTCTTTGGTTGCTTCCAGCAGTGCCTTATGGTTTTCAGAGTCCAGGTCTTTGTGTCTTTGGGTAGGTTTATTCCTGGGCATTTCATTCATTTCGAGGCACTGCTCAGTGGGATGGTTTCCCTAGTTTCTCTCGCTGCTCTTTCATTGTTAACGTAGAGCAAGGCAGCCAATTTCTGTGTGTTAATTTTGTATCCTGCAGCTTGACCAAATTCATTGGCGAGCTCTAAGAGGTTTCTGGTAGTGCCTTGAGGATTCTCTAGGTATCGCAGCACGTCACCTGTAAAAAGCGGTAGTGTTACTTCTCCGTTTCCGATTTGGATGCCTTTTCTTCTCTAATTGCCCTGGCTAGGACTTCCAAAACTCCGTGGAAGGAGAGTGGTGAGAGCAGACATCCTTGTCTTGCTCCTGATCCTAGCGGAAATGCTTTCAGCTTTGCACCGTTGGGAATGCTGTTAACTGCAGGTTTGTCAGACATGGCTTTTACTCTGTTGATGTAGTTTCCCACTAGAGGTTTTATCAGGAAGGGGTGTTAATTTTGTCAAAAGCTTTTTCTGTATCTGTTGAGAGGATCAGATGGATTTTGTTGTTCGGTTGGTCGATTCTCGGATATTGAGGGATCTTTGCATCCCTGGGATAAAGCCCCTCGATCATGGCGAGGGATCTCTTTATTGTACATGTGAACGCAGTTTGCTAATATTTCGTTGAGGATTTTTCCATCTATGTTCATCGGTGATATTCACCTGTCATTTTCTCCTTTTTTTTTTTTTTTTTTTTGGTTTTTTTTGTTTGTTTTTTTTTGTTTTGGTATCTTTGGTTTCGGTATCGGGGCGATGGTGCCTTCACAGAATGAGTTTGAGAGTGTTCCTCCCCCTGCAACTTTTTGGAAGCGCTTCAGAAGAATAGGTGTTAACTCTTCTCTGGATGTTTGACAGAAGTCATCTGCGAAGGCGTCAGGCCCTTGACCTAGGTTTTCTGGAAGTTTTTAAATCACATTCTCAATTTCAGTGCTTGTCACTCGTCTGTTTGTATTTTCTAGTTCTTGCTGGTTCAGGCTTGGTAGGCTGTTCCCCTGTAAGAATCAGTCCATTTCCTCCGGGTTGTCATTTTATGGGCAGACAGTGGCTCCTACTAGTCTCTTATGAGATTTGTGTTTCAATTGCATCTAGTTTTCGTCACTGATTTTATTGAATTGAATCCTGTCCCTTTTGTCCCCGATGAGTCTGGCTAAAGTCTCATGTGCTGATGATACATGCTGTGGGTGCGGTCACAGAAAAGGACAAAAAGAAAGGGGAAAAGAAAGATTTATCGATCTTATTAGACTTTTCCAAGAACCACCTTTTGGTTTATTGATCTTCTCTACTGTTTCCTTGGTCACTACGTCATTAATTTAAGCTCTAAGGTCTATGATTTCCATCCTTCTATTGACTTGCACCTTTGACTCTTCTTCCTTCTATAAATGTTTTAGATACAACATTATGCTGCTTATTTGACTTCCATCTCCTTTCCAGAGAGGTGATTGTATTGCTAGGACATTTCACTTGTTGCCGTGCCAGTCCAGGGCGAATCCAGGAAACATAAGCCCCTCTAGGGGTTTCAAGTGAGAAGTGATGCCACCCAGGAAATCAAAGGTGTATAAAATCGGCACGCGGGCTGGCAGAATGCCCACAGGGGAGAAGGTCGTCGAGGCTCGGGGGCCCCCGGGAAGCCCAGGGTCTTCTGCCTCAGAGGGCTCCTCGGACTTGTGCGTGGGGGCATCAGGGTCTCAGAGAATGCCCCTCAACAGAACACAGTCCATAGGAGGAGCCCGCCGTTAATACACTCCAAGGTGAAAAGCTGAACTCATTTCCACTAAGATCAGGACCAAGACTAGGGTGGCCACCCTCACCACATAGTTGGCCGCCGTGTGCTCAGCATGGTAGTGGAAGTCCTAGCCCCAGCAGTCAGAGAAGAAAAAGAAACTAACGCCGTCCTTTTGGAAGAGAAACGTAAGACTCTCACTGTTTGCAGAGGACATGGCGCTGCACGTAGGAAGTCCTAAAGATACCACCAGGGAACTGCTAGAGCTCATCAGTGCATTAGGTACCGTGGCAGGATACAAACTAATGCCCAGAAATCTACCGCATGTCTACACACTCGCAACAAAAGGCCAGAAAGGGCGGGGGGGGGGGATAATCAAACTTATCAATGCATCCAAAAGAATAAAACACCTATGAACAAACCTACCTAAAGAGGCAAAAGACCCATACTATGAAGACTAGAAGACGCTGATGAAAGCAATCAAAGATGACACAAACAGATGGAAAGCCAGACCATGCTCCTGGATTGGAAGACTCAGCATTGTCCAAATGACCGCAGTAACCATGCAATCTACACATCCAACCATGCCATCCCTATCAAATTGCCAGTGGCGTTTTGCACACAACTAGAATAAAAACTTCAAAATTTATGTGGAACACAATATACCCCCAAAGAGCCAAAGCAACCTTGAAAAAGAAAAGTGGAGCTGGTGGAATCAGCAATTCTAGTTCTGTGAAAGATGCCGTTGGAAATGTCATACGCGGGGCCCGACCACACGCTCATGGGGGCAGAAGGGGTGCCCACCAGGGCCAAGAGGCCAAGGGCTCACACGAGGGGCCTGGCACCTGGGCTGTGGTGGGCAAGGCAGCATAAGCCCAGTGGGACGTAGAGAACCGTGACAGCCTGGGTTCCCACGCCCTCCCCTGGGTCCCAGGCACCACTCACCCACCCCACACACCCGCATGAGCCGCCAGGGCACTGTCTGGACTCCCCCCAGGCCCTCTGGGACAGAAACTACACAGAAGGAAAGGGAATTTCAGGAAGCAGCCAGGCCACCCAGTTTCAATCCCATTCTTAGTGTGCAGGGCTGTGGGCAGGGAGGTTGTGCCTCCAGGGACCAGACACCCACCCGAGGAAGCAGGGCTGCAGGCACAGAGCACAGACACAAGGAGCCACTTGCACCTGGGGCCAGAGCAGGAGGGGCCCGGAGCCCGGGGCAGCAGGGGAGCCACCTCCTCGGACCCCACACTCGGTGTGTGAGGTCCACGAGGACTGGGTCAGGGGCAGCTGTGGGGGGACGAGGAGCGGAGACCCCACAGCAGGGCTGAAGCCGACCCAGCCCAGGGAACGCAGCCTGCACGCCGGTCATGTCGCCCGCCCAGCACAGGGACCAGGGAGCCCTGGCAGGGGCACGCCCACGCCAACAGAGGTGGTGCCCCAGAGGCCAGAGGAGGTCGGTGGGGCTGCCAGGCCTCTGGGGAACATGATGGGCTGGGGTCAGAGGCCTGAGGGATCTGCTCGGCCAGGTTGCTGGAGGCACAGGGCTGGGCAGGGGCTGAGGACGAGGCCAGGATGGACAGGTGGGTCTGGGCGGAGGACCCAGGGAAGAGACGGACACAGCGCAGGGGACAAAGAGGTCACCTGGGGTTGCAGGGTCCTGTCCCGGCTGCCGGAGCCCGCTTGAGCCCCAGGGCAGGTATGAAAGCAGTAACTGTCGGGTCCCGGGGAAGGAGCCAGGGCCACGGGCAGCAGGTGAGCCGGGAGCAGAGCAGGCAGGGCGGGCCGGGCTCCTGTGTGCCCAGAGCTGGCAGCACAGGGACTGAGCCTAAAGCTCCACAGGCCGCAGGAGGGCTGACGGGAGCCAGGGGCCTGAGGGCAGGAGCGGGAGCCAGGGGCTGGGAGCTGGGCGCCAGTGCAGCTGAGCCAGCAACTAGAGGGAGCCAGGGACCAGACAGGCTCCAAGGGTGGTCGCGGCGAGAAGAGGGTGAGCTCAGAAGGGTCAGGAGCCCCTCCGGGAGGGGACCAGGTGGGACAGAGGCTCTGCCAGGGGGACGCTACCCAGAGAGGGTGGGCACCCAGGGCTCCGGGAACAAAGGCCAGCCCTGGGAAAGAAAGGAAGCCATGAGTGGAGCTAGACAAGCTGAGGGTTCGGGGGCAGGAAGGGGGTGGAGATGCTGAGGCCCAGGAGCCCCAGGGAAAGGGGCAGGTAGGCTGCAGGTGAGCAGGGAACCGGGAGGGCGGAAGAGCTGTCCTTAGAGCTGCTGGGAACACATAGAGCTGGTGCAAGTGAGCAGGGGGCTGGCAGGCCAGTGGGGAGAAACCTGGAGCTCCTGGGACCACGGAGAGCCTGTGCAGGTGAGCAGGGGTTGGTACGACAGGGGCTGAAGCTGAAACTCTGGGGAGCAGGTGTAGCTTGTGCAGGTGATGAGGGGCTGGGCTGAGGGGTAGGTTCTGGAGGTCCTGAGAGCCGATAGAGCTTGTGCAGGTGAACAGGGCCTGGGAGGGCAGGGGCCACACCTGGAGCTTCTGGGAGCAGGTAGAGCTTGGGCAGGTGAGTAGGGGCTGAGGGCAGGGTGCAGTCCTGGGACCTCTTGGGAGCAGGCGGAGCTCGGGCAGGTGAGCAGGGGTGGGTAGGACAGGGGGCAGTCCTGGCAGCTCTTGGGAACAGGTAGGGCTTGGGCAGGTAAGCAGGGTCAAGGAGGGCAGGGGACAGACCTGGCAGCGCATGAGAGCAGGTAGTGTTTCTGCAGGTGAGCAGGGGCTGGGAGGGCAGGGAACACTCCTGAGAGTGCCTGGGAGCGGGTAGAGCTTGGGCAGGTGACCACAGGCTGGGAGTGCAGGGGGCAGTCTTGGGACCTCCTGGGAACAGGTAGTGCTTGTGCAGGTGAGCAGGGGCTGGGAGGGCGGGGAGGAGACCTGGGACCCCCTGGGAGCAGGGCGAGCTTGGGCAGGTGAGCCGGGCCAGGGGGGATGCAGGACAGGGCAGGGGCAGCAGAGTGGGGGTGAGCTCAGGGGAGCCCCAGGCTCGAGGGAGGGGCCGATATAGGGCTAGCCAGGCTGGAAAGTGGGCTCCTGGGGGGAAGGTCCCCAGGACTCCGGGGGCAGGGGCAGGGATGAACAGACGCCATGGGTCACAGGGATCGGGCCAACGGGCCCCAGCCCTGCTCCAGCAAAGTGAGGGCACATGGGACAGGACGGCTGGAGTCTTAAGTGGGAACTGCGGCACAAGGCAGTGCACATGGTTGGGGGATCCAAGCGGCCCTTATGGGCCTGAGCCAGGACTGCAGGCAACGGCCGAACAGAACAGGAGGGAGAGGACCGGCCCAACCGGGCAGGGGTGCATGGGGTGCTGGCGCCCCGCGAGAGAGGAAGGCCTGGGGCAGGGCTCGGCTGCAGCAGTGCTGCCAGGCAGGCTGGCAGCGGGAAGGGCAGGAGCAGAGGGAGGGCTCTGGCCTGAGCAGGCAGCTGGGAGGCCCAGAGCTGGGCTGCAGGGGCCGGGGCTCTGGGGAAAGCTGCCTCGGGTGAGCTCAGGGCCAAGCCAGGAGCCCCGGTGGAGGAGGGACCGGTGGGCCCAGAGGCCCAGATTTGGAGCCTGGGCCAGGGCCGGAGGGATGGCAGGGGAGGGGCCTCGGAGGAGACTACCTGCCCTCGCCCAGGGAAAGGGGCATGTTGGTGCCAGGGACCAACGCGCACGGGCCTTGACTGCAGAGCTGACCCAGAGGAACGGGGCCTGGAGAGCAAACAGCAGGCCAGGACCAGGGGCCAGGAGCAGAGCATGGGCAGTGGGTGGCAGTGGGTGGCAGTGTCCCTGCCAGGCTGGGGAAGCAGGACGGTGGCCTCAGGGGACCAGCAGAAGCTGGCCAGGAACACAGGCCACCCGCTGGTCGGGCCAGGCACCCACAGGGGCTCTGGGCCCTGGCGGGCTCTCATCCAGGCGGTCACCCAGCTCTGACCAGGCAGCTGCGCCCAGAACCTGCAGCTGCAATGGCAGCGAGCTGGGCGGCTGGTCTGCCGACTTTCTGGAAGCAAGTGGGTGCTGGGCGCAGCGGCCCCGCTCTTCTCGGGGCCCGATTCGCTGCCCGCCCCACAAGGAACAAGGCCCTGGCGGTCACGCAGCCTCCTCTCTTCCAGCCCCCAAGACGGCCCCATTGGTCTACCCTCTGGCCCCCTGCGGCAGGGACACGTCTGGCCCTAACGTGGCCTTGGGCTGCCTGGCCTCAAGCTACTTCCCCGAGCCAGTGACCGTGACCTGGAACTCGGGCGCCCTGACCAGTGGCGTGCATACCTTCCCATCCGTCCTGCAGCCGTCAGGGCTCTACTCCCTCAGCAGCATGGTGACCGTGCCGGCCAGCAGCCTGTCCAGCAAGAGCTACACCTGCAATGTCAACCACCCGGCCACCACCACCAAGGTGGACAAGCGTGTTGGTGAGCGCCTGCGCTGGGGGCGGGAGTGCACGTCGAGACAGGCCGGGGTGAGCCCCCTGCCCGCAGGGACCAGTTCCCAGGATGGAGAGTCCCGCCCAGGGTGTCAGGGCCGCTCACCTCTGTCCCCTTCACCTGCAGGCCCAGGCTCAGGGAGGGGTCAACTCGGCACTTCGGAGAGGCCAGGGTGGGCACAGGCGGGACCCCTCCCCCGGCCCTGGGCCCCCAGCAGCACGAGCTGCTCTGGGATGTACCAAGACCTGACCCTGACCTGAGCCCAGCCCTGGGCCCTCCCCACCCCCAGTGACTCTGTGTGCTCTCTCCTCAGGAACAAAGACCAAACCACCATGTCCCATATGCCCAGGTAAGAAACTCCGGCCTCGCCCTCCTCCCCAAGGAGGTAGCCTGAGCCCAAGTTCGGCCCGAGAGGGACAGGTGCCCAGGAGGACCCCAGGCCACGAGCTGACCCGCACTCTGTCTCCCCCACCAGCCTGTGAAGGGCCCGGGCCCTCGGCCTTCATCTTCCCTCCAAAACCCAAGGACACCCTCATGATCTCCCGGACCCCCAAGGTCACGTGCGTGGTGGTAGATGTGAGCCAGGAGAACCCGGAGGTCCAGTTCTCCTGGTACGTGGACGGCGTAGAGGTGCACACGGCCCAGACGAGGCCAAAGGAGGAGCAGTTCAACAGCACCTACCGCGTGGTCAGCGTCCTGCCCATCCAGCACCAGGACTGGCTGAACGGGAAGGAGTTCAAGTGCAAGGTCAACAACAAAGACCTCCCAGCCCCCATCACAAGGATCATCTCCAAGGCCAAAGGTGGGCAAGGGGGGCAAAGGGGGCAGGCGGAGAGGGACCTGTGGGGCCACCTGGGGGGACCATCATGCTAACTGAGGTGACTGGCCTCACAGGGCAGACCCGGGAGCCGCAGGTGTACACCCTGCCCCCACCCACCGAGGAGCTGTCCAGGAGCAAAGTCACGCTAACCTGCCTGGTCACTGGCTTCTACCCACCTGACATCGATGTCGAGTGGCAAAGAAACGGACAGCCGGAGCCAGAGGGCAATTACCGCACCACCCCGCCCCAGCAGGACGTGGACGGGACCTACTTCCTGTACAGCAAGCTCGCGGTGGACAAGGCCAGCTGGCAGCGTGGAGACACATTCCAGTGTGCGGTGATGCACGAGGCTCTGCACAACCACTACACCCAGAAGTCCATCTTCAAGACTCCGGGTAAATGAGCCACTTGCTGCACCCCACGTGCTCTCGGGTCCCACGAGCTCGCCTGAGCCCCAGCCCTGTGTACATACGTCCCGGGCCAGCATGAAATAAAGCACCCAACACCACCCTGGCACCCGCAACGCTGTCATGGTTCTTTCCGAGGCAGAGCCCCAGTGCAGGCGCCACCCGCGGGGCCAGGGACAGGACAGGCTCTGGGCTAGAGGCGTCCCCGTGGCGTTGGGGGGAGAGGTCCCACCTGGGCCAGACCCGGTCGGTGGGGGTCTGAACAGGCCCCATGGGGGCTGCCCGAGGCCGAGGAGGGAGCTTTGCCTGAGGCGGCCTCTCCTGCGGGCTGCCCTCCTGGCACACCTGCTCCGGCTGCTGTGTGTGGACGGACGGGTGAAGCCCTCCAGGCCCCCTCGGGGAAATGACTGCCCAGGTCGTCCCGCCTCTGTCCAAGCCCAAGCTCAGGGGCAGCGGCCCGTCCTTGTCCCCAGGTTGCCTGTCTCCTGGGTCTCCTGTGCCCACAGGGTGGGGACGGCCCTGCTCCTCCCGCAAACACCCGACATCAGGCCCCCACCCCGCCTCAGGCCACGGGGCTCTGCCCTGCTGGTCCCCGCAGGGGGCCAGGCCTGGGCACTCGTGGCAACACTCACCCCTGTGTCCCACAGGGGCAGAGGTAGGCAGCCCAGAGTGTCCAGGGGAGGGACAGTCCCAGACACCCCCAGGAGTGGAGCCCAGACCCACTGATATCAAGCCCCTCCCACCGAGCTGCCCAGCCCCCCCCACCCCACCGCCTTCCTCCACTCGCACACCCGGGCTCTCGCACACGCATGCACGCCGCCCCCACCTCCCAGCACACCCGCCCACCGCCTGCATCCACATGCACACACACCCGGGCACACACACACCTACCCACGCACACATGTGTACACCCCCGGGCCCTCACAGACCAGAGCATGGAGCTGGGTCTCACACACCCTCACCGGGGACACCAGCCCGGCCCCATCCCCCGAGGCCCCACGGGCTGCTCAGCCACACTGGCACACTAGACCACACGGACCCGCTCCGACGCCCGGCCCCGCTCTTCCCCTGGCACCTACGCCCCCTCCGGAACAAGCAGAAATCCCCAGCCCGCTTGTCCCCAGCACAGCCGCCCCCGCGGCCCGGGGACACACACCCCAAGGCCGTCTCGGCCCTTCCCTGGGCCAGAGCCCACCGGGCCCCTGCTCGGCTTAACGCCCACCCTCCGGGCCTGGCCCCCTCGGAGAGAGGGCGGGGCCTGAGCCACTGGCCTGCACGGTCAGGACACCCCCTCCCAGACGGTCCCCATGCTCGGGGGCCCCCACCAGAGGAGAGGGGGCAGGACATCCCTGGCCAGGCTGAGACTCAGCCCAGGATGCAGGACTGGGGGGCCGGGGCCGGGGCCGGGCACTGAGCTCAGCCGGGGGGTCCCCCACCTGGAGCCACCCCAGGCCCCGCGGGCTGGCACAGCACTGACCACCCCTCCCCGTGCAGAACTGCTCCTGGAGGAGAGCTGTGCCGACGCCCAGGACGGGGAGCTGGACGGGCTCTGGACCACCATCTCCATCTTCATCACGCTCTTCCTGCTCAGCGTGTGCTACAGCGCCACCGTGACGCTCTTCAAGGTGAGCGGGCCAGCCCCGCTGTCACCCGTGCCCCGGAGCCCCCTGCCAGCCCCTCCCTGGCCCTCCCTGTGGCCACGCTGTCACTGTGACGGCCCCTCCCTGTACCCGCCCTGGCCTCTGGTCCTCTCCGGGACACGGTGGCTGTCGGGGACCGCGGGGCTGGCAGGCGGACCCTGGGGGGCGGTCCACGTGCGGCGCGGGCCGCCCTCACCCCGTGCGCCCTGCAGGTGAAGTGGATCTTCTCGTCGGTGGTGGAGCTGAAGCGGACCATTGTCCCCGACTACAGAAACATGATCGGGCAGGGGGCCTAGGGCGCCCTCCAGGGCGGCCAGGGCCGCCCCAGACCCGACAGGACCGCGTCCGTCAGCTCAAGCTGCTCCGCCTGCGCCAGGCCTGCCTCCGCCCTCTGACCTCGCCCACCTCTGGCTCTCGGCCACCTCGCCCGCACCTCTGCCCTTGGGCATCGCGGCCCCCTCAGAAGGCGCCCCGCACCCCCACCGCCCCTCGGAAGCCCGAGTGGGCAGCAGCTCGGGCCCCGACCTGACTTGATGGACACCCACCACCACCAGCCCCTGCCAGAGCCACGGGACACCGCCGGGGCCACGTGTCCTCACCAGGAACGCCCGGCTCAGCCAGCAGGTCCAGCCATCCACGAGGAGACCGGCGTCCAGCGGCTGACGGGACAGGGCCCGGGCTCCCTGTGGACCCCGTCCAGACCGGGCTCCAGAGGCAGGGTCCCCGAGAGGAGGCTCCTGTGTCACAGCCTGGAGTGGGAACAGCTGCCCCCAACGCCAGCGTCTCCCAGCAGGGAAGTTCCCAGACGGGCCACCAACAGGCGCTCAGGTCACCTCCAGCCCAGGGCACTCGAGGGAGGAGGACCTGGGCCCGAGGCCACGGCAGGAGCCCCGGTGGGGACAGAGCGGCCCTGCCCAGGGAGGCCGTGAGGTGCCGCCAGACCGGCCTCCTGGAGAGAGTCCCGCTGTCTTGGACTCCTGCGGGCAAGATGGGCCCCACTGGACACAAGCGGGGGTAGACGGGCCACCCCGGGTACAGGGCAGCCAGACCACCCCGAGGTCCTCGGCCTGAGTCATGTCCATCTGTCCATACGTCCATCCAGCAGGAGCTCCGACCACAAGCCCCAGAGCTGGGTGAGAGGTGAGACCCCCCAGGAGGGAGCCCCAGGCCCCGGACCCCCTAAGCGGGCCCCGCACTGACTCTCCCACCCTGTCTCTGCGGGAACCCCAAGTGGGTTCACGGCATCCGGGGAGCAGCCTCGGGACTGGGAGGGAAGGCTCGTCTGCCGAGCTGTGGTCGCTCTTTCTCCTTGGTGAGTGTCTGGAGCCCAGGCACTCTCCTCACTCTTGCTCTCATTTTTCACAATAAACCACTTTTACAACCCCTCAGCTCACTGGGACCTCTGCCTGTGTCACCCGCCTCCCCTGCGAATCCCAGCCTGGCGTCCTCCCACGACCTCCGCCCCTGGCATCCCCCCATGAATTCCTCCCCACACCCCCAAGCCTCCTGGGCACAGTGGCCAGCCTGGGGCCTGGCGGGGCCACGAGCGACTCGCATGTGTTGGCTGTGTCATCAGCCTGTGCTGCTGTCGCAAACACCGCAGCCGGCGGGGTCGCCGAACCAACTGCACCAACTCAGAGCTGAGAGTTAGGTCTTCCTGGGGTGACATGAGGCCGCAGCCCGGGAGGCAGCACTGCAAGGAGCTCGCAGGTACCGCTCGCTCCAAGGAGGAGGGGACTGAATGTGTGTGACAGGAGGGAGGGCCTGGGAAGGCCAGGCCAGGGGGTATCGGGGGACAGAGGTCGGGAGAAGGGCTGGCCCAGGGAGCAGAGCTGGACCCGGCTCAAGCGCTCAGGACAGACGGGTCAGGGAGAAGGACGCGGGGGGCGGGGAAGGGGACCTCGGGTGGAGACCTCTGCCTGGGTTGCCCAGAGGGCCAAGCCCGTCCCAGGACAAGCCGAGGGGCCGCTCGGGGCTCCGGTGAGGGACCAGGGAGGGGGCCTGGTGGTTGCGACCAGGCCGCCGTGTCCGCCGGCCGGCTAACAGCCGTCCAGGGTGCGGCCAGGACTCCAACCTCCCAGAGGTGATCCCGCCCCAGAGGAACAGGCCTCGGGCCAGGGCTAGAGGGGACAGGACTCTCCCAACAGGGCAGAGCAGGGGGCCCGGCTGCCCGTGCTTCCTAGTCACAGCTCCAGGAAGGGGGACAGGGCCAGCCCGGAGCTGTCCCAGGGAGGCATTTGACGGGAGCTGGGTCACCTGGGGACGTGACCTGGGCCGCTGAATGCTGGCGCTGAAAGCCTCTCGGGGCGAGGGGAGGAGCCCCAGGCCGAGGCCAGCACCATGGCTTCCCAGGCCAGGAGCTGTGGTCCTGCTCAGCCTGGCCCAGAGCCCAGGGCATCGGCAAGGGCCCCTCCAGCGTCCCGCAGGGAACAGGATGGAGACGGAGCCAGAGCAGCATGCAGGGAACGGACTGCGTCGCTCCAGGGGTCCCTGAACCAGACACGGGGAGGCCGGGACGTGCGGCCAGAGCATGGACGTGGGGTGGACAGCAGGGGCCAGGCATGCAGGGCACGGAGCGCCCTCCGCCTCCTGGTTCTGGGGGCTCAGGCCACGGTCCTGGGGCTCACCCCACACCCTCCGTTTCCCTCACCCTAAACGTCTAGCCAAACCTGAACGTACCCATGGGCCTCGCAGCCTGCTCAGCCCCAGGCCCTGGCCCTCACGTCTGTCCCCGCACCAGCCATCAGCCCCTGGCCGGCCCACTCCCGCGGGACCGCCAGCATGGCGACAGCGGGGCTGGCCCCCGCACCCTCGAGAACTCCCCCACCGGACCCAGGCCTCCCACCCTGACCCCCAGCAACGCCTCATCCCACGGCAACCCCACCTCTCCACGTGCCCCGCGCACCCCGAGCCCAGGGCCCGACGCCAGCCCCTGAGCCCCTCGGGCTCCCCTGAGTGAGCCTGAAGCCAGACCCCCGCGGCCTCCTGACCCCTAGACCCCCAGCATTAGCTTTGCACACTCCGGTGCCATCTCACCTTGCCCACGCACACCCACATCTGCGTCGTACACACACACACACACCCCCACGGGCACATGGACGTCCAGGATTTCCAGCTCAGCCCCAAAGCCGAGGGCACTAAGGGGCCCCTCCGATCACAGCCCCCACGCCCCCCCAACTTGGGGCCACTCCCAGAAGAGCGTGGCTCCCCCGCAGAGAGACCCCCGCTGGACGTGGGTGCCGACCACCCATTCGCACTGAACCACCCTCGAAACAGAGCGCGGGCCCACGGTCCAGCCCACACTCAGAGCCCACAGCCAAAGCGAGGGCTCAGAGGCCAAGGCCGGCCCACGGTCCCCGTGCACCCTGCTCCGGAGTCCGAAGCCAGCCCAGCCCCGCCAGGCCTCCCTCCCCAGGCTCAGCCCGCCCCTCCCTGCCCCCAGCTCCCAGTGCCCGTGCCCCCCGTGCCCAGCCCAGTCCCTGTGCCCACCCCCACCCCTGCGGTCCACCCTCCCTGCTGGCCACCCCAGGCCCCAGGCCTGCAGAATGAGGAGGCAGAGAAGCCTTCTGGGGAGAGGCCGTGGGACCCTGGGGCTGCGGGCAAGGCCCTCGGGGTGGGAGGGGGCCCTCACGGAAGGAGCTTCCCGGGGGGTCCACGCGGCCGCCGTCTCGGCCCAGCTGCCCCACCCCACTCACCGTGGCCTCGCCGGGGCCTCGCTCCTTTCTTTTCTTTGGTTTGTTTTTGTTTTTGTTTTGATTTTGGTTTTTTGTTTTTATCCCGCTACACAGCATGGGGCTCAAGTTCCTCTTACATGTATACAGTTTTCCTCCCACCCTTTGTTCTGTTGCAACGTGAGTGTCTAGACATAGTTCTCAATGCTACTCGGCAGGATCTCCCTGTAAATCTCTTCTAAGTTGTGTCTGATAACCCCAAGCTCCCCATCCCTCCCACTCCCTCCCTCTCCCGTCGGGCGGCCACAAGTCTACTCTCCAAGTCCATGATTTTCTTCTCTGTGGAGGTGTTCGTTTGTGCTGGATACTAGATTCCAGTTATAAGTGAGATCATATGGTATTTGTCTTTGTCTTTCTGGCTCATGTCACTCAGGATGAGAGTCTCTAGTTCCATCCATGTTGCTGCAAATGGCATGATGTCCTTCTTTTTTATGGCTGAGTAGTATTCCGTTGTGTATGTACACCACATCTTCCGAATCCAATCCTCTGTGGATGGACATTTGGGTGGTTTCCATGTCCTGGCTATTGTGAATAGTGCTGCAATGAACATGCGGGTGCATGTGTCTCTTTTAAGTAGAGGTTTGTCCGGATACGTGCCCAAGAGTGGGATTGCGGGGTCATATGGAAGTTCTATGTATAGACTTCTAAGGTATCTCCAAACTGTTCTCCACGGAGGCTGTACCAGCTTACCTTCCGACCAACAGTGCAGGAGGGTTCCCTTTTCTCCACACGCCCTCCGGCACGTGTTATGTGTGGACTTCTTAATGATGGCCATTCTGACTGGTGTGAGGTGGTATCTCACGGTAGTTTTGATTTGCATTTCTCTTATAATCAGCGATGTTGAGCATTTTTGCCTGTGTTTGCTGGCCGTCTGTATATCTTCCTTGGAGAACAGTCTATTCAGGTCTTTTGCCCATTTTTCCATTGGGTGATTGGCTTTTTTGCTGTTGAGTTGTGTGAGTTGCTTATGTATTCTGGAGATTAAGCCCTTGTCCGTTGCATTGTTTGAAGCTATGTTCTCCCATTCTGTAAGCTGTCTTTTTGTTGTCTTTGGGGTTTCCTTTGCTGTGCAAAAGCTTTTCAGTTTGATGAGGTCCCATGGGTGTATTTTTGCTCTTATGTCTGTTGCTTGGGGAGACTGACCTGAGCAAATGTTCATGAGGTTGATGTCAGAGAGTGTTTTGCCTCTGTTCTCTTCCAGGACTCTGATGGTGTCTAGTCTTGTATTTAAGCCTCTCAGCCATTTTGAGTTTATTTGTGTGCATGGGGTGACGGTGTGTTCTAATTTCATTGCTTTGCATGCCGCTGTCCAGGTTTCCCAGCAAGGCTTGCTGAATAGACTTTCTTTTTCCCAGTTTATGTTCTTGCCTCCCTTGTCAAAGATTAATTGACCATAGGTGTCAGGGTTTGTTTCCGGGTTCTCTATTCTGTTCCCTCGGTCGGTCTGTCTGTTTTGGTACCAGTACCACACTGTTTTGATGACGGTGGCTTTGTAATATTTCTTGAAGTCTGGGAGAGTTATGCCTCCTGCTTGGTTTTTGTTTCTCAGGATTGCCTTGGCGCTTCCGGGTCTTTTGTGGCTCCATATAAATGTTTGGATTGTTTGTTCTAGTTGTGTGGAAAATGTCCTGGGTAATTTGATAGGGATTGCATTGACTCTGTAGATTGCTTTGGGTAGTATGGCCATTTCTACACTATTGATTTTTCCAATCCGTGAACATGGAATGTCTTTCCATTTCTCTACATCTTCTTTGATTTCTTTGATTAAAGTTTTATAGTTCTTGGCATATAAGTCCTTCACCTCCTCGGCCAGGTGTATTCCGAGGTATTTGATTTTCTGAGGTGCAATTTTAAAAGGTATTGTATTTTGGTATTCCTTTTCTAATATTTCATTGCTGGCATACAGAAACGCGACTGACTTCCGAATGTTAATCTTACATCCTGCTACTTCGCTGAATTTATTAATCAGTTCAAGCAGTTTTGGGGTTGAGTCCTTCGGGTTTTCTGTGGAGAGTATCCTGTCGTCTGCATACAGTGACAGTTTTCTCTCTTCTCTTCCTGTATGGAGGCCTTGTATTTCTTTTGTTTGTCTAATTGCTGTGCCTGGGACTTCCAAAACTATGTTGAATAGCAGTGGGGAGAGTGGGCATCCTTGTCTTGTTCCTGATCTCAGTGGGAATTCTTTCAGCTTTTCACCATTAAGAATGATGTTTGCTGTGGGTTTGTCATCTATGGCCTTTTTTATGTTAAGGTAGGTTCCCTCTATGCCCACTTTCTGAAGGGTTTTTATCAGAAATGGGTGTTGGATTTTGTCAAAGGCTTTTTCCGCGTCTATGGAGAGGATCACATGGTTTTTATTCTTCAGTTTGTTAATGTGGTGTATCACACTGATGGATTTGCGGATATTGAAAAACCCTTGCATCCCTGGGATAAATCCCACTTGATCATGATGTACAATCCTTGTAATGTAGTGTTGGATGCAGTTTGCTAGTGTTTTGTTGAGGATTTGTGCATCAATGTTCATCAGTGAAATTGGCCTGTAGTTTTCTTTTTTTTGTGGTAGCTTTTGTTTTGGTATCAGGGTGATGGTGGCCTCATAGAATGAGTTTGGGAGTATCCCTTCCTCTGCAATTTTTTGAAATAGTTTCAGAAGGAGAGGTGTTAGTTCTTCTCTAAATGTTTGATAGGATTCGCCTGTGAAGCCATCTGGTCCTGGACTTTTGTTTGTTGGAAGTTTTTTAATCACAGTTTCAAATTCAGTTCTTGAAATTCAGTTCAGTTCAGTTCTTCATTCGTCTTTTCTATTTCAGCTTGGTTTAGTCTTGGAAGATTGTACTTCTCTAAGAATTTGTCCATTTCTTCTAGGTTTTCCATTTTCTTGGCACGTAGTTGCATATAGTAGTGTCTCATGATCCTTCATATTTCTGTGATGTCCGTTGTTACTTCCCCTTTTTCATTTCTAATTTTGTTGATTTGAGTGCTCTCTTTCTTTTTCTGGATAAGTCTGGGTGGAGGTTTATCAATTTTGTTGATCTTTTCAAAGAACCAGCTTCTCATTTCATTGATCTTTTCTGTGGTTTTCTTCATTTCTATTTCATTGATTTCTGCTCTGATCTTTGTGATTTCTTTCCTTCTACTAACTTTAGGTCTTGTCTATTCTTCTCTCTTGAGATGTAAAGTTAGCTTGTTTATTTGAGCTTTCTCTGTTTATTTTGAGGTGGGCTTGTATTGCTATAAACTTTCCTCTTAGAACGACTTTTGCTGCATCCCATAGGTTTTGGAGTGTCGTGTCTTCGTTGTCATTTGCTGCCAGGTATTTTTTTAATTTCCTCTTTGGTTTCTTCAGTGATCCATTGGTTGTTTAGTAGCATGTTGTTTAGTCTCCATGTGTTTGTGTTTTTTGCAGTTTTTTTCTTCTTGTTGATTTCCAGTCATATAGCGTCGTGGTCGGAAAAGATGCTTGATATGATTTCAATTTTCTTAAAGTTAAGGAGGTTGGATTTGTAGCCCAGGATGTGATCAATGTTAGAGAATGTTCCATGTGCACTTGAGAAGAATGTGTATTCTGTTGCTTTTGGATGGAATGTCCTATAAATATCTATTAACTCCATCTGGCTTAATGCGTCATTCAGGGCCTGTGTTTCCTTAGTGATTTTCTGTTCTGATGATCTGTCCATTGCTGTGAGTGGGGTGTTAAAATCCCCCGCTATTATTGTTATTGTCAATTTCTCCTTTTAAGGTTGTTAGTAGTTGCCTTATATATTGTGGTGAAACTATGTTGGGTGAAAATGGTTGTATCTTCTTCTTGGATTGATCCTTTGATCATTATGTAATGACCTTCTTTGTCCCTTAAAATATTCCTCATTTTAAAGTCTATTTTGTCTGATATGAGTATTGCTACTCCAGTTTTCTTTTGATCCCCGTTTGCATGAAATATTTTCTTCCGTCCTCTCACTTTCAGTTTGTATGTGTCCCTAGAAGTGAAGTGGGTCTCTTGAAGACAGCATATATATGGATCTTGTTTTTGTATCCATTCAGCCAGTCTGTCTTTTGGTTGGGACGTTTAGTCCATTAACATTTAAGGTAATTAGTGATATGTATGTTCTTATTGCCATTTTATTAATTGCTTTGGATTTGTTTTTGTTGCTCTTTTTCTTCCCTTCTTTTCTTGTTCTCTCCTCTTCTGGTTTGATGACTATCTTTAGTGTTGTATTTGAGTTGATTTTTGTATATCAATTGTAGATTTTTGGTATGCTGTTATTCTGAAATTTTGATATAAGAGTCTATATGTATATGAGATTGTTTTAAGCTGTTGGTCTCTTAATTTCAAGTTCATCTCTGGTGTCCTGCATTTCTACCCACTTCTTCTCATGATTTCTGATTTTGGTGGCATAATTGTGCATGGAATGATTTCGTATCTTTTCTGTATATATATCCCTTTACTGGTAAGCCTTGTCTATTGTGGTATTTTTGTTTCCTGTTGCTCTCTTTTCTTTTCTGCCTAGAGAAGTTCCTTTAGTATTTGTTGTGAGACCGGTTTAGTGTTGCTGAATTCTCTCAGCTTTTGCTTATCTGTGAAGGTTTTGATTTCTCCTTCTAATCTGAATGAGAGCCTTGCTAGGTAAAGTAATCTTGGTTGGAGGGTTTTTCCTTTCATCATGTTAAGTATATCATGCCACTCCCTTCTGGTCTGCAGAGTTTCTGCTGAAAAATCTGCCAATGACTTTATCGGGGTTCCCTTGTATGTTATTTGTTTCTTTTCCCTAGCTTCTTTCAACGTTTTCTCTTTGTGTTTAATTTTGGTCAGTTTGATTAATGTGGGTTTTGGTGTATTCCTCCTTGGGTTTATTTTGTATGGTAGTCGTTGAGCTTCCTGGATTTGAGTGGGTGGTTCCTTTCTCATGTTAGGGAAGTCGTCAGCTATTACCTCTTGGAATACTTTTTCTGTCCCCTTCTCTCTCTCTTCTCCTTCTGGCACCCCAATATTACAGACGTTGGTGCATTTAACGTTGTCCCAAAGTTCTCTTGAGACTCTCTTCATTTGTTTTCCATCTTTTTTCTCTTTTCTGTTCCGCATTCATAATTTCTACTAATCTGTCCTCCACCTCGCTTATTCATTCTTCTGCCTCCTGTATTCTGCTGTTAGCTGCTTCTAGTGAATTTTTTTTTCAGTTATTGTACTTTGCATCTCTTCTTGTTTAAGTTTTATATCTTGTATCTCTTTGCTTAGTGTTTCCTATAAGTTATCCACCTTTGCATCCAGTTTATTTCCAATGTTTTGCATCATCTTCAGCATCAACAATCTAAAGTCTTTTTCCAGGAAGCTGAGAATATCCTCATCACTTAGCTGATTTTCTGGGGGGTTTTCTTTCTCCCTCATCTGAGTTATAGTTCTCTGTCTTTTCATTTTTATAGGTTTTTGGTGTGGTGACCTTTTTACAGATAATAGAGTTGTAGCATCTCTTACTTCTGGTGGCTGCCCCCCTTGTGGTTGAGGTTGGTATGGGTGACTTGCTGTAGACTTCCTGATGGGAGGGACTGATGCCTGCCCCCTGGTAGATGGAGCTGATTCTAATCCCTCTGGTGGGTGGGGCCTTATCTCTGGATGGGATTAGAGGTGGCTGTATGCCTGAGGGGTCTTTAGGCAGTCTGTTTACTGAGGGGCAGGGCTGTGATCCCACCTGGATTGTTGTTTGCCCTGGGGTTTCTCAGCACTGATGGGTAGGGCCAGGTTTTTCCAAAAGGGTCACCTCCAGAGAAAGGCACGCTGATGAAGATTCCCGAGAGCTTTGCTTCCAATGACTTCCCTCACAACAAGCCACATTCACCCCTGTTTTCCCAGGATGTCCTACAAGAACTGCAGTCAGGTTTGACCCAGATTCCTATGGAGACTTAGCTTTGCCCCGGGACCCAGTGCAAGTGAAAGTCTGTGTGCACCATTTAAGAATGGGGTCTCCGTTTCACCCAGTCCTGTGGAGCTCCTGCGCACAAGCCCCAATGGCCTTCAATGCCAGATGCTCCAGGGGCGCTTTCTCCCAGTGCCAGAGCCCCACACATGGGAGTTTGATGTGGGTCTCAGAAGTCTCACTCCTGGTAGGTGAGTCTCTGTGAACCAGTTCGTTTCCAGTCTGTGGGGCTTCCCACATGGGAGGTATGGAGTTGTTTATATCACCTAATCACCCCTCCTACCTCTTGATGTGGCCTCCTCTTTGTTTTCTGGAGTAGGATATCTTTTTGAAGGTTTATGGTCCACTTGGTTGAAGATTGCTCAGCCATTACTTGTGAATTCTGTTGTTTTTAGGAGAGAAATTGAACTCAACTGCTTTTATTCTGCAATCTTACTCCAATCTCCAGGGAACCATTGCGTTACCTACATTACTACCTCTATTCCATTTAGTGTCAGCTGAAATGGCTCAAAAGCTGGGAGTGGAATCCTCTGAGGGCTTGATCTCTCACATGTCTGGCAGCTGATGCTGGTTGTTAACTGAGACATTAGCTGGAAGTGTCGGCTGGAACAATTACATGTGTAACGTGCTTCCTCTTTTTAGGGGTTCCCTAGAAGCCACTAAATGTTTTAATACAAGGTTATGTTGTTTATTGGAGTTCCATCTCCTTTCCAGAGAGGTGATTGTATTGCTAGGACATTTCACTTGTTGCCGTGCAAGTCCAGGGCGAATCCAGGAAACATAAGCCCCTCTAGGGGTTTCAAGTGAGAAGTGATGCCACCCAGGAAATCAAAGGTGTATAAAATCGGCACGCGGGCTGGCAGAATGCCCACAGGGGAGAAGGTCGTCGAGGCTCGGGGGCCCCCGGGAAGCCCAGGGTCTTCTGCCTCAGAGGGCTCCTCGGACTTGTGCGTGGGGGCATCAGGGTCTCAGAGAATGCCCCTCAACAGAACACAGTCCATAGGAGGAGCCCGCCGTTAATACACTCCAAGGTGAAAAGCTGAACTCATTTCCACTAAGATCAGGACCAAGACTAGGGTGGCCACCCTCACCACATAGTTGGCCGCCGTGTGCTCAGCATGGTAGTGGAAGTCCTAGCCCCAGCAGTCAGAGAAGAAAAAGAAACTAACGCCGTCCTTTTGGAAGAGAAACGTAAGACTCTCACTGTTTGCAGAGGACATGGCGCTGCACGTAGGAAGTCCTAAAGATACCACCAGGGAACTGCTAGAGCTCATCAGTGCATTAGGTACCGTGGCAGGATACAAACTAATGCCCAGAAATCTACCGCATGTCTACACACTCGCAACAAAAGGCCAGAAAGGGCGGGGGGGGGGGGGATAATCAAACTTATCAATGCATCCAAAAGAATAAAACACCTATGAACAAACCTACCTAAAGAGGCAAAAGACCCATACTATGAAGACTAGAAGACGCTGATGAAAGCAATCAAAGATGACATAAACAGATGGAAAGCCAGACCATGCTCCTGGATTGGAAGACTCAGCATTGTCCAAATGACCGCAGTAACCATGCAATCTACACATCCAACCATGCCATCCCTATCAAATTGCCAGTGGCGTTTTGCACACAACTAGAATAAAAACTTCAAAATTTATGTGGAACACAATATACCCCCAAAGAGCCAAAGCAACCTTGAAAAAGAAAAGTGGAGCTGGTGGAATCAGCAGTTCTAGTTCTGTGAAAGATGCCGTTGGAAATGTCATACGCGGGGCCCGACCACACGCTCATGGGGGCAGAAGGGGTGCCCACCAGGGCCAAGAGGCCAAGGGCTCACACGAGGGGCCTGGCACCTGGGCTGTGGTGGGCAAGGCAGCATAAGCCCAGTGGGACGTAGAGAACCATAACGGCCTGGGTTCCCACGCCCTCCCCTGGGTCCCAGGCTCCACTCACCCACCCCACACACCCACATGAGCCGCCAGGGCACTGTCTGGACTCCCCCAGGCCCTCTGGGACAGAAACCACACAGAAGGAAAGGGAATTCCAGGAAGCAGCCAGGCCACCCAGTTTCAATCCCATTCTTAGTGTGCAGGGCTGTGGGCAGGGAGGTCATGCCTCCAGGGACCCAACACCCACCCAAGGAAGCAGGGCTGCAGGCACAGAGCACAGACACAAGGAGCCACTTGCACCTGGGGCCAGAGCAGGAGGGGCCCGGAGCCCGGGGCAGCAGGGGAGCCACCTCCTCGGCCCCCACACTCGGTGCGTGGGGTTCACGAGGACTGGGTCAGGGGCAGCGGCGGGGGGACGAGGAGGGGAGACCCCACAGCAGGGCTGCAGCCGACCCAGCCCAGGGATCGCAGCCTGCAAGCGGGTCATGTCGCCCGCCCAGCACAGAGAACAGGGAGCCCTGGCAGGGGCACGCCCACGCCAACAGAGGTGGTGCCCCAGAGGCCAGAGGAGGTCGGTGGGGCCGCCAGGCCTCTGGGGAACATGATGGGCTGGGGTCAGAGGCCTGAGGGATCTGCTCGGCCAGGTTGCTGGAGGCACAGGGCTGGGCAGGGGCTGAGGACGAGGCCAGGATGGACAGGTGGGTCTGGGCGGAGGACCCAGGGAAGAGACGGACACAGCGCAGGGGACAAAGAGGTCACCTGGGGTTGCAGGGTCCTGTCCCGGCTGCCGGAGCCCGCTTGAGCCCCAGGGCAGGTATGAAAGCAGTAACTGTCGGGTCCCGGGGAAGGAGCCAGGGCCACGGGCAGCAGGTGAGCCGGGAGCAGAGCAGGCAGGGCGGGCCGGGCTCCTGTGTGCCCAGAGCTGGCAGCACAGGGACTGAGCCTAAAGCTCCACAGGCCGCAGGAGGGCTGACGGGAGCCAGGGGCCTGAGGGCAGGAGCGGGAGCCAGGGGCTGGGAGCTGGGCGCCAGTGCAGCTGAGCCAGCAACTAGAGGGAGCCAGGGACCAGACAGGCTCCAAGGGTGGTCGCGGAGAGAAGAGGGTGAGCTCAGAAGGGTCAGGAGCCCCTCCGGGAGGGGACCAGGTGGGACAGAGGCTCTGCCAGGGGGATGCTACCCAGAGAGGGTGGGCACCCAGGGCTCCGGGAACAAAGGCCAGCCCTGGGAAAGAAAGGAAGCCAGGAGTGGAGCTAGACAAGGCTGAGGGTTCGGGGGCAGGAAGGGGGTGGAGATGCTGAGGCCCAGGAGCCCCAGGGAAAGGGGCAGGTAGGCTGCAGGTGAGCAGGGAACCGGGAGGGCGGAAGAGCTGTCCTTAGAGCTGCTGGGAACACATAGAGCTGGTGCAAGTGAGCAGGGGGCTGGCAGGCCAGAGGGGAGTTACCTGGAGCTCCTGGGTCACGGAGAGCTTGGGCAGGTGAGCAGGGGTTGGAGAGCAGGGGGAAGAGCCTGGAGTTCCTGAGAGCAGGTAAAGGTTGTGCAGGTGAACTTGGGCTGGGTGTGCAGGGGGCAGTCCTGGGACCTCCTGTGAGCAGGTAGAGCTAGGGCAGGTGAGCAGAAGCTGGGAGGAACCAGTTGAACCTGGAGCTCCTTGAACCAGGACGAGCTTGTGCAGGTGAGCATGGGCTGGGAGGGCAGGGGCCGCACCTGGAGCTTCTGAGACAAGGTAGAGCTTGGGCAGGTGAGCAGGGTCTGGGAGGGCAGGGGACAGTCATGGGACCTCCTGGGAGCAGGTAGAGCTCGGGCAGGTGAGCAGAAGCTGGGAGGGCAGGGGGCTGAACCTCGAGCTCCTGGAGGCGGTTGAGCTTGGGGAGCTGAGCAGGGGCTCAGAGGGCAGGGGCTTCCCCTGGAGGTCTTGGGAGCAGGGGCAGCTTGTGTGGTTGAGCAGGGGGTGGGAGGGCAGGGAGCAGTCCTGGCAGCTCCTTGGACAAGGTAGAGCTTGTGCAGGTGAGCAGGGGCTGGGAGGGCAGGGGGTAGTCCTGAGACCTCCTGTGAGCAGGTAGAGTTAGGGCAGGTGAGCAGAAGCTGGGAGGAAACAGTTGAACCTGGAACTTCTTGAACCAAGACGAGCTTGTGCAGGTGAGCAGGGGCTGCAAGGACAGGAGGCAGTCCTGAGAGATCCTGGATCAGGTAGAGCTTGTGCAGGTGAGGAGGGGCTAGAAGGGCAGGGAACACCAATGGGAGCTCCTGCGAGCAGGTAGATTTGGGCTGGTGAGCACGAGCTGAGAGGGCAGTGGATGAACCTGGAGTTCCTGGGAGCAGGTAGTGCTTGGGCAGGTGAACAGGGGCTCATAGGGCAGGGGGCTAAACCTGGAGCTATTGGGAAGTGATTAAGCTTGTACAGGTGAACAGGGGTGGAATGCAGGGGCAAACCTGGGGGCCCCCGCAAGCTGGTAGAGCTCGGGCAGGTAAGCAGGGGCATGAACTGCAGGGAGCAGCCCTGGCACCTCCTGGGAGCAGGTGGAGCTTGGGCAGGTGAGAAGGGGCTGGAGGAATGCAGGACAGGGCAGGGGCAGCAGCAGAGAGGCTAAGCTCAGGGGAGTCCAGGCTGGAGGGATGAGCTGGTGCAGGGCTAGCCAGGTGGAAAGTGTACCCCTTGGGGGGAAGGGCTCCAGGACTCTGGAGACAGGGGCAGGCCTAAACAGACACCATGGGCCACAGGGATCGGGCCCATGGGCCCCAGCCCTGGTCGAACAAAGTGAGGGGACATAGGACAGGACAGCTGGAGTCCTAAGTGAGAACAGCGGCACAGGGCAGTGCACATGGTCGGGGGGTCGAGGGGCTCATCTGGGCCTGAGCTGGGGAAGCAGGCAATGGCTGAACAGAACAGGGGGGAGAGGACCGGCCCAACCGGGCAGGGGCGCATGGGGTGCTGGCGCCCCGTGGGAGAGGAAGGCCAGGGGCAGGGCTCGTCTGCAGCAGTGCTGCCAGGCAGGCTGGCAGCGGGAAGGGCAGGAGCAGAGGGAGGGCTCTGGCCTGAGCAGGCAGCTGGGAGGCCCAGAGCTGGGCTGCAGGGGCCGGGGCTCTGGGGAAAGCTGCCTCGGGTGAGCTCAGGGCCAAGCCAGGAGCCCCGGTGGAGGAGGGACCGGTGGGCCCAGAGGCCCAGATTTGGAGCCTGGGCCAGGGCCGGAGGGATGGCAGGGGAGGGGCCTCGGAGGAGACTACCTGCCCTCGCCCAGGGAAAGGGGCATGTTGGTGCCAGGGACCAACGCGCACGGGCCTTGACTGCAGAGCTGACCCAGAGGAACGGGGCCTGGAGAGCAAACAGCAGGCCAGGACCAGGGGCCAGGAGCAGAGCATGGGCAGTGGGTGGCAGTGGGTGGCAGTGTCCCTGCCAGGCTGGGGAAGCAGGACGGTGGCCTCAGGGGACCAGCAGAAGCTGGCCAGGAACACAGGCCACCCGCTGGTCGGGCCAGGCACCCACAGGGGCTCTGGGCCCTGGCGGGCTCTCATCCAGGCGGTCACCCAGCTCTGACCAGGCAGCTGCGCCCAGAACCTGCAGCTGCAATGGCAGCGAGCTGGGCGGCTGGTCTGCCGACTTTCTGGAAGCAAGTGGGTGCTGGGCGCAGCGGCCCCGCTCTTCTCGGGGCCCGATTCGCTGCCCGCCCCACAAGGAACAAGGCCCTGGCGGTCACGCAGCCTCCTCTCTTCCAGCCCCCAAGACGGCCCCATCGGTCTACCCTCTGGCCCCCTGCGGCAGGGACACGTCTGGCCCTAACGTGGCCTTGGGCTGCCTGGCCTCAAGCTACTTCCCCGAGCCAGTGACCGTGACCTGGAACTCGGGCGCCCTGACCAGTGGCGTGCACACCTTCCCATCCGTCCTGCAGCCGTCAGGGCTCTACTCCCTCAGCAGCACGGTGACCGTGCCGGCCAGGAGCTCGTCCAGAAAGTGCTTCACGTGCAATGTCAACCACCCGGCCACCACCACCAAGGTGGACCTGTGTGTTGGTGAGTGCCTGGGCTGGGGGCAGGTGTGTAGACGGGCTGAGGTCAGCCTTCCTGCCGAGAGACCACCCCACCAGGGTGTCAGGGCCGCTCACCTCTGTCCCCTTCACCTGCAGGCCCAGGCTCAGGGAGGGGTCAACTCGGCACTTCGGAGAGGCCAGGGTGGGCACAGGCGGGACCCCTCCCCCGGCCCTGGGCCCCCAGCAGCACGAGCTGCTCTGGGATGTACCAAGACCTGACCCTGACCTGAGCCCAACCCTGGACCCTCCCTACCCCCAGTGACTCTGTGTGTTCTCTCCTCAGGACGACCATGTCCCATATGCCCAGGTAAGAAACTCGGGCTTCGCCCTCCTCCCCAAGGAGGTAGCCTGAGCCCAGGTTCGGCCCGAGGGGGGACAGGTGCCCAGGAGGACCCCAGGCCACGAGCTGACCCGCACTCTGTCTCCCCCACCAGCCTGTGAAGGGAACGGGCCCTCGGTCTTCATCTTCCCTCCAAAACCCAAGGACACCCTCATGATCTCCCGGACCCCCGAGGTCACGTGCGTGGTGGTAGATGTGAGCCAGGAAAACCCGGAGGTCCAGTTCTCCTGGTATGTGGACGGCGTAGAGGTGCACACGGCCCAGACGAGGCCAAAGGAGGCGCAGTTCAACAGCACCTACCGTGTGGTCAGCGTCCTGCCCATCCAGCACCAGGACTGGCTGAAGGGAAAGGAGTTCGAGTGCAAGGTCAACAACAAAGACCTCCCAGCCCCCATCACAAGGATCATCTCCAAGGCCAAAGGTGGGCAAGGGGGGCAAGGGGGGCAGGCGGAGAGGGACCTGTGGGGCCACCTGGGGGGACCATCATGCTAACAGAGGTGCCTGGCTTCACAGGGCCGAGCCGGGAGCCGCAGGTGTACACCCTGTCCCCATCCGCCGAGGAGCTGTCCAGGAGCAAAGTCAGCATAACCTGCCTGGTCACTGGCTTCTACCCACCTGACATCGATGTCGAGTGGAAGAGCAACGGACAGCCGGAGCCAGAGGGCAATTACCGCACCACCCCGCCCCAGCAGGACGTGGACGGGACCTACTTCCTGTACAGCAAGTTCTCGGTGGACAAGGCCAGGTTGCAGAGTGGAGACACATTCCAGTGTGCGGTGATGCACGAGGCTCTGCACAACCACTACACCCAGAAGTCCATCTCCAAGACTCAGGGTAATTGAGCCACTTGCTGCACCCCACGTGCTCTCGGGTCCCAAGAGCTCACCTGAGCCCCAGCGCTGTGTACATACGTCCCGGGCCAGCATGAAATAAAGCACCCAACACCACCCTGGCACCCGCAACGCTGTCATGGTTCTTTCCGAGGCAGAGCCCCAGTGCAGGCGCCACCCGCGGGGCCAGGGACAGGACAGGCTCTGGGCTAGAGGCGTCCCCGTGGCGTTGGGGGGAGAGGTCCCACCTGGGCCAGACCCGGTCGGTGGGGGTCTGAACAGGCCCCCTGGGGGCTGCCCGAGGCCGAGGAGGGAGCTTTGCCTGAGGCGGCCTCTCCTGCGGGCTGCCCTCCTGGCACACCTGCTCCGGCTGCTGTGTGTGGACGGACGGGTGAAGCCCTCCAGGCCCCCTCGGGGAAATGACTGCCCAGGTCGTCCCGCCTCTGTCCAAGCCCAAGCTCAGGGGCAGCGGCCCGTCCTTGTCCCCAGGTTGCCTGTCTCCTGGGTCTCCTGTGCCCACAGGGTGGGGACGGCCCTGCTCCTCCCGCAAACACCCGACATCAGGCCCCCACCCCGCCTCAGGCCACGGGGCTCTGCCCTGCTGGTCCCCGCAGGGGGCCAGGCCTGGGCACTCGTGGCAACACTCACCCCTGTGTCCCACAGGGGCAGAGGTAGGCAGCCCAGAGTGTCCAGGGGAGGGACAGTCCCAGACACCCCCAGGAGTGGAGCCCAGACCCACTGATATCAAGCCCCTCCCACCGAGCTGCCCAGCCCCCCCCACCCCACCGCCTTCCTCCACTCGCACACCCGGGCTCTCGCACACGCATGCACGCCGCCCCCACCTCCCAGCACACCCGCCCACCGCCTGCATCCACATGCACACACACCCGGGCACACACACACCTACCCACGCACACATGTGTACACCCCCGGGCCCTCACAGACCAGAGCATGGAGCTGGGTCTCACACACCCTCACCGGGGACACCAGCCCGGCCCCATCCCCCGAGGCCCCACGGGCTGCTCAGCCACACTGGCACACTAGACCACACGGACCCGCTCCGACGCCCGGCCCCGCTCTCCCCTGGCACCTACGCCCCCTCCGGAACAAGCAGAAATCCCCAGCCCGCTTGTCCCCAGCACAGCCGCCCCCGCGGCCCGGGGACACACACCCCAAGGCCGTCTCGGCCCTTCCCTGGGCCAGAGCCCACCGGGCCCCTGCTCGGCTTAACGCCCACCCTCCGGGCCTGGCCCCCTCGGAGAGAGGGCGGGGCCTGAGCCACTGGCCTGCACGGTCAGGACACCCCCTCCCAGACGGTCCCCATGCTCGGGGGCCCCCACCAGAGGAGAGGGGGCAGGACATCCCTGGCCAGGCTGAGACTCAGCCCAGGATGCAGGACTGGGGGGCCGGGGCCGGGGCCGGGCACTGAGCTCAGCCGGGGGGTCCCCCACCTGGAGCCACCCCAGGCCCCGCGGGCTGGCACAGCACTGACCACCCCTCCTCCCCGTGCAGAACTGCTCCTGGAGGAGAGCTGTGCCGACGCCCAGGACGGGGAGCTGGACGGGCTCTGGACCACCATCTCCATCTTCATCACGCTCTTCCTGCTCAGCGTGTGCTACAGCGCCACCGTGACGCTCTTCAAGGTGAGCGGGCCAGCCCCGCTGTCACCCGTGCCCCGGAGCCCCCTGCCGGCCCCTCCCTGGCCCTCCCTGTGGCCACGCTGTCACTGTGACGGCCCCTCCCTGTACCCGCCCTGGCCTCTGGTCCTCTCCGGGACACGGTGGCTGTCGGGGACCGGGGACCGCGGGGCTGGCAGGCGGACCCTGGGGGGCGGTCCACGTGCGGCGCGGGCCGCCCTCACCCCGTGCGCCCTGCAGGTGAAGTGGATCTTCTCGTCAGTGGTGGAGCTGAAGCGGACCATTGTCCCCGACTACAGAAACATGATCGGGCAGGGGGCCTAGGGCGCCCTCCAGGGCGGCCAGGGCCGCCCCAGACCCGACAGGACCGCGTCCGTCGGCTCCTGCTGCTCCGCCTGCGCCAGGCCTGCCTCCGCCCTCTGACCTCGCCCACCTCTGGCTCTCGGCCACCTCGCCCGCACCTCTGCCCTTGGGCATCGCGGCCCCCTCAGAAGGCGCCCCGCACCCCCACCGCCCCTCGGAAGCCCGAGTGGGCAGCAGCTCGGGCCCCGACCTGACTTGATGGACACCCACCACCACCAGCCCCCGCCAGAGCCACGGGACACCGCCGGGGCCACGTGTCCTCACCAGGAACGCCCGGCTCAGCGAGCGGGTCCAGCCGGCCACGAGGAGACCGGCGTCCAGCGGCTGACGGGACAGGGCCCGGGCTCCCTGTGGACCCCGTCCAGACCGGGCTCCAGAGGCAGGGTCCCCGAGAGGAGGCTCCTGTGTCACAGCCTGGAGTGGGAACAGCTGCCCCCAACGCCAGCGTCTCCCAGCAGGGAAGTTCCCAGACGGGCCACCAACAGGCGCTCAGGTCACCTCCAGCCCAGGGCACTCGAGGGAGGAGGACCTGGGCCCGAGGCCACGGCAGGAGCCCCGGTGGGGACAGAGCGGCCCTGCCCAGGGAGGCCGTGAGGTGCCGCCAGACCGGCCTCCTGGAGGGGGTCCCGCTGACTCGGACCCCCGCAGGCAGGATGGGCCCTCACTGGACACAGGCAGGGGTGGAGGGGCCACCCAGGGTACAGGGCAGCCAGCCCATCCCAAGGTCCGCGGCCTGAGTCACGTCTATCGGACCATCCGTCCATCCAGCAGGAGATCCTTCTGCCTGTCCCGGGGCCTGGGTGAGAGGTGAAGAACCCCCAGGAGCGAGCCCCAGGCCCCGGACCCCCAAGGCCGCCCCAGAACGGACTCTCCCGCCCTGTCTCTGCGGGAACCCCAAGTGGGTTCACGGCATCCAGGGAGCAGCCTCGGGACTGGGAGGGAAGGCTCATCCGCCGAGCTGTGGTCGCTCTTTCTCCTTGGTGAGTGTCTGGAGCCCAGGCACTCTCCTCACTCTTGCTCTCATTTTTCACAGCAATAAACCACTTTTACAACCCCTCAGCTCACTGGGACCTCTGCCTGTGTCACCCGCCTCCCCCCCGAATCCCAACCTGGCCGCCCTCCCCCCACCTCCCCCCCCCCAGCGTTTCCCCCCACCGCCCCCAAGCCTCCTGGGCACAGCGGCCAGCCTGGGGCCTGGCGGGGCCACAAGCAACTCGCATGTGTTGGCTGTGTCATCAGCCTGTGCTGCTGTCGCAAACACCGCAGCCAGTGGGGTCGCCGGACAAACTGCACCAACTCAGAGCTGAGAGTTAGGTCTTCCTGGGGTGACATGAGGCCGCAGCCCGGGAGGCAGCACTGCAGGGAGCTCGCAGGTACCGCTCGCTCCAAGGAGGAGGGGACTGAATGTGTGTGACGGGAGGTACCTGTCGAACCTCCCCTGCAGATCCCAGACTCCTTTCAAATGTGGCTGTTGCAGTCCAGGGCAGGGGGACAGGCCAACTAGGGTTCAAGAGCTTGCCCAAGGCAAGGCGTGAGGAGGACCAGACCAGGCAAGGGGCCAACAGTGCCATGGGACACAGGCAGACCCTGAAGGCACAGTGCCCAGGACCCAGCCGGCATGTGGGCTCTCAGGCAGCTGGTTTGGGCTTCTCAGTGCTGTTCTCATCCTGGGGGCACGTTAATGGCTGTCCTCCCAGCTCAGGACCCACCTCTCTCTGGCTCCTGTTCCTTGGGAAGAGGGTCCACACCTCCCTTTGGGCCTGCAGTAGCCGCAGGGCATCCACGGGGTATCCACGGCAAGAGCCGCCACTGCACTGTCCCCTCCGCTCCGAGAATGGCACATTCCCAGAAGCTCCTGCTCCTCTGGCCTGGTCCCAGAACAGAGAAGCCAGACAAACGGCAGCAGGTCGGGCAGTGAGGGAAACACGGCCTGACGTCGAAACCCACCCACCTGGGGGCTGTTAGCACAGCCCCACCAAGCCAAAGCTGCCAACTGAGCACATGCTCAACTGCCACCACTGGACACCAACTCTGCAGCAAGTGCAAATGCAGCAACAACCCTTGCTGTGCAGGTTTTCAGGGACAATTTTAGCCAGAGTTCTCAAGAAATAGATGATTGATAGATAGAGAGGTAGGTAGGTAGATAGATAGGTAGGTAGCAATAGGAAGAAGATGAGGTACCACTGTAGCACATACCTACGATAGAGCTAAAAATGCATATACGTACACGTCTAGATAGAGCTATAAATATAGCTAAGGCCAGTTACAGGTATTGAGGTTAGAGAAACAGCCACGCAGACGGAGACTGCAGGACTTCTCTCTAGGAGCTGGCTCTCATGCTTGCAGGGACTTGGCTGGCAAGTACGCGCCCTGGGGGGCCAGCAAGTGGGAACTCAGGCAGGAGCATGTCCTGCCGTCTTGAGGCAGAATTTCTTCCTCTTCAGGGAATCAGTTTTGTTCCTGACGCCTTCAGCTGGTGGGCGAGTGGACACTGTGGAGGGTCCCCTTCCTTCCTTAGGCCCATGCATTGTAGCTCTTAACCACATTCCAATCCCTGCACAGCAGACGAAGCTCACCCTGAGTGGCCCAGCTGAGCGGGCACGTGAGACTCCCGCTCACAAGGGCTTCACTTCCCTCTGTGCTCACAGCGCCCAAGGGGCAGGGGTCCCTGTCGCGATCTTACCATTGAAGAAAGTGGTAGAAAGAAAAAGAACCCCGGCCTGGGGGACCCTGGCCTATTGGACCCCCGCCTGTGGGAGCCCTCCCACGTGGGACCCCACCCGACTGAGGGACCCCTGCCTGTGGGGGGACACCAGGCAGGCATCTACGTCTTCTCACCCTCGGCCCACACAACCTCTTAGAAAGACTCCTGCTCCGGTCCTGGTCCCCGGCCTCAGGGGCAGGCTGCCCGAGATGTCCCCACGCCTGAAGAAGGCCAGAGACACGGGGCCCGGGAAGCTCTGTGAAGATGCATCTGGGGACACCCGCGTCCCCGAGGGCAACTCTGCCGTCACCACTGGGCACTGAGTACCCACGGAGAGTGGCAGACGTGGCCTCTGGACCTCAAGGAGGCGAGCGTCCAGGGAACAGGAAGGCACTGAGGAAATCACGCCACAGTGATGCGGGCACGGTCGTGAGCAGGCCTATGAGTGGGAAGCTGGCACGGAGGCCCCACGACAGGAAATACAGCTCAGTCTGCAGCTCCTGCAGGATCGGGATCCCAGGAGAGCGCCCTGAGGTGCGGCTGCCTCGGGTCTGCGGCCAACACCCGGTCTCCCGCCTCCCGGCCACAGAAGGTCCTGCACACGGCCACGTGGGGCCACGTGGGAGAAGAGAGCGACAGGCCGAAGGACGGGTTTCGAGGCGCGATGTGATGGGGCGGCGCCCGTCGAGGCATGAGGAATACATTTCCCAGTTTTACTCAACACACCAATCCATCAGTTCAGAGTGGAATTCAACGTCCTACCTGTCTACCGTGGAACAAAGGCTGCTGAAAGGAGTCTATAGATTATAAATGGAAGGCAGGGAAGCATCACTTTCCTTCAAAGAAGAGAATTTGCATGGCTCTCCATTATCCACAGCCTACAGAGTGGGGAAGTAACTCAAAGGCATGGAACGCGTGGAGCCCCACGGAATCAGACAACCTTGAAGGGACTGCAAGACAGGGCCTTGCTGTCCATGAAGACACAAGAAGTAAGCTTTCGATCCACTTCAAACTCTTTTATACAATTTCTCCTACACACATGTACAGCTGTCAAACAGATCCAGAATGTATAGGAAACTCCTGCAAATCAATTAGAAAAACCAAATGATTCAGTAGAGAATAGGCAAGATGCTTCAACAGGTGTCTCACAAAAGATGCCCAAACAGCTCTTGGACATTGGAAAGGAACCACACTGGTTATGGGGGAAATGAAAATGAAAGACCCCGCCAGAGAAAGGGCCTGCAGCCCCGGCAGTGGTGAGGACTAACTTGGGCCGGACTAACTCCTTGAAAATCGCAGTGACGAGCCCTGGAACAACTGTTTGAAATAAAGGCATTGGTGAGGGGCCGAGAGCAAGTAGACACAGGAGAAGACAGTCCCCTTGAAAGATTTGTCTGAGGGTGCACCCCAGTCCTGCCGCCGGCGCAGCTAGAATGCAAGCAGGATCTGCGGTCACACCTGCTGGAGGGGTCAGGTCACAGGATGCAGGACTGCGCTTCAAGAACTGCTCCAGACTGTGGCTTAAAACCGACGGCTTCACCAGGGTGTTCCTGAAAAGCCACAGAGTGGTTGAGTCCTTCAGACCCGCGGATCCCGAAGCCAGACTGGAAAAGGGAGTCTGCTGCAGGGTTGCGACCACGACGGTCTGTCTGTCTCCATCTTCTCTTTAGATCGGGCTGACTGTGCGAGGGACCCTGGACAAAACTTCGCCTGTTTAGAGTAGCCAGGTGGAAAGAAGGACCGCCACGTGGGGCCGTGGCCTTGCCGCCGCGGCCGGGGAGCCTGCTCTGGAGCCACTGAGCGCAGGGGCCCGAGGCTTGGGTTTCATTTGTTACTAAAAGCAAGTCACTGCATTTCAAAGCCTTGAACTCAAGCCTCAGCACCAGCTCGGGTCTGTCTCAGCCCCCAGGGGGTAGCTCAATGGTGCTTTTACAAAGAGGAGGTGTGGGCCAACAGGAAGACGACTCATCCAAAAGATTTTTAAATAGGATTGTGTAAAAAAGAGAGCCGCGGTGGTGGCGGCCAGCTCGGCCACGCGGCCGCACGTTTGTAGTGCAGCGCACCGCCGGGCTCTTCATTCCGGCGAGGGGACAGTCTTCCTGAGAGCAGAGGCCACGCGCGGTCACCGTCTTGCACTGTGGTTTGTTGGCATTTTCCCTCCGTGTTTGTGAAGTTTATCCGGAATCCCGAATCGCCCGGGAGGAGCCCCTGTCTGCCGCGTGTCTGTCGGAGCCAGACTTGGGTCTTGTTTCCTCGTGACTCCAGAACAGAAATGACAGCTTTTTTTCCACAGCCCTGCGGGGTTTGCGATCTGCGAATGCCTTGTAAAAAGAAGAGTGCGTGTGTCACTGCATGAAACATCTGGTGCTTCTAAATCCTCCAAGCCGCGGTGAGCACAGTGTATTCAGTGACTGGCACAGACCACGTGAGACCCAGGTTGCAAGTCCTGGGTCTTCAACTTCAAGTGCAAAGTCTGTGAAAACCAATCTGAGCCTCGCATTCTCTTAAATATTTATTTTTAACATATGAGGTGTTCCAGAGGGTTCTCCATTTCAGGGCTGCATGGAGGCGAAATTCAGCAATAATTTCTTTCAGTGGTTGTGAAGTTGCTTTGTGGTGCCCTCCACTGAGCCCTGGGCCTTTGGCATACTCCAGTTTTGTGGGTTTAGGAAACTCGTCATTTTTGCTTACAAATTTACCTTTTTGTATTGTGCAGTTTAAATGTTTTGGTTGTTTTCCGTTCTGCGTAAGTGGCTTGATGAGAAGACCCCTCTAGAGCAGCAGCCCGTGGTCAGCGGGACGGGACACGGGGGCTCTGGCGGCTGCTGGCCACTTGAGGGATGGGTCTTGTTGCAGTTTGGGCTTGTTTTGAGGAAAAGATCCTGGAGTCAATTACAGGTTACTGTAGCAGAATTGCTTTAGGGGAATTTTGTTTAAAAGAAAATGGGACCATTCTGGACTTTGCAGTGACCCCTTCTCCATTTTCTGAAAACGAAAATGATCAGCTCCGTGACACGCCTTTTCAGTGACAACGTCAGCGTTTTATCAAAAACCAGAAGTTATTAGATGAAAGCAGCCATTGATTCTTTCAAATATACTCAATCATGCGCAAACAAGAAGTATTTTCTTCTCTTAAACTGGAAATCTGTATCTTTAGAAGCAATGTAGCCCAAAGATGTGAATCTGAAGAATTTTGTTGCCAATGCTTTATAGCAAGTATAAGTGATCTGAGTGAGTAAAAAGATGAAATAGTCTGAACGAAATGTGCACTATATCAGATTTGAACATCCAGTGAGACTCACATTCACACTAAGTTTTCAACATTGTGTTCTTTTGCATTCGTTTTTTACTTTCATTAGAGGTTCAAAAACAAAAACAAAACAAAAGCCTACAAATTAAGGAGAACCGTGCCTAAAAGGAGGCTCCGAGCCACAAAAGGGGACCCTCAAGTTCTATATGTAAACTCCACCCAAATCCTTGACTCTCCCTTTACCTGTGCATGTGTAGGGAAAACGCCAAAGGGCCTGGGGAAAGAACACCAGCCAAGAGGTTGAAAGAACTGCGATTTTAGCTACTGCCAACCACAGCAGTGGTGCCATGGCAGAGAGGTTTTGAAGTCCAGTCAAGCTAACTCCTTCTGACATAGAATTGATACTTTTGGAGTTCCCGTCGTGGCGCAGTGGTTAACGAATCCGACGAGGAACCATGAGGTTTCGGGTTTGATCCCTGGCCTTGTTCAGTGGGTTGAGGATCCGGCGTTGCCGTGTGCTGTGGTGTAGGTCGCAGACGCAGCTCGGATCCCGCATTGCTGTGGCTCTGGCGTAGGCCGGGGGCTACAGCTCCGATTGGACCCCTGGCCTGGGAACCTCCACACACATGCCACGGGAGCAGCCCAAGAAAAGGCAAAAAGACAAAAAAAAGAATTGATACTTTTGTGAGGAAGAGTGCAAAATCCATAGTCTGTACTGCATTTCAACCACAACACCCAGTGTACATCCAAAAACTGCTAAATCTGCAAAAAAAAAAAAAAAGAGAGAAGAAGGAAATGTGACCCATAGTCAAGATACAAGGTAATCAATGGAGAGCAGTCCTCAAAGGACCCAAACTCGTGCCCGTTATCAGGAAAGGGCATCAAAGCAGCTCGCAAAGTATGTTCCAGTTTAAAGGAGGGTGTGCTCATAAGGAGTGAGCAGCTAATCTCTGCAGAAGATTTTAAACTTCTTACGAGAACCAAATAAAAATGCTAGAACTGCAGAGTACAGTTCTGAATTTTTTAAATCACTTGATGAGCCTAACAGCAGATTGGAGAAGGCATGAGAAAGGCCAGAAAACTGTATTTCAGGACATAGGCATTCTGTATGTACTACAGGTATTCTAATGTGCTACGTGTGTAAAATACAACTGCACGTTATATAGATATGACACACTACCTATATTTTATGTATCAATAAAAATTTAAATTCAATCCAAAGAACAGAAAGTAAAATACTGGGGAAAAAAATGAAAAGAGATTCCATGTCCTATAGGACACTATGAAGCACTTGAAAATACGTGATATTGGAGTTCCAGAGGGGGACAAGTGAGAATGGGGCAGAAAAAGTCTTTGAAGAAACAAAAACCTAGGGTTTCCCAATGTGGCAGAGATACCAGTTTACAGATTGAAGAAGGCCACCCAGTTCCTAACAATGAATCGAGGGAATCATGGAAATTGAAACCAAAGTGAAAAGAGGTTGTGACAACAGCCAGAGAAATGACATGTACACACAGGGACAAGTTACATCTGACATTTTATCAGACAAAAAAAATGGTGACCGGGAAACAATAGAAGGAGGAAGGCTTCCTCCCAGAATCCTGTTTACAGAGAAAACGTCTCTCCAAACGGACATGTAATATGTATTGGCAGTTACACGAAAACTGAGGAAGTTTATTTCAAACGGGTCTGCAGTAAAGGAGAGGCTTTCCTGCCTTTCCCGTAACCTTGAACAAGAGGACTAGGGAAAGCGTGTCCTAATAGAGAAGCTTTGTGGCAATACCTACCTTAGCAGAGACTCTCTGTGCTGAAAGGAAATGACACCCCATGGAAACTCAGGTCTACAGGGTGGAAAGGGGAGCATCAGAGGTGGCAAATGTGCAAGTGGAAAAATCGCCTTTTTTCCCTTACTTTCTTAATAAAAAAAAAAAAAAGGATGATTGCCTAAAGTAAAGACTACAGCTGGGTTAATGGGGTTTATTTATAACATGTATAGACACCAAGTATACAACAATAGCACAAAGTACAAATTCATAAAGGAAACAATACTTTCTCGAGGTTCTAATAATTTATTTGAAGCAGTAAGATATTAAATCCAAATTCACTGTGATAACTTCAGGATGTACACTATAGGCACAGACATCATAATGCAAAGAGGCTTATCTAAAACATCTATAGACAGAGTTCCTGCTGTGGAGCAGTGGGTTAAAAATCTGACTGCAGCAGCTCAGGTCCCTGTGGAGGCACAAGTTCGATCTTTGGCCAGGCACAGTGGGTTAAAGGATCTGGCATTGCCGGAGCTGTGGCAGCTGCAGCTCGGATTCAATCCCTGGCCCAGGAACTTCCATATGCCCTGTTTGGGTGCAGCCATAAAAAAATAAATTAAAAGTCAATAGAGAAAGTAGAATGGAATATTAAGAAGTGCTGTTTTTAACCCAAAAGAAGGTAAGAAAGAATAAAGCTACAATGAACACACCTAATGGATAAACTTTAACAGTGCTCCCATAAAGTCAGGGACACAGCGAGGGTGCCTGTCACCGCTGTCAGAGCTTCTGCAGTACTTTTCAGATATGTGATTGGACTTGCTGTGGATTGGGAAACCAAATCAGAGAGTCTCAGCCAGTCTGTTTCAATCAACAAAAACAGAGGAGAAAACTCCATGCACTCTACATAACAAAGTTAAAAATTTTCATGACAAGTGTGTTTTAGTGACATAAGTATATGTATTACATGTGTTATATGTAAATAATAGGTTGTGTGCACTGGATTATCACAGAAAATACTTTTTTATAAGGACTATGGTCAAAATGGTTTGAAAAATGGTCATTTAACAGATTATCGGAGGTCCTAGCCACAGCTACATGACAAGAAAAAGAAACAGGGCTGTTAAGACTGAAAGAGAAGGTGTAAAATAGACATTATTTGCAGATGACGTGGTCGTTTCCAAGAGAAAATGACAGAATCAGCAGCCTCTGGGAACTAACAAGAAAGTCAGCAAGATTTCCATGCAAAACCAACTTAACAAAAGCAGTTACTCCCAATGAGATTCCTGTGGGTTGGGATTGTTTGTTTGTTTGTCTTTCTGTCTGTCTGTGAGATCCACTTACAGCTTAGACCATTTTGAAAAATAAAAGCAAAAACAAGGGATTTCAGGGAGACTATCCCCTGAGTGTTAACACATACAAACGTAATAACTGAAAAGGATGGTACTCGTGCTCAAACTACTAGACCCGAGGAAGAGGAGAGCGCTCAGAAACAGCCCGATTTCTCCTAGGAACCCGGTCTTCGCTGAGTGTGGTGCCATCAGGCAGCGGGAAAGCTTGAGCCACGTCAGAGCCTGTTAGGATTAAACACTTACAGTTGAAAGGCCAACTCTAAAGCTGACAGGAGGTGGACAAGCCTAGGCTGGTGGAGCACGGCTGGCAACATCTACCTGGTGGGGTGTGCGTCCACCCAGAACTTCAGCACATGACCGTGTCTGGATACAGGGCTTGGCAAATGTAATTAGGTTAAGGATTTTGAGATTAGATCATACTAGATTTCAGAAAGGTTGTAAGTCCAGTGACTTATAACAAGAGGAGGAGTTCCTACTGTGGTAATACGGGATGGCAGGGTCACTGCAGCGCCAAGATCCAGATCCAATCCCCGGCCCCACACCGCAGATTAAGGAACCAGCATTGCCACAGCTGTGGCTTAGGTTGCAACTGTGGCAGACATGGTCCCTGGCCCAGGCACTCCATGAGCTGTGGGCAACCAAAAGAGGAAAACATGAATGAATGAATGAACGAATTTTTTTAAAAAGAGACAGAAGTCCAGACGGCTCCCAGGTATCTGAAGAGGTGCCCCAGCTCGTTGGCAGTGGGGCACTGGGATGCAAGCAGAGACACCCGCTGTGCCCTACAGAGTGGCAGCCTTCCCAGAGAACAGGACAGCGGCTTCCTCGCTGGGAAGGCAGACACGGAGCTGGAGGCAGGGCCTCCCTGGTGGAGAGGACGGCAGGAGGCCCGGGAGGCAGCAGGCCAGCCCCAGGAAGAGGCGGGTGGCAGTGGGGCAGGCTGGCCCCAGGGGAACGAGGCCATGTGGGGGGACTGGAGCACCTGCGGCCAGTGTTTGAGGCGACAGTCAAGGGTAACGAAGGGTCAGCTGGTCTCACTGTCCAGGAGAACTCTGGGGCCTGGACCCCACCATGGGACCTGAGGGCAGTGATTCCCTGGCTGAGTCTGAGGGACATGGAGGCCAGTGCTGCTGCCCAGCTAAATCCTGGTCAGGGAGGTCTAAGAACCATCCGTAACTGGGCCTTCCCTCTAAGCAGCCACTGGCCAGACCCTGCACTTGCCCCTGGCGACCCCCCAGGTCCTTACACTGGGGCCCAGCCTCAGAGGGGGCTTCACCCTGCCTTGGCTCAAAGCCCACCCCTCCCAGGGTATACAGCCAGGTCCCACCTAACCTCCTGCAATCCCCAAGCCCCCCAGCTCCTGGAGAGCCTCCTGACCACGCAGGATCCTGCTCTGGGCCCACCTGAGCCGGACATTAAGGAGCAGCCAGAGGAAGACTCGGCCTTCGTGGTCCAGGCCCCCACCCTGGGCTGCGCCTCGTCCTCCAGCCCTGTGGGGCAGCCCTGCCCGATCCAAGCACATGCAGACTCAGCGGCAGCCCTGTTCTTGCGCACGCAGCCCCCAGCCCTCCTCAGTCAGCAGGGCCCTGAGCGGGCTGTGAGGGCAGACCCTCTCCCGAACACACACACACACACACACACACACGTGCGTACCCACGGGCACACGCACTCTGAGAAACATGGCACTGACAGATATATGCACCCAGCTGAGACAGCCCCCGTTTAGATGCAGAATCTGTCCCAAGTCACTGAAGTAAAGGGGCAGCACTGTGGGGCCACAGCAGGCAGCTAGGCCCTGAGCTGGGCTCTGGCCCTGGTGACACAGGAGAGGCTGCAGGCAGGACCACTGTGAAGGTGGGAACAGGGAGGCAGGGAGGGCGAGGGGACTGTGCCTGCTGGTGGAGGGGACAGAGAGGGAGTAGCCAGGCCCATCCCTGGGCAAGAGGAAGGCGGGGGGCAATTCCTAGAGGCCAGCGCAGGGCCACAGCCCCAGAGAGGACAGAGACTGTGTGTGCCCAGAGCTCAGTGGGAGACCAGAGCCAGTCTCCTCCAACGCTGCAGGACCCCAGGGCCCCGAGGCTGGAGAGGCCCATCCGACTCCCCTCCTTTGCCCCAGCAACTCAGCACCTCCCGGCTGCTGGGGGAGGGGCTGGCTGGGCACCGAGGCCTCTGCCTTGAACACCCACGACTGGGCAGAATGAGCAGGGGGAGGCCAAGCCCCCAGCCCGGCATGCTCACACAGGGCAGGCCCCAAGGCCTGGCACCGCCTGGTGGGAGACTTTCCAGTTGGGGCTCTGGCAGCCCTGGGTTTCTCTCATAATCTTGGGTCCTTCCAGGAAACTCGGTTTTCCCCACTCCACCTCCCACGCAGCCTCTGTCCCCACGGCAGGGTGGCACAGATCAGGACTACCCGTGGGCAGAGAGGTCAGGCTGGGCCCTGGCTCCCCGGGCCCTCCATGGCCCTGGCCCTGTGCACTGGGCTCACCCCAGCCATCTGGGGTCTCCCAACGGAGCCCAGACCTCCCTCCAACGGTGCCAGGCCCCACAGTGCCCATCTCTCCCTGGATGCAGGGAACGGGGTCCTGGTGTCACCCCCTCAAAGACCACATGGTCCTTCCCAGGAGCCCCTGCTGGTGGACTGGCCTGGTAAATCCCCATGGCCTCCCCTGTGTGTGCACTTGGCCTGCAGGGGGTCTGGAAACACACAAGCCTGCAGGACCCGTCCGCAGCAAGAAGGCAAGGCCAAGTCTCAGCCCGGCATCCAGCTCAGCACAAGGTAGTGGAACAGACCAGAGCCAAAATCCGCAGGCGCCCCTGTGAAGGCCACTCTGCGGGCACCACAGCTCCTGAGGATGCCACAGCACAGACGTGGCATGGCACACCCCGGGCTCTGGTGGGTACAAGTTCACAGCCACATCCAGCCTCCCCAGGGGCCCTGCCAGCCCTCACTGGCCACACAGCTCAGTCGCAGCCCTGATGCGAGCCCGGCCATAGGACGGTGACTGGGAAGCCGGCACACGGGCACCAGGAGGACGTGAGGGGAGCCTGCCTGCACCAGCTGGCCCCGCAGTCCCACACGCTCCAACACAGAGCCACCCCCGGGCTGGCCCCAGCCCACTCCTCCGGGCAGCGCGATGCAGAATGGGGGTGGCGTGCCCTCAGGGGGCCCCACGCTCCTCCATGACCGTTTCCTCGCGGGGCTGCCTCGGGGGCAGCGGAGACAGTGCCTGGTGCCCTCTGGCTTCCCAGGCCATGGCGACCACACTGTGTGCCCGCGGCACAGCCCGTCAGCCCGTGGCATCGAGAGAGAGAGAGAGAGAGAGAGAGAGAGAGAGAGAGAGGCCATGAACCAGGCGGCAGAAGCTGGGGACAAGGCCACAGAGAGGGGCCCTGCCTGAGACCCGCCGTCACCCAATGGACTTTCCAAGAACTGAGAGAAAGGGAATTTCCAAGGCTGCCGGGGCCCCCGGGGGTTCCCACCCCCTTTTTAGCCGAGGGCACTGAGGCAGAGCTCCCTTCTCCAGGCCCCGTTTCTGGACGTAAAAATAACAGCCATCATGACGATCAAGTCTCCTCACCTGGGAGCCGTCCAGGGCGCCTGAGCTGGCCACGGCCGGCAGGATGGGCCACGCCGGCCACAGGCGCCTGACATGGGCACCTCAGGTACCCCTCCGCCGGGGAGAGCTGCCCAGGCTGCGGCTGGGAGAGGGCACCTGGGCCGCCCACCTGGTGTAGACGGAGCTCCTTGGTCACCAACGTCGCTCAGCCGTCCCTTCCCGGCGTGGGCACACAGGGAGGTGAGAGGGTGCTCAGAGCCAAGCTGGAGAAGACCAAGGAGCCAAGACCCTCCTCTGGGCCGGGGCAGGGGTCACGCACAGAGTGTGGACAGTGGGCTGGGTGTGGATCTGCCTGCAACCAGCCAGGACTGTCACTGTCCACCAGCCCAGGGTCCAAGAGGAAAGCAGCAGGGTCAGTCCCTGTCCTGGACTCCACGGCAGGCAGGCCTGGGCTTGGCTGGCCCACACTGGCCTGACGAGGGTGGGCCAGGCAGGGCTGGACTGGGCCACAGTGATCGGGGCCACGCTGGCTAGACTGAGCCAGATGAAGTGGGTTTATAGAAATCCTGTCTCAGTGAGGTCTGGTGGCACGAGCTGGGCTGTCCTGGACCAGGCTGATCTGGGGAGATGGGGCAGGACCAAGCCGCTCCAGCTGAGCAGGGCTTTGGTCTCGGCCATCCCAGGGTGGCTCAGCTGGGCAGCCCTAAGCTGCCCTAGACTGACCCACGCTGGACTGCACTTGGCTCAACCTAGTTGGGCTGAAACAAGAGACCGGGATCCGTTGAGAAGGACCAAACCAGAGTAGCTCAGTGGGATGACACTGGGCTGAACTGAGCTGAGTCAGGCTGAATTGGGTTGAACTGGGCTGAAATGGGTTAAGCTGGGAAGGCTGGGCTGGGTTGAGCTGGGCTGAGCTGCGCTAAGCTGAACTGGGCTGAACTGCGTTGAGCTGAACCAGCTTGAGCTGTGTTGCACTGGACTGAGCTGTATTGAACTGGGCTGAGCCGGGCTGAGCAGGACAGAGCTGGGCTGAACTGGGCTGGGCTGTACTAAATTGGGCTGAACTGGACTGGGCTGGGCTGAACTGGGCTGAGCTGTACTGAACTGGGCTGAACTGGGCTGAGCAGGACAGAGCTGGGCTGAACTGGGCTGAGCAGGACAGAGCTGGGCTGAACTGGGCTGGGCTGTACTGAACTGGGCTGAACTGGGCTGAACTGGGCTGAGCTGGGCTGAACTGGGCTGAGCTATTCTGAACTGGGCTGAGCTGGGCTGAACTGGGCTGAGCTCTTCTGAACTAGGCTGAACTGGGCTGAGCTGGGCTGAGCAGGACAGAGCTGTACTGAACTGGGCTGAACTGGGCTGAGCTATTCTGAACTGGGCTGAGCTCTTCTGAACTAGGCTGAACTGGGCTGAGCTGGGCTGAGCAGGACAGAGCTGTACTGAACTGGGCTGAGCAGGACAGAGCGGGGCTGAACTGGGCTGGGATGGGCTGAACTGGGCTGAGCTGGGCTGAACTGGGCTGAACTGGGCTGAACTGGGATGAGCTGTACTGAACTGGGCTGAACTGGGCTGAGCTGGGCTGAACTGGGCTGAGCAGGACAGAGCTGGGCTGAACTGGGCTGAGCAGGACAGAGCTGGGCTGAACTGGGCTGGGCTGGGCTGGACTGAGCTGGGCTGAGCTGTACTGAACTGGGCTGAACTGGGCTGGGCTGGGCTGAACTGGGCTGAGCTGTACTGAACTGGGCTGAACTGGGCTGAGCTGGGCTGAACTGGGCTGGGCTGGGCTGAACTGGGCTGAGCAGGACAGAGCAGGGCTGAACTGGGCTGAGCTGGGCTGAACTGGGCTGAGCAGGATAGAGCGGGGCTGAACTGGGCTGAGCTGGGCTGAACTGGGCTGAACTGGGCTGAACTGGGCTGGGCTGGGCTGGACTGAGCTGGGCTGAGCTGTACTGAACTGGGCTGAACTGGGCTGGGCTGGGCTGAACTGGGCTGAGCTGTTCTGAACTAGGCTGAACTGGGCTGAGCTGGGCTGAGCTGGGCTGAACTGGGATGAGCTGGACTGAGCTGGGCTGAATTGAGCTGAGCTGGGATAAACTGGGCAGGGCTGGGCTGTGCTGAACTGGGCTGAGCTGAGCTGAGCTGGGCTGAACTGGGATGAGCTAAGCTGAGCTGAGTTGAGCTGGGCTGAACTGGGCTGAGCTGGACTGAGCTGAGCTAGGCTGAATTGGGCTGAGCTGGGCTGACCTGAGCTGAGCTGTGCTGAACTGGGCTGAACTGGGCAGAGGTGGACTGAGCTGAGCTAGGCTGAATTGGGCTGAGCTGGGCTGAACTGACCTGGGCTAATCTGGCTGAACTGAGCTGGGCTGGGCTGAATTGAGCTGGCCTGGCTGGGCTGAGCTGGGTTGCACTGGGCTGAGCTTGGCTGGGCTGGGCTGGGCTGAACTGGGAGGAACTGACCAGGGTTGAGCTGGGCTATGGTGGGCTAAGCTGGTTGAACCAGGCTGCACTGGGCTGAGCTGGGCTGAGCTGGGCTGCACTGGGCTGTGCTGGGCTGCGCTGGGCTGAGCTGGGCTGAGCTAATCAGCTGAGGTTGGAGTGGGGGGTTGAGTTATCCTGGCCAGCTTTGGGAGCTTTGGGAGCTCAATCATTCAATTAAACTGAACCATTTTCTGCTTGACTGGGCTAGGATGAGTTACTTTGGGGAAAACAGGAGACCGGGGGCTGAACCTTGCCAGGCTGGTCAAGGCAGGTTGTCTTGATCCAAGCTGACCTGAAATGGGCCGAGCTCAACAGGCAGGGCTGGGCCGGCCTTGTGAGCTGGTTTATCTCGGCTGTTCTAGCGCAAGGTCAGATGTGTTGTGCTCAGCCGGGCTGGATGGGCAGAAGGGAACAGGGCAGGCAGAGCTGAGCTGGGCAGCAGAGCCAGGCAGCAGAGCCGGGACCAGCTGGGGTCTGGAGCTCTGGGGCCAGGGGCTATGCAGGTAGGGGTGGAAGCCAAAGAAGCCGGCTGGGGCTTGAGGTGCGGGGGCCTGAGGGGAGCTCTGGGCGTCTCCATCCTTTCTCCACGGGGCCGGTAGTTGGGCTCAGGGAGCGGGGGTGGGGGTGGCAGTCAGGCTCCCAGTGGGGGGGACGTGCAGCAGGGCAGAGAAATCACCAGGGGAGCCAGGCTGTTGGGGAAAAGGACGAGGTAAAGGGACAACCCCGACAGAGCAGCTCAGGGCCCTGAAGGACTGACCCACAGACACAGGGACAGGGCCCAGTGGGTGGCAGGTGGACCTGCCCACAGCAAGCTTCTAGGGAGTTTGGAGTGGGAGAGGGACACTCGGGGTTCCTGGGAAGCGGGGCTTCTGGAGGCCCAGGCCCTTATGAAGTCTGTGGGTGGCAGAGGAAGGGACAGCGTGATGGTTCCTGGGGTTTCGGGGTTCCTGATCCCCAGTGGGGTCCATGGGGAGGGGGCAGAGGAGAAGCCTGGTGATTCCTAGGGGGACCCTCCACCTCAGGGTGTGGGTTGGCACCTCCACTCAAGAGCCCCATGCCCAGCCACTCAGGGCCAAGGGCAGGAGTCCTGACCAAGGGCAGTGATGGCGACTGCTTCTGATGGGGGCAGAGCAGTTCACTGGAGGGCACCCCGGGGCGACCGGGAGGTAAGGATAGGGCCAGAGCCAGCCGCCTGCTCCCTGCGCCTACGGCAAAAGTCCCAGCATCCCCTGCACTGGACCACCCTCCCCCCACAGGCCTCCCTCCCAGGCCCCCCAGGTCAGCAGTTAGCCTAGCATGGTGAGTGACAGTCCTGAGGCCAGTGCTGACCCTGGCCCTGTCCCCACAGCCTCCATCCAGGGCCCACTGGTCTACCCCTTGACTTCTTGTTGCAAAACCGGCGCCACCTCCAAGACGCTGGGCTGCCTGGTCAGGGGCTACTTCCCAGAGCCAGTGACCGTGACCTGGGACACAGGATCCCTGAATAGTAGCACCCTGACCTTCCCTGCTGTCCAAGACTCGAGCTCCAGCCTCTACACGGTCACCAGCCAGGTGACCATCTTGGGCGAGTGGACCAACCAGAAGCTCACCTGCAGTGTGGCTCACGCTGCAAACACCACCATCCGGACCATCACAGGTGAGCCAGGGCTGGGCCAGCCCTGGAGACAGCAGAGGGGGAGGGGCAGGCTGGGCAGGAGGGACAGGGAGGCCAACCCCGCGCCCGCCGCCTCTGCCGCCAGGGTGCACCAAGAATTTCACCGACCCCTCCTTGAGGTTCTTCTACTCCTCCTGCGACCCCCACGGTGACGCCCAAGCCACCATCCATCTCCGATGCTATATCTCCGGCTACACCCCCGGCAAAGTGAAGGTCACCTGGCTGGTGGACGGGCAGGAGGATAGAAACCTGTTCTCGTACACCGCCCCTGACCAGCTGGAGGGCAAGCTGGCCTCCACCTACAGCGAAGTCAACATCACGCAGGGCCAGTGGGCGTCTCAGATCACGTACACCTGCCAGGTCTCCTATTACGGCTTCATCTATGAAAAACACGCCCTCAGGTGCACAGGTATGGCTCCCACCCTGCCAACCCCCAGACGCCCGGGGTTCAGAGGGGAGGGCAGGCTGGGCCTCACACAGCCCCTCCCACACACAGCGGAGTCCGAGCCCCGTGGGGTGAGCGCTTACCTGAGCCCGCCCACGCCCCTCGACCTGTACGTCCACAAGTCGCCCAAGCTCACCTGCCTGGTGGTGGACCTGGCCAGCTCGGAGAACGTGAACCTGTTGTGGTCCAGGGAGAACAAGGGGGGCGTGATTCTCCCGCCTCCGGGCCCGCCCGTCATCAAGCCCCAGTTCAACGGCACGTTCAGCGCCACGTCCACACTGCCGGTGAATGTCAGCGACTGGATTGAGGGCGAGACCTACTATTGCAACGTGACCCACCCGGACTTGCCCAAGCCCATCCTGCGCTCCATCTCCAAGGGCCCTGGTGAGCCCCCGGCCAGGGCGGCGGGCGGGCGGGCCCCCCAGGCGGAGCCTCGCTGACCCCACATCTGCCTGCAGGCAAGCGCGTGACCCCCGAGGTCTATGTGCTCTGGAGCCCTGACGAGCTCAAGAAGGGCAGGCTCACCCTCACCTGCCTGATCCAGAACTTCTTTCCCGCGGACATCTCTGTGCTGTGGCTGCGGAACGACGCCCCGGTGCAGGCAGACCGGCACTCCACCACCAGGCCCCACAAGGCCAGCGACTCCCTCCCCTCCTTCTTCGTCTACAGCCGCCTGGTGGTCAGCCAGTCCGACTGGGAGCAGAACAAATTTGCCTGCGAGGTGATCCACGAGGCACTGCCCGGCTCTAGGACCCTCCAGAAAGAGGTGTCCAAAAACCCCGGTAAATGATGCCCCCCTTCCCTCCTCTTGCCTCCCTAACCCCCTTCACCCCCGCCCAAGGCTCCATCCTGCTGGAACAGGGGAGGGGCTGGCCAGACCTTCCAATGTCAATAAACACTCCAGTGCCTGCTCAGAGCCCCGGGCCTGCCCATTCTTGAGGGGTTTGCGGGGTTGTGAGACAGGAGCGTCTTGGCACAGAGGAAGGGAAGGCACAGGGCTCCACCTACCACTGCCCCATCCCGGCCACCATTACGGGTTCTGCCCATGCAAAAGTGTTCTGAGAGCAGCCCCGGGAGAGGGACCACAGAGACCCCAGCCTCTCTGGAGTCCCAGAGGCCTCAGCCCCCATCCCCAGCCTCCTGCCAGCCGCTCTGGACACAGACAAGCCCCCAGCTCCCAGGCCCAGCTGCACGCACAGGCCTTTGGGCTGAGAAATGAGCAGACCAGACCCCAGCACAGACACAAGCACCAACACGCAGGTTCCTCTACCTTTACCTGCCAGGTGCAAGTGGGCCAACGCCACACAGGCAGGGCCGGCGCAGAGCCCACTCTGACGCCCACCCCACCCCGCGGTCACGCCAGGCCCGGCTCGGCACCCAGTGCTCCACCTGGCTGCCGCTCAGGCTCACTCCACGCGGGGTGGATCTGGGCAGGGAGCGCCCAGCCTCAACCCCACCTTCACACCCTCGTGTCCGCCGGTGCTCAGCCTCCACCCCCACCATGTCCCACGGCAACCCCGTCAGTGCCCAACACTGCCAACCGGGGCAGCCCTGCAGGCAGACACATGTCTCACGTACCACGGTCAGGCCACTCCCCAACCCTGCCCTCACACCTGGGCCCCTGGGCTCCACCCGGCTCGGCGACCTCCTGTGGCCGACTCCTCCCAGATGGACAGATGGACACACAGACACACACTGAAGCACAGGGACACGTACGGACACAGACACACAATGACCCATGGACATACAGGCACTCAGGCACAACCAGACACACGCTGCCCAGCAGAGGAACCCACAGTACCTGCACACACAGCTGACACCCTGAAGACAAGCCCAGAGCAGAGGCCAGGTGGCGGGGCGCCCAGGGCAAGAGGGGCGGGAAGGCAGGGCAGCACTGGTCCCACAGCCTGGACAGGTCCCCTCAGCCAGGCCCAGCCCTCAGGGCACCCACTTCATGACGGGATGACTCGAGGGGCCATCGTGGGTCCCGGGAGTCGGGCTGCAGCGCCCACACCCCTCCTGAGGGCCCTGCCAGGGCCCCCCCCAGCCGGCGAGAGCGGAGCTGAGCGGGAACAGGGCCAGGAGGCCTAGCTGGCCACGTGGCCAGGCTCTGCGGTGAACAGGGGCTGGGAGACTCCCTGCCTGCTGGGGGTAGGGGACTGGGGGGGGGGGCAGAGCTAGGGTGAGGGGCCTGAGGGGCCGGCTGAGCAGCGGTGACCAGCTCTCAGAGAAGAGTGGTAAGAAACGCCAGCCACGCGGGGCAAGCGGGCCAGGCCCAGGGCCGCCCCCACACAGCCCCCAGCCAGCTCAGGGACTTCGAACCCCAGCCCTCCAGGGCTGACAGGTGGCTCCAGTCCTGGAGGGATGGACGGGAGGGGCTGGGTCAGGGCGCCGGGCCCTGGGTCTCTCCGCTCCCTGAGGTTGCCCGGACTGACCGCCCCCACCTGGCCGCGCGGCCAGGGCCTGCCCAGCCGGTGCCCGCAGAGCTGGCCCTGGAGGACCTGTGTGCGGAGGAGGCCGAGAGCCAGGAGCTGGAGGCCATGTGGACGGGCCTCCTCGTCTTCACCACGCTCTTCCTGCTCAGCGTGAGCTACGGTGCTGCCATCACCCTCTGCAAGGTGGGCACGCAGACGGCTCTGCTGCCGGGCGGGGCACCTAGAGACAGGGAGAGCCCCTTGCCTGGGCGCAGAGCCCTCACGAGCACCCTCCCCCAGGTGAAATGGGTCCTGGCCGCCATCCTGCAGGAGCAGCCCCCAGCCTCCCATGACTACACCAACGTCCAGGAGCCGGCTGCCTAGGCTGGAGCAGCATCCGCTTCCTCCCTCCGCCTCTCTGAGTGACCCTGGGGCAGCCTGCTCTGCCCTGGGCCGAGGCAGGGACCCAGCCACCACCACCAGCTCAGCCCCAAAGCCGAGGGCACTAAGGGGCCCCTCCGATCACAGCCCCCACGCCCCCCCAACTTGGGGCCACTCCCAGAAGAGCGTGGCTCCCCCGCAGAGAGACCCCGCTGGACGTGGGTGCCGACCACCCATTCGCACTGAACCACCCTCGAAACAGAGCGCGGGCCCACGGTCCAGCCCACACTCAGAGCCCACCGCCAAAGCGAGGGCTCAGAGGCCAAGGCCGGCCCACGGTCCCCGTGCACCCTGCTCCGGAGTCCGAAGCCAGCCCAGCCCCGCCAGGCCTCCCTCCCCAGGCTCAGCCCGCCCCTCCCTGCCCCCAGCTCCCAGTGCCCGTGCCCCCCGTGCCCAGCCCAGTCCCTGTGCCCACCTCCACCCCTGTGGTCCACCCTCCCTGCTGGCCACCCCAGGCCCCAGGCCTGCAGAATGAGGAGGCAGAGAAGCCTTCTGGGGAGAGGCCGTGGGACCCTGGGGCTGTGGGCAAGGCCCTCGGGGTGGGAGGGGGCCCTCACGGAAGGAGCTTCCCGGGGGGTCCACGCGGCCGCCGTCTCGGCCCAGCTGCCCCACCCCCACTCACCGTGGCCTCGCCGGGGCCTCGCTCCTTTCTTAGCAAAGCTCCTTCTCCCAAGACCACAGCCCCCGAAAGACTTCCAGGCAGGGGCCTGTGGGCCCGTGGGGGTGGGAGGCGGCCCCCCGGCTTGTGGACAAGGGGCAGGGGAAGGGGTCAGAGGACACTGCTGGGGCCCTGAGGGCCCTCGTGTCCAGACGGACGCTGCCTCACGAGGCCCTCCCCCGGCCCATCTGCACCACGCCTGCCCCGCTGGCCTCCAGCCCCGGCTCCCCGGCCCTCCCCGCTCCAAGGTGAAAGCTAGAATCCCACTCTTGGTGGGCAAGGCCCCAGCGGCTCAGTCTGTGGTCAGCGCAGGAGGCCACGGGGACACAGCTGCAAGAGCACCAAGGTGGCGTCGGCACCAGCCTCCCGGGCCCCCGTCACGGCCCAGACCCGTCCACCCACTTCCACCCGCACTCAGGCAGGCCAGGCCTTCGCCCCATCCCGCCCACCCGCCCGGCCGTCCCCGGGAACAAGCCACAGCTGTCTGTGGCTGGCCATCGCTGCCCTCGGGAGAAAGCGCTGACCCGGGGGGGCGGGAGCCCCAGGCTCCAGCGAGAGGGCCAGCTGGCCAAGGACGCCCCCTCCCCTAAGGGGAAGGAGCTGGAGGGAGCCGCCCGCAGGGTCTCTGGGAAGTCCTCTGGAGGGGGGCTGTCCCCTGGGCGCCCAGGGGACAGAGGAGGCGGCTCCTTCATCTACCAGCAGCGCTGGGCCTGCACGGGGAAGGGAGAAGCCTGAGCCCTGGGTCCTTCCCCAAAGCACAAGCGCCTTTTGGGCTCTTCTACAAGAGCCAGAAAGCGCTTCCAAAATTTGAAAAGGCACAGCGAGGAGGAGGGCAGGGCGGGGCTGGCCCTCCCGGCCCTTCTGAGGGCCTGTGCACTGTTAGGGCCCCTCCGCGGGGCCCGACCTCCTCCATCGAGCACACAGTGGCCCGGGCTGTGTCCAGCCGAGACTGCGCTCCCGTCCAAGGCCCTCCCGAGAGCCGCCATCCTCTCGGGGAGACCCCACCTGCCACCCCCTCTGACACAGGCCTGCAGCCCGCGGGGTCGGACCCAGAACACCCAGGATCGGGCACCCCGGGCTGGTCCAGGGTTTGCTCAGTTAGAACCTGGCAGGGCCAGGAAAGCCACTTCAGGACCAGCCGCGGCCGCAGCCCTGGCCTCTCACACCCTCACTCACACACTCTCACTCACACATACTCACACTTGCACAGACACACAGTCTCAGGAAACCAGACCCCATTGTAGCCCCCCTGCACGGCTCTCTCAAGACAAGCCTGGGATCCCTGCTCCCCTTATGCCAAGCCAAGGGCCCCCAAGGGCAAGGCCGCATGTCTTCTTTCTCTGACTTGCACCCCAGAACCAGGGCCCTGTGAGCTGGGCACCATCACACCCAGAGCTAGGGACGCTGGTGGCACACAGCCTCCAGCAGCAAGACGGCGCCTTCTCGGGCCCCCTCTGTCCCGCCTTCTCCTTCTCCATTAAAACCACACTGGGCTGAAAGATGCCCCCAAAAGCTTTGTCCACGTCCTAAGCCCTGGAATCCGTGGTCTTGACCTTGTTCAAACAAAGGGTCTTTGCAGACGACCTTAACTTAACATTGTCCAGCTGTGCCACAAATCCAATGACAAAAACCAGAGGTGGGGTGCGTGTGAGGATGGAGGCAGAGGTGAGGGGGCACCTGGGGCCCCCAGTGGCTGGAGGAGGCAGGAGAACCCTCCCCAGGAGCCTCCGGAGGGAGCGCGGCCCTGTCCGCCCCTTGATTTAGGTGTCTGGCCTCCAGAGCTGAGACTGAATTTCAGTGGTTTTAAGCCAGTCAGCAAGTGGTCCTATTCCTGGCCGCCCCAGGACACGCACCACCCAGCCAGCAGGCCTTGGCCAAGCCGGGGCCCCTCCTACCCCCGAGGAAACCCAAGGAGGTCTCGCCCAGGCTGGCTCTGGCCCCATAACCAGATCTGTGCCCAGCAAGTCCGTAAATCTTAACCGCAGAGCACACTCAGGCTCTTCCCTCAACTGCTGCGACCCTCAGGCCATGCCAGACCCCACGTCATCTCAGATCCAAGCTCCGTCTGCCCTGCACTGCTCGCCCGTCTGTGCGTTGGCAGGGCTGTGCTGTCTGCACAGAGAGGGCAGCTCCACTCACAGCCCCGCCGCCCTCCTGTTTCCTGCATGTCCACCCATGCTGCCCCGAATGCGTGTCCTTACCAGGCTCCTCTGCTCCCTCGGGGCAGCTTAAGGGGACACCAGCGCTTCATACACCCAGAGGGCACAGGGCCTGGGCACTCACTGGCCAGCAAGAAGAAGCATCCACTGTAGAGCGCAGGGAACTACGGCCAGTCCCTTGTGATGGAACGTGATGGAGGATAGCGTGAGAAAAAGAGCGGGTGTGTAGCGTGTGTGACTGGGTCCCTTCGCTGCGCAGCAGAAATTGACAGACCTTTGTCAATCAACTATAAGAGAAAAAATTAAAATCCTTAAAAAAAAAAAGAAGAAGGCTCCTTGGGCCAGTCATCCGCGATGCAGTCGCCGGCAGTGCTGGTGCGGGCGTTGGCAGACAGAGGCCAGTGGTCTGGGAGCAATGTCCCTCTTGGGTGATGCTGTGGGATCCCTGGGGTCATGCGAAAACCCCAAAGGCCCCTTGGCCAGGCCGGCACGTTTGCCCACCCGGAGCACCACGCTGGGCTCCCTCCCTCCCCGACCCCAGCCCTTACCCAGCCCAGCCCCGCCTTCCCCCAGGGAAAAGCCGACCTCCTCGGGGGCCCAGCGACCCGGCAGACATTTCCACTGGCCTGTAGCTCTCCCCCCAGCAGTGTCCTTCTCCGGAGGGGACCGAATCTCTGTGGGCGGCTCCAGAACCTTCTGTGCACAAAGAAATGAACCTGGCGTAGACCAGGCTGACGCCTCCTCGTGTGTCCAGGCAGGGCCACCAGGGAAGACCCGGCAGGTGCCCGGCAAAGCATGGGCCAGGAAAACCCCTGGCCAGGAACTGGGCGGAGGCCAGCCCTTGGCCGCCCTGCCCGCAGGCTCCAGGCTCCAGACCCGGGCTGCTCCCACAGCCTCACTCCAGCCTCAGCCTGGGGCCCCGGCTGCTCACGGGGCTGGTCGAGGAAGGGCGATGCTCGTCCCTGCCGGGCTGGGGGGGTCCTCCACACTCATGGCCTGTGTCCTGCAGGTCCATGAGGCCTGCGCTCTTGGGTCACTCTGAGGTCACTCTGGGGTCGCTCTGGCCAGCCCGTCCCCAACGCCCCAGCCCTGCTGCCCTTCACTCCATCTCTGCCTCTGGGACCTCCTCCACCCCAGAGACCCCAGGTCCCCGACTGCTTTGGCCTCTGCTTCCCGAACCTTGGCCCCCAGCCCCACAGGCAGCCAGAGGGAGCCATGACCCCACCATGGTGCCCACCCCTGCACCCACATGGTCTCAGGCCAGGGCCAGGCTCCTGGGGGGTCCCACAGCCCAGGCCACACACACCTGGCCCCACCACAGCCAGACCACAGACCAGACATGACGTGGAGGCAAGCGGCCGCAACTGGCGGGACAGGAAGTGGGCGAGTGACCCCATCTGTGGGTCAGACACAGTCATGCAGCCCCTCCCCAGCTGGCCCCCACAGCCTCAGCCTCGCCTCGCAGTGTGCAAATGGCCCAGAGCAGGGCAGGGGTCGGCTGAGGCCGCACCACCAGCAGGCGGGCCCGGACGAGGCCCAGGCCTCCCTCCCCACTCCAGCTCCTATGCAGCGGCTGGGCAGATGGACCTGCGGTGTGGGGCCACAAGGCCCGAGAGGCCTGGGCCTCTCCCAGCCACCGTGGACCCTCTGGCAGCTTGAGCAGGTGGGTCCCAGAGGCTGCTCAGGCCTCAGCTCCTGCACAGCCAGGCCACACCGGGGCCTCCTGGGCTGGAAGCATGGAAGGAAGGCAGGTACCAAAACAAGGAGGAGGAGAAGGAGGAAGGAGGGGCCCTCTAGCCCCGAGGACCGAGGGCAGGATGAACCACCCAGCGCGCTGAGCTGGGCCGCAGTCGCAGAGCAGAGCAGGGCTGAGTGGGACTGGGCTGGGCTGGGCTGAGCTGAACAGAACTGGGCCGAACTGGGTTGACCTGGGATGAGCAGGAATGAACTAAGCTGAACTGGCTTGAGTTAACTGAACTGGGCTGAACTGGGTTAAGCTGGTTTGAGCTGGGATGAGTTGAACTGAATTGAGCTGGGCTGAACTAGCCTGAGCAGGACTAAACTGGCCTGAGCTGGGTTGAGCTGCTCTGAACTGGGCTGAGCTGGGCTGAGCTGAACTAGATTGAACTGGGTTGAGCTGGGCTGAGCCAAGCTGGGAAGAACTGGGCTGAGCTGAGTTGAGCTGGGCTGAGCTGAACTAGATTGAACTGGGTTGAGCTGGGCTGAGCCAAGCTGGGCAGAAATGGGCTGAGCTGAGTTGAGCTGGGCTGGGCTGGGCTGGGCTGGGCTGGGCTGGGCTGAACTGGGTTGAGCTGGGCTGAACTGAACTAGATTGAACTAGGCTTAACTTAGCTGAGCTGGGCTGAGCTGAGTTGAGCTGGGCTGGGCTGGGCTGGGCTGGGTTGAGTTGGGCTGGGCTGAGTTGGGCTTAACTTAGCTGAGCTGGGTTGAGCTGGGTTGAGCTGGGTTGAGCTGGGCTGAGCTGAGTTGAGCTGGGCTGGGCTGGGCTGGGCTGAGTTGGGCTGAGCTAAACTGGGCTTAACTTAGCTGAGCTGGGTTGAGCTGGGTTGAGCTGGGCTGAGCTGAGTTGAGCTGGGCTGGGCTGGGCTGGGCTGAGTTGGGCTGAGCTAAACTGGGCTTAACTTAGCTGAGCTGGGCTGAACTGGGTTGAGCTGGGCTGAACTGAACTAGATTGAACTAGGCTTAACTTAGCTCAGCTGGGTTGAGCTGGGTTGAGCTGGGCTGAACTGAACTAGATTAAACTGGGCTGATCTGTGCTGAGCTGGATTGAACTGGGCTGAGCTGGGCTGAGCTGGGCTGAACTGGTTTAAGCTGCTCTGAACTGGGCTGAGCTGGGTTGAGCTGGGTGAGCTGGACTGAACTGGGTTGAGCTGAGCTGGGCTGAACTGGGTTGAGCTGGGCTGAGCTGAACTAGATTGAACTGGGTTGAGCTGGGCTGAGCCAAGCTGGGCAGAAATGGGCTGAGCTGAACTAGATTGAACTGGGTTGAGCTGGGCTGAGCCAAGCTGGGCAGAACTGGGCTGAGCTGAACTGAGCTGGGCTGGGCTGGGCTAGGCTGGGCTGGGCTGAGTTGGGCTGAGCTGAACTGGGCTTAACTTAGCTGAGCTGGGTTGAGCTGGGTTGAGCTGGGCTGAGCTGGGTTGAGCTGGGCTGAACTGAACTGGATTGAACTAGGCTTAACTTAGCTGAGCTGGGTTGAGCTGGGTTGAGCTGGGCTGAGCTGGGCTGAGCCAAGCTGGGCAGAATTGGGCTGAGCTGAGTTGAGCTGGGCTGAACTGGACTTAACTTAGCTGAGCTGGGTTGAGCTGGGTTGAGCTGGGCTGAACTGGGCTGAGCTGGGCTGAGCTGGGCTGAGCTGGGTTGAGCTGGGTTGAGCTGGGTTGAGCTAGGCTGAGCTGGGCTGAGCCAAGCTGGGCAGAACTGGGCTGAGCTGAGTTGAGCTGGGCTGGGCTGGGCTGAGCTGGGCTGAACTGGGCTGAACTGGGTTGAGCTGGGCTGAACTGAACTAGATTAAACTGGGCTGATCTGTGCTGAGCTGGACTGAACTGGGCTAAACTGGGCTGAGCTGGGCTGAGCTGGTTTAAGCTGCTCTGAACTGGGCTGAGCTGGGTTGAGCTGGGTGAGCTGGCTGAACTGGGCTGAGCTGGGCTGAGCTGGGCTGAACTGGGTTGAGCTGGGCAGAACTGGGCTTAACTTATCTGAGCTGGGCTGAGCTGGGCTGAGCTGGGCTGAGCTGAACTAGATTGAACTGGATGAGCTGGGCTGAGCCAAACTGGGCAGAACTGGGCTGAGCTGAACTGAGCTGGGCTGGGCTGGGCTGGGCTGGGCCGAGTTGGACTGAGATGAACTGGGCTTAACTTAGCTGAGCTGGGCTAAGCTGGACTGAGGCTGAACTGGGATGAGCTGGCCTTAACTGGGTTGAGATGGGCTGAGCTGAACTGGATTGAACTAGGCTGAGCTGGGCTGAGCAGGGTTGAACTGGGTTGAGGTGGACTGAGCTAAGTTGAGCTGGACTGATCTGGGTTGAGCAGAACTAAGCTGGTCTGAGCTGGGTTGACTGATCTGAGCTGGGTTGAACTGAATGTGCTAAGCTGGGCTGGGCTGAGTTGGGCTGAGCTGGGTTGAGCTGGGTTGAACTGGGCTGAGCCGAACAAGATTGAACTGGGCTGAGCTGGGCTAACTGATCTGAGCTGGGTTGAGCCAAACATGCTGAGCTGGGCTGGGCTGACCTGGGCTGAACTGGGTTGAGCTGGGCTGAGCTGAACTAGATTGAACTAGGTTGAGCTGGGTTGGGCTGAGTTGAGCTGGGCTGAGCTGGGTTGAACTGGGTTGAGCTGGGCTGAGCTGAACTAGGTTAAACTGGATTGAGCTGGGCTGAGCCAAGCTGGGCAGAACTAGGCTGAGCTGGGCTGAGCAGGGTTGAACTGAGTTGAGGTGGACTGAGCTAAGTTGAGCTGGACTGATCTGGGTTGAGCAGAACTAAGCTGGTCTGAGCTGGGTTGAGCCACTCTTAACTGGGCTGAGCTGGGCTGACTAATCTGAGCTGGGTTGAGCTGAATGTGCTAAGCCGAGCTGGGATGAGTTGGGCTGAACTGGGTTGAGCTGGGCTGAGCTGACCTGAGCTGAACTGGGTTGATCTGGGTTGAGATGGGCTGAGCTGGGCTGAACTGGGCTGAGCTGGGCTGAACTGGGCTGAACTGGGCTGAGCTGGGCTGAGCTGACCTGGGCTGAGCTGGGTTGAGCTGGGTTGAGTTGAGTTGAGCTGGGCTGAGCTGGGTTGAGCTGGGCTGAGCTGGGCTGAGCTGGGCCAAGCTGAGAGGAGCTGGGCTGAGCTGGGCTGAGCTGGGCCAAGCTGAGCGGAGTTGGGCTGAGCCGGGCTGATCTGACCTGGGCTTAGCTGGGCTGAGCTGTGCTGACTTCGATGAGCTGGGCTGAGCGGTGCTGAGTAGGCTCACTCAGTGGACTAGCCCACTACACCAAGAAGTTGAAGGGAGGACTCAGAAGGCCCAGGTCCCCCCTCCTCCACAGTTTGAGCCTCGGATCAGCCAAACCAGCCCATGTGGATTCAGCTTCAGGCCCAGGCCTGTCTGTCTTGCCTCTGCCCTCTCCCTGGCCCATTTCTCCCAAGGCCCCAAACCCTGGAGGAGGCCATGGCTGTGAGGAAAACTGCACAGAGGAAGGCCAAGGCTCTGACAGTGCCCAAAGATTCAGTGGGGAATGGGAGAAGCATGTGTAACAGCTAAGACTCCCATCGGGGAGTGGCCTGCCCCTGAGGCCCTGTCAGAGGAGTGTAGGTGGTCCACGTGCTCAGAGCCCTGAGGAGTGTGTCCAGAAACAGCCCAGCTGGGCTGGGTACAATGCGTACTAGCTGTGTGACCTTAGGCAGTCGCTAACCCTCTCTGTGCCAGTTTCCTGCAGTGTAAAGGAAAGGTGGGCATTGTCCCAGACTCACGGGGCTCTGTCGGGGGTCTGGTCAGCAGGAAGACTGCCGTCTCACAGCCCATCCTGTGTTTCAGTGTCTGAAACCAGCCCCAAAATCTTCCCACTGACTCTGGGGAGCAGCGAGCCTGCCGGATATGTGGTCATCGCCTGCCTGGTCCGGGACTTCTTCCCGTCAGAGCCCCTGACAGTAACCTGGAGCCCTAGTCGCGAGGGCGTTATTGTCAGAAACTTCCCCCCTGCGCAGGCCGGGGGCCTGTACACCATGAGCAGCCAGCTGACCTTGCCAGTCGAGCAGTGCCCAGCCGATCAGATCCTGAAGTGCCAAGTGCAGCACCTCTCCAAATCCAGCCAGTCCGTGAACGTGCCCTGCAAAGGTTAGAGCCCAGACCCCGCCCTGTGGGCGCTCTGCCCGGACAAGGGGGTGCTACCAGGATGAGCCCTTGGGGGGTGGAGGGCTGGAGCTGGAGGCCAGGGGAGGGCAGGCAGTGGGGCTCGCTGACCTGCTCGGACTTCTCTCTGTTTTACCTTCAGATCCATGTCCCCAGTGCTGCAAGCCCAGCCTGTCCCTGCAGCCACCAGCCCTTGCAGACCTGCTCCTGGGCTCCAATGCCAGCCTCACGTGCACACTCAGTGGCCTGAAAAAATCCGAGGGTGTCAGCTTCACCTGGCAGCCCTCAGGTGGGAAGGATGCCGTCCAGGCGTCCCCCACGCGTGATTCCTGTGGCTGCTACAGCGTGTCCAGCATCCTGCCAGGCTGTGCTGATCCTTGGAACAAAGGAGAGACATTCTCCTGCACCGCCGCCCACTCTGAGTTGAAGAGCGCGCTAACCGCCACCATCACCAAACCCAAAGGTGGGCGTGGACCCCACGTGCCAGCCGCAGGGCATTCGCTCCACGGTGTGCAAGGCACACACCTGAGCCTGCCTCTGCCCCGGCTCCCCCACTCCTTACAGAGGGAAACTGAGGGGGCGGGGGGGCACTCTCCGCCATGGCCAGACCCCTGACCATGCTCTCTGCCCTCCAGTGAACACGTTCCGGCCCCAGGTCCACCTGCTGCCGCCGCCGTCGGAGGAGCTGGCCCTCAATGAGCTGGTGACACTGACATGCCTGGTGCGGGGCTTCAGCCCCAAGGATGTGCTGGTGCGATGGCTGCAAGGGGGCCAGGAACTGCCCCGTGACAAGTACCTCGTCTGGGAATCCCTGCCAGAGCCTGGCCAGGCCATCCCCACCTACGCCGTGACCAGCGTGCTGCGCGTGGACGCCGAGGACTGGAAGCAGGGAGACACCTTCTCCTGCATGGTGGGCCACGAGGCCCTGCCCCTGGCCTTCACCCAGAAGACCATCGACCGCCTGGCGGGTAAACCCACCCACGTCAACGTGTCCGTGGTCATGGCGGAGGCAGAGGGCATCTGCTACTGAGCCGCCCCGCCCACTCGCCCCTCGAATAAACTCCGTGCTCGCTTGAAGCAGCCCCACGCTTCCCTCCAGCCGCCTGTCTGTCGTCCTCGGGGGTCTGCGCATGCCGGGGGTGGGGGGAGCCAGGAGGAAAGAGCACCCGCTGCCCCCACCCTCTCAGGGCCTCAATTTCCCCCGCTCAGCCTGGCACTCAACGTACTTTCACACCTGTGTGCTTGTGTGTGTGAGTGTGCGCTGGGTGCGTGTGTGGGTGTAAGTGAGCCCAGGAGAGAGGACAGAGCCAGGGACAGGCACAGCCTGGCAGGAACTTGCCTGGCAGGAAGTTCCCATGGGCAGGTGCCTTGGTCACATGCATTTCAGAAAGATGCCTCTAGGGGCGCACTAGAGAGGGTGAGCAGGGAGACGGGGCCGTCAGGGAGGCTGGTGCCATCGCAGCAGTGTCTGGTGTCTCGGGAGGAACCGTGAGGGAGAAGGGCCGCGTTCTGGAGGCTCTACCACCCTCTGTGGGCGCCGTGCGCAGAAGTGCAGGACGGCCCCAGTGACTCATTGGAAAGGAGGCCACCTCCCGCCTGGGCACAGCTGCCCCATCCCACCACCCCACATGTGCACAGGGCACACACATGCACACATGCCCACACGCTCTCGGCTGTGCACAGGCTCACACATGCATCTGAGCCCTGCAGGTGCAGGAAGTTCACAGCCCAGACCCAGCTCCGGGAGGGCAAGGGGAGTCCCCACCCACCCCCCAGAGGGTTTTCCCAGGCCCTCCTGGCCTTGGGCCTCCCTGTAGGCCCAACTGGGCACAGCTCAGGGGTCAAAGGGAGAGACCTCGCAGGCAGCGCCTGCTCCCCACCTGGCCCCCAGGTTCAAGCCTCCCATCCTTTCCTGAGCCCAAGTGTGACCCAAACCATAGACAGGGTTGGGGGGCTGAGGTGGGGAGAAATCAGAAGCTCCCACCCAGGGTCCCTATGCAGCTGATGCTTAGATCTTCTGACAGAAGAGAAGTGGGGAGACAGAGCCTGGAGGGGCAGTCCCAGGACAGCTGTGGGACGTCTGGCACCAGGACTCCCACAAGGGGGCAGCGGGGCCCCAACTCCTGTCTTAGATACCTTCTGGGCCTCCCCAGGGGACCTGGCTTCAGGTGCCAATCTCTGCTCCCAGGGCTGAGGTGCGGTGAGGACCCCTACTCTCTACAGCCACCACACCCCTCTCAAGGGCCCAGTCACCAAAGGGCAGTTGGGGTGGGGGGAGCAGTGGATTAATTGGGGAAGTGCTGCCCATAGAGAAGGTGGTCCAGACACCGAGGGGCCAGGACCTGCCCAAAGGAGGAGCTCTCTAAAGAGACTGGGAGGAGGAAGAGTCAGTAGATGGGCGTGGAGCCGGCAGATAGATGGCACCGAGATAGGTGGATGGACCATAGGACATGTAATGGAGGGAAGGATGGACAGAGAAGTGGATGGGTGGATGGAGGGTCAAACAGACACATAGATGGATGGACAGATGGACAGATGGATTGACAGACAGGTGGATGGATGGGTGAGTGGATGGATGGATGAAAAGACAGATAGATGGATGGACCAGCAGGTGGATGGATGGATGGATGGATGGATGGATGGGAGAGAGGATGGATGGTTGGAGGGCCGAGTGAGCGGATGGACACATAGATGGATGGACAAATGGATGAGTGACTGGATGTGTCAGCATATGACAAGCAGGTCCAAGTTCCTCTCAACATGGAAGATCGAAGCCCCGGGACTCTAACTGAAGACAGCAGGGTTGCCTTGCCGGGCCTTCACCTGGGCCTTTCTGATGCCCCTCCTAGCTTATCAGCCACTTCCTCAGAGAGCCACAGAGGCCCTGGTCTTATCCATCTGGTCCTTGGCACACTGAGCCACAGACCCAGATCTATGTCTTGACCTGGAGCACCTGAGGGTGGGCATGTCTGGTCTTCTCTGGCCCCACCCAGGGCCCAGGCCAAGGCCAGTCCGAGAGCAGGCACTTGCTGGGGGTTTGCTGAGGACAAAGGCAGGACCGGGGTTCCAGGGGCCTTGGGCTTGAGCTCTCCTGGAAACAGCAAAGAGAGTGCCCACCCTCCTGCCCTGCCTTGTCTCTCTCTAAGGAACCCTGAGAACCCCCGAGACAGGATCCTGTGGGCATCTCAAGACCTGCAAGGGTCCCAACCCCTTCCCTAGGTCCTGCTGCCTCGTCCTCCTTGAGGCAGCTTCAGACCTGAGACAGGGCACCCACACTGCCGGTGTGCCCAGCCTGAGAGTGCATGGCAGGGGAGGGTGCTGGCTTGGCTGCTACCCACACAGGCAGGAGCCTGGCAGGCCCTCTGTGTCTTACAGGTCACCGGGACCCATTTCCCTGGCTGGTGCTGGACCTGCTGCGGGAGGGCCCGGAGGAAGAGACCCCGGAGGCCAGCCTCTGGCCCACCACCGTCACGCTGCTCACCCTCTTCCTGCTGAGCCTCTTCTACAGCACAGCACTGACAGTGACAAGCATCCGGGGCCCAGCTGACAGCAGAGAGGGCCCCCAGTACTGAGCGGAGCCAGCCAGGCAAGGCGGGGGCGAGGAGACAGAGCAATGGGCTGTCGGGGCGGGGCTGGTGGCTTCCCCGGAGCACTGCCTGACCCTGCTGCTGGGGGTCCGGTCTCCCGGGGAGGTGGCTCCCTCGGACACTGGGGGGCTCAGAGTACAGACTGCCCCAGCAGTGTCAGGGCTTCGGCTTCCCCTGGGTGGGGCCGCAGCTCCCAGAAACCAAGCATGGTGTGGACAGGGCCTTGGCAAAGACCCTAGCCAGCTCAGGAGCTCCCCCAGGCCCTGACCCCTCTTGTGTTTGCAGGGAGGAGCCTTGAGAGGCCTCCTGAGCCCAGCCAGATGCCAGAGCTCGGCCCTGCTCCGAAGCCGCACGTCCAACCATGCATGTTTTCCTGGTGCAATAAACTGACCCCAAAGACAAAAGCTGTCAGACTCTGAATGAGGGGAAGGGGTAAGGAGAGGGGCAGAGGCTCTGGAGACATGTGACCGCCTCAAGGACCAAGGCAGGGTCTTGAGGCATTGATAGGCCCACAGCCTAGGACCCACCAGCTGGTGCAGACAAAAAGAAGAGGCCTTAAGGCAAAGCTGGGCTTCACCAAGGAACATAGAACAGGACTTTTCACAAACAGCAGCCAGATCACTGGTCCTGATGATCCCTGGGCCCTGGTCCTGACCCCTGAGTCCTGGTCCTGATCCCTGGGCCCTGGTCCTGATCCCTGGGCCCTGGTCCTGACCCCTGAGTCCTGGTCCTGACCCCTGGGCCCTGGTCCTGATCCCTGAGTCCTGGTCCTGACCCCTGGGCCCTGGTCCTGACCCCTGGGCCCTGGTCCTGACCCCTGAGTCCTGGTCCTGACCCCTGGGCCCTGGTCCTAAACCCTGAGTCCTGGTCCTGACCCCTGAGTCCTGGTCCTGACCCCTGGGCCCTGGTCCTGACCCCTGAGTCCTGGCCCTGACCCCTGAGTCCTGGTCCTGACCCCTGAGTCCTGGTCCTGACCCCTGGGCCCTGGTCCTGACCCCTGAGTCCTGGTCCTGACCCCTGAGTCCTGGTCCTGACCCCTGAGTCCTGGTCCTGATCCCTGGGCCCTGGTCCTGACCCCTGGGCCCTGGTCCTGACCCCTGAGTCCTGGTGCTGATCCCTGGGCCCTGGTCCTGACCCCTGGGCCCTGGTCCTGACCCCTGGGCCCTGGTCCTGATCCCTGGGCCCTGGTCATGATCCCTGGGCCCTGGTCCTGATCCCTGGGTCCTGGTCCTGACCCCTGAGTCCTGGTCCTGACCCCTGGGCCCTGGTCCTGACCCCTGGGCCCTGGTCCTGACCCCTGGGCCCTGGTCCTGATCCCTGGGCCCTGGTCCTGACCCCTGAGTCCTGGTCCTGATCCCTGGGCCCTGGTCCTGACCCCTGAGTCCTGGTCCTGACCCCTGGGCCCTGGTCCTGATCCCTGGGCCCTGGTCCTGACCCCTGAGTCCTGGTCCTGATCCCTGGGCCCTGGTCCTGACCCCTGAGTCCTGGTCCTGACCCCTGGGCCCTGGTCCTGATCCCTGGGCCCTGGTCCTGACCCCTGGGCCCTGGTCCTGACCCCTGAGCCCTGGTCCTGATCCCTGAGCCCTGGTCCTGACCCCTGGGCCCTGGTCCTGACCCCTGAGCCCTGGTCCTGACCCCTGAGCCCTGGTCCTGACCCCTGGGCCCTGGTCCTGACCCCTGGGCCCTGGTCCTGACCCCTGGGCCCCCCTTCTGACCACTAACCATGGTCTGAAAACTGTGCTTGCTCCTCTTTGGGCCAGGTCCTCACATTCTGTCCATGTGTGTTGAGTCCTAGACCTTGCTCTTTGCCTGCACCACTTTGTCTCGCGTCCTGAGCCCTGGCTCTCAGCCTCCCGGGGCCCAGGAGACCCTCTTGTCTGGACACGGAGTGGAGGATGAAGGGACAACCCATCGCCCAGCTTTAACCCCCTCCCCGGGACCCAGAGGAGCATGCAGACGCCAGGCCCATCTCATGGGAAGAAACCCAGTCCACGGCCTAGGCTGCATGAGCCAGAGCCGAGTCCATGAGGGGCCCTGGGCAGGGCGCTGCTCGGGGGAAACCTTGGGGACAGGAGTGGGGGCAGGATGGGGGAGCCACGATGTTTGTGTTCTTTTGTTTTTCTCTGTCTTCTCAAGCCTCCTGCACCCGGTCATCTGCTGAAACACCCAAAATAGCTCTGTGGGGAGGCTGAGTCATTGCAAGCCCAGCCCAGCACAGGTGTCCCAGCCAGACTGCTGTTCTGAGAAGCATGCCCCAAACCCAAGCCCTGGCCACATGGGCCTGGACACAGAGCTGGAGCCCAAGGGGGCCTCGGGGGCAGTGAGCTCCCTGGGGCCAACGGAAGGCCCAGGCCCCCACCCCACACCAGCCCCCATCAGTGTAGGGTCAGCCAGGATCAGCGAAGCTCAGTCAGGGTCAATCGGGGTCAGGCCTTAGAGTGCCCAAGATCACCAGGATTAGACAAAGGTCAGCCTGGTCTGCCAGGGTGAGCCAGCATCAACAGGGTCAGCTCAGAGTCAGCCGGGGTCAGCTCGGGTCAACGTGAGGTCAAGCAAGGTCAGGCCAGGGTCAGCCCGGGTTCCACCAGGATCTGCGGGGGTTGTTCTGGGTGGGGCCACGGTCTGGCTGGCTGCAGGACTCCTCAGGGTGCTGCCCCTGTGTTGGCTGAGCCGGGCGTTGACTCTGGGAGGCCGGCATTGACTCTGCCAGGCCCCACACCCCTGTGCCAGGCCTCACAGCCAGGCAGAGATGGTGGACACAGCCCTGGGAACCCGGCAGCCATCCCCGGTGGCCTGTGGGCCAGGACAAGCACAGCCCACACAGGGACACGGCAGGATCAGGGCCATCGAGAGAGACAGGGCTGGGGGGACACGGGGCGCAGTGGGGGGAGGCAGAGGGAGACAGGAAGACAGACGCAGAGAGAAGAGAGCGGGACACGGACCGGACAGAGGGAGAGACCGCAGGGGCGTGAAGGCGGCACGGGCACGCCAGTGCAGGCCCTCCCACAGCTTCACACACACCCCACACTCACCCCACACTCACCTCAACTCACACCACACTCACTCCACACTCATCCCCACACTCACCCCAACTCAGCCCCACACTCACCCCCACACTCACCCACACACTCACACCACACTCACCACACACACACACACTCACCCCACACACACACGCTCACCCCACACTCACCCCACACACACCCACATTCACCCCCAACTCACCTACACACTCACACCACACTCACCACACACTCACCCCACACTCACCCCAACTCACCCCCATACTCACCCCCATACTCACCCCCACACTCACCCCAAGTCACACCCACACTCACCCCCACACTCACCCCACACTCTCCCCACATTCATCCCACACTCATCACCACACTCACCCCACACTCACCCCCACACTCACCCCACACTCTGCCCACATTCATCCCACACTCACCCCACACTAATCCCACACTCACCCCACACTCTCGCTCACAACCCACACTGACATCTGCCAACACAGTCCACCCACAACTCACTCACACCCACAACTCACTCACACTCACACTTACACACCCACATGAATGCACCCACACACTCACAGAACCCACATCCACACACACTCCCACACACACACTTACCCCACACTCACACTCACACACCCACACCCACCACACACTCTCGCACTCCTTCCCACACACACACACATCCACACACCACACACACACTTGCACACTCACATGCACCCCCACCCCCCCGAGCCCCACTGAGGCTCACTGAGGCCCAGTCACTTCCTCTGGGGCTGAATGCCCACTGGCCCCAGTGGTCACAGTCCTGCCTCAGGAGCCCCTCTGGGAGGCGGGCTCATGCCACCTGCTCAGGGAAGGCCCTGCACACAGACGGGCAGGGGTGCAGGGGCAGAGGTCAGCCGGCAACTGGGAGTGGCCAAGGGAGCCCTGGGTCAGAGCCTGGGGCTGCATGCAGGGGGCAGAGCGGCTCAGGGACTCCCCTGCACCTCCAGGGTCCGACCCTTGAGGCTTGGGGTCCCCCAGCCCTCCGCCCCGGGCAGGCCTGCTGTCCTCAGCGAGAAGCACACAGGCCTGCCTGGGCCCCAAGCGTGGGCCTGGGAGGGGACACTGTGCCAGGGAGATGGGAGCCACCGGGACCCTGGGCACTGGCAGCCCAGGGCTCGGGCCTAGGGCCGGTGCAGGGTGGGTCCCCCTCGAGGGGCTGGCTGCCGCCCTGGAGCCGGTGCCTGGGGGCCATCAGAGCAGGACAAGCAGCACAGCTCAGCCTGAGGATGGGTGGCATGCTGCGAGGTCAACAGGATGGGGGCTGGGGGTGGTTTCCAGGGGGCAGGGAGGTCCCTGGAGGGGCCTGCGTGGGGCCATGTCCGTGGGAAGCTCTGGCCGAGGCTCGTCCCGCCCTGGCCCAGGAGCAGCCCAGGGTGGCCAGGCCGGTGGGGGATGGAGGAATGGGGGGAGCAGTGGAGGGCCTGGGGGATGACTCCTGGCTCTGACAGCCACGACACAGGGTGTGTGACCCACTGGAACGTGTCGTTCCATGGACTGCTGTGTGGAGAAGGGAGCCAGGCTCACGGAGTATGCCACTTCTCCATCCCTTCAGGGCTCAGCTGGGAACCTCCTCAAGGAGCAGCCCCTTGGCTACAGCCTGGTGACAGCAGGGCACAAGTGTCCTCCCCCCCATGCACGTTTTCGGACCGGCCATTCAGTCCTCAAGGTCCAAGGGCTCCTCTGCCCACGCGGCTCCCCCGGCTCTCGTCCAGCCACGCAGCTTCCGCTGTCCCTGCGCAAGAGGCCGTCCCACCTTCCCCTCGCCCTCGCTCTGGCCGGCGGGCACTGGCCTCCACGGTCACCTCCTTCCAATGGGTCAGTGCCACGCCCCAGACACCCAGGCGCCAGCCCTGGTCTGTGTCCGTCAGATGCCAGTGGTGGGGTTGGTGCATGAGCAGCCTCCCTCCCGCTGCCCCAGATGCTGTGTCCTAGCCGACAGGTGGGGCCCCTCAGGGGGTGGCTGGGGGCTTCCCTGGGGGTCCAGCCTGTGTGCTCAGCCCTGAGCTGGCAGGGCTGCTGGGGGCCGGGGGCTGCATCGTAGGGGTCTCTGGGTGCCAAGGCCAGGCCATGACCAGAGGCCCGCTTCTGCCCCCACCCCACCCCACCCCACCCCCCAGAGCAGGTGTGAGGGCTCCCGTCTCAGTTTCTCCCCAGTTACTCATTTGGGGCAAACTTGGCCTTGGAAGGTACATGCAAATGGCTATTTGTTCCACCCCGAGAAACATGTTTCTCAGCCTCTGAGCCTGTTTCCAAAAACAGCTTGTGCCGACTCCCCACCTGTGGCCCCATCCCCCCAGCATGGCAGGCTGGCCTGGGCCTCAGGAATCGGGGAACCTGCGCCCCCTGCCCCAGGGCAGAGCCCACCAGACTCTCCCTGGGTTGGTGACATGGTGGCCTCCCTAGAATGTTGACTGGGTGAATAGCAGTGGTCTCAGCTGCTTCCATCTTTGTGACCCAGGGCCCCAAGGGGCTACCTAGGCCCCATTACTGGGTTGGGGGGGAGCAGGAGGGGGCACAGGAGAGGGACCCTGGTGGTCAAGACGCTGGCCACCCCGCTGGCCTGGTAGCCCCCCACCCCGCCCCCCTGGTAGCCCCCCACCCCGCCCCCCTGGTAGCCCCCCCACCTGGTAGACGGACCAGGATGGCAAGGCTTCACAGGTGCAGGGAGCTGGGCCGAGGTCACGTGGATGGCGCTGTGGCCCCCAAGCTGGTGGGCCCATGGGGTAGCCTCAGCACCTGAGCCCGGGCCAGCCTGTTTCCAGCCTTGCCTTGTCCTCGTCCTCAACCCTCTGACCTGGCCCTGTCCACCCGCGTCTCCCTTTGAGCCTCTGGCGCCATCCCTTCTCCTGCCACCACGTCTCTCCCTGTGTCTGCCTCGCTGTATCCGTGTGCGTCTCTGTTTCTGCCTCTCTCTGCCTCTGTTTCCCCATCTCTCTCTATCTCCGTCTATCTCTCTGTGCGTCTGTCTCTGGGTCTCTGTGTGTATCGTTGTCTCTTCCTCTGTCTCTTGTTCTCTGCCTCTCTGTCTCTGTGTGCATTTCTCCCTCTGTGTATTTTTGTCTCTCTCCCCCTCGGTCCATCTCTATCGCTCCCTCTGTCTCTGTCTCTGTCTCTCCCTCTCTTTGTCTCTCCCTCTATCTCCCTCTTTCTGTCTCTCCGTCTCTGTCTGTCTCTCTCCTTCTCCCTCTGTCTCGCCCTCTCCCTCTCTGTCTCCCTCTCTGTCTCTGTCTCGCCCTCTCTCTCTTTCTGTCCCTGGGTCTCCCTCTCCCTGTGTCTCTCTATCTCGCTGTCTCTGTCTCCCCACCCGTGTTGCTCGCCGTCTTGAGCCGGGGACTAGCGGGAAGGCACGGGCTCCGGCACCCACCCCTGAATGCACTGTGCTCCTCCATCTCCAGGCCGTAGACACGGGGAGGTCCCCCCCTCTGGAAAGTTCCAGCTGAACCGTGAGGAAAGGACAGAAGGGGTGGGAGCCCCCACTGTGACCCCTCATGAAACAAAGCCCTGAGGCCAGAGGTGGACTGGGCTCTACTCTCTGGAGCCTGTGATGCTGGCTGACCAGCCATGACAGGGGTCTTTTCAAAGTTCTCAGTGATTCTGGCCGGTGAGGCTGGGCCAGGCTGGGGCCAGGCTGGGCAGCGTCCACACCCTGGACTCCATGGCTCAGAGAGTCCGAGGGTCTGAGGAGCTCAGGCTGCCCTGGGGCCTGGGACCCGTGCCCAGAGCTGCAGGACAGGGGCAGGGGTGCAGGGCCAGGGTCCAAGTTTACCACCAGGGACCCAGGAGGGTAAGGGGGGTGGGGACTGGAAGACCTTGAGCAGCCGGGGTGTCACAGAAGTCAGGAGCCCCCAGAGCTGTGGGGCTTGGCTGGCTTCAGAGACTCCTGGTGTCGAGGCCTAAGGGCAGGGGGACGAACCTGGACACACCCGGCCCAGGCCCCTCGCCCTGAGGCCCTCGTCAGCAAGGGTTTGAGATGGAGCCCATGTGCCAGCCGCCTTGGAGGGCGGGGCCCGAGGGAAACGGACATGCAGGATGTTGGCACATGAGCATGGGCACGGGCACTCCCGGCTGTTGTCCTGTGTTTGACACACCTGTGAGCTCAGTCAAAGCACCCCTCCACCTCCACACTCCCCCCCAGGCCCTGCACCCCCATCCCAACGCCCCCACCTGCACCTGGACCCCTAGCCCGTGTCCCCACCAGGATCCCAACCCTCACCCTGATCCCCCAACTTGGACCCCAGGTCTGCGCTCCATGTGGCAGCCACCCTGCGACTGGGCTGTCAGAGCCAGGAGTCATCCCCCAGGCCCCACCGGCCCTGGTGCCCGCCCCCCACTGCTCCCCCCATTCCTCCATCCCCCACCGGCCTGGCCACCCTGGGCTGCTCCTGGGCCAGGGCGGGACAAGCCTCGGCCAGAGCTTCCCACGGACATGGCCCCACGCAGGCCCCTCCAGGGACCTCCCTGCCCCCTGGAAACCACCCCCAGCCCCCATCCTGTTGACCTCGCAGCATGCCACCCATCCTCAGGCTGAGCTGTGCTGCTTGTCCTGCTCTGATGGCCCCCAGGCACCGGCTCCAGGGCGGCAGCCAGCCCCTCGAGGGGGACCCACCCTGCACCGGCCCTAGGCCCGAGCCCTGGGCTGCCAGTGCCCAGGGTCCCGGTGGCTCCCATCTCCCTGGCACAGTGTCCCCTCCCAGGCCCACGCTTGGGGCCCAGGCAGGCCTGTGTGCTTCTCGCTGAGGACAGCAGGCCTGCCCGGGGCGGAGGGCTGGGGGACCCCAAGCCTCAAGGGTCGGACCCTGGAGGTGCAGGGGAGTCCCTGAGCCGCTCTGCCCCCTGCATGCAGCCCCAGGCTCTGACCCAGGGCTCCCTTGGCCACTCCCAGTTGCCGGCTGACCTCTGCCCCTGCACCCCTGCCCGTCTGTGTGCAGGGCCTTCCCTGAGCAGGTGGCATGAGCCCGCCTCCCAGAGGGGCTCCTGAGGCAGGACTGTGACCACTGGGGCCAGTGGGCATTCAGCCCCAGAGGAAGTGACTGGGCCTCAGTGAGCCTCAGTGGGGCTCGGGGGGGTGGGGGTGCGTTTGAGTGTGCAAGTGTGAGTGTGTGTGTGGTGTGGATGTGTGTGTGTGTGAGAGTCTGTGTGGTGTGTGGGTGTGTGTGTGCATGTGGGGGGGTGAGTGAGAGTGGCTTCTGTGAGTGTGGGGGTGAGTATGTGTTGGCTCTGGGGGGTGCGTGTGAGTGTGCAAGTGTGTGTGTGTGTGGATGTGTGTGCGTATGGGGTGAGTGAGAGTGGCTTCTGTGAGTGTGGGGGTGAGTATGTGTTGGCAGATGTCAGTGCGGGTTGTGAGTGTGCGAGTGTGAGTGTGGGTGTTGTGTGGGTGTGAGGGAGTGTGGGGGGTGTGAGTGGGCATAGGTGTGTATGCGTTGTGGATGTGCTCTGAGTGTGCTGTGGAGGCTGAGTGACTCGGGTGCCGTGGGAGGGGGCGTGGGGCTCTGGGGTGGGTGTGTGTCTCTGAGTGTGTGCCTCTGTGTGTAGACCTGGCTCTGAGTGTGCTCGGGGGTGGGCTCCTCTCTGCCGGGTCCAGAACCCCTGCCTCCGGGCACCCCTCCCCATGAGGCTGAGCTGGGGCCTCCACCCTGTGCCCCCCACTGAGCCAGGGGGATGCCCAGCCTGACCCCAAGGGGCTCTGGGGGTGGGGGCCTGTGTCAGGGGCTGGGAGGCCAGGGGCTCTTCCTGGACCAGGAGGAGTTGGGTGCTTTCACCCCACGGGGAGCCCCACACAGGCCCTGGCCCCCCAACACATGTGCTCACAGACACACACACACACACACACACACACACGTGCTCACACACGTGCAGACCCCCGTGTGCACACACAGGCCCCAGCATGTGGCCGGGCACCACCCACCCCAGGAGCGCCTTCAGCCACTGTCCCCACGGGCCCACGTGCACAGGACATCCCTGGGCACCAGCCCTGCCCTCCCGTCACGGCCGGGCTGAGAGCGCACCGGGAGCCGGAGGACGGAGGGTGCCTCCCAGGGGCCCGGATGACCAGGGGAGCTCGCCGGAGCCCCACGGCACCCCTGCACGCCCGCACATCCACACACCCCTGTTCAGACCGCACGTGTGCACACCTGTACACATCTCTGCACCCTTACACACCCACACACGTGTAATGCCACACCCAGTACAGATCTACAGGCAACTACACCCACACGCCTGTGGGTCCCGCGCCCACCTTCGCTCCCTCACATACTCTTGTGCCTGCCATGGCTGCACTCACACACACAAGTGGATTGTGGGCCCTGAGCTTTGCACGTGGGGTCAGAGAAGCCTGGCCAAGCGGGTGTCTCGGCCTCTCCGGCCTCCACAGTCAGCACCAAGGTCAGAGGCCCCAGTGGGGGCACTGCCAGGGGCCCAGGGCTTGGGCGCGTCTCCAGGACCCTGGGGCAGTCAGTGCTGGTGCCACAGCAAGGAGGTGTGCACGTGCGTGTTGTGTGTGTTGTGTGTGCACGTGTGCGGTGAGTGCAGAGCCAGGGCCTGCTGTGCCTGAGCCGCACCTTCCCCTGTCCCCCGGGCCCAAGGACACCGTGATTCTGGAAGGTGCCCACTGGCAGGGCCACCAGCCACACTCACTTGGCCGTCTTGGCCACCAAGACCACGACCAGGCCAGGGCTCCACAGGCTGCCTGGGGGAGGGGCCACACCCCCCACCCCCCACCCCAGCCCTCTGGGGAAGCTGGATGCCGGCTCCCCTCCCCCAGCTCAGTCTGACAAACAAGGCCCACCCCCGCCCCAGAGCACAAACACACTTGCAAATGTTTCTAAAAAATGCAGCAGGAGGAGGAACTGAAGAGCAGGTGAGGCCGGTGGAAAGCCCCGCGGGCCGGACCCCGAAACAGCCAGCCGAGCCCAGCCGAGCAGGATTTGCATGGTTTGGGGTTTGCATGGTTTGGGGGGAGGGGGCCGCGCTGGGGCCAGCTGGTGGGGAAGGTTCCTAACCCTTCCCCCGCCCGACACCCAGGGCCCCGTGTCACCAGGCCCCCAAGACCCTTACCAGAGAATGGCCCAGTGGGGGTCCCGTCGGGGGAGGGAGGGGCTCGGCTCCTGGGAAGCAGGACATGCCGACCACCCTGGGTCCAAACCCCTGGCCCAAGGCCTGTCCCACAAGCCCACGCCTCCAGTCTCACAGCCCTGTGACCCACCCTGCCACCAAACCTTGGCCCCTGCTCTGCCCAGAACAGGATCTGCCTGTGCCACAACCACCCTGCACACCCTCAGGCTGCAGCCCCTCAGTGGGGGCCCCTGAGAGCCCCCCACACTGGGGCTGCCTCTGATCCCGTCGCTCTGCTAACTGAGACCCCTGGCAGGCCAGCAAGGGTGCAATGACCTTGGCGAGCAGCACCCTGGGGGGCCCACATCCAGGGCCAGGCCTGTGCCCACCTCGCCAGCCAGGCCCACGCCCCCTCCCACTGAGAGGGGCCCAGGGAGGACCCCCCAGGGTGTGGCCTGGGTAACAGGAGGTCAGTGGGGGGCCCCCTTACACACAATCTCCAACAAACACTGTGGTGCAGGCACACAGTCACAAGGACACAAAGAAGGACACACACGGAAACACAGACACCAAGAAAAACAGGCAGAAAAATGCAGAAACAGAGAGACAGAGAAACACACAGAGACAAAGAGCCAGGAAACACACAGTCACAGGCACCAGCAGAGATGGAGACACACCGGGAGATGGGGCCGGGCCTGTGGGTCTGAGGGCTGCTGCGTTCGCGTGAGCCCCCGGGGCAACAAAACACAGAGACCCACACAGGCCACAGAAGAACACAAGCACACAGGCCCACACAAACACACAGGTTCACAAAAGAAGACAGGCCCACACAAACACAAAGGTTCACACAAGAAGACAGGCCCACACAAACACACAGACACACACAAGCACACAGGCCCACACAAGCACACAGACCCACACAGCACACAGACACACACAGGCACACAAGAGAACACAAGCAGACAGTCTCACACAAGCACACAGACCCACACAGCACACAGACACACACAGGCACACAAGAGAACACAAGCACACAGGCCCACACAAACACACAGGTTCACACAAGAAGACAGGCCCACACAAACACACAGGCTCACACAAACACACAGACACACACAAACACACAGACACGCACAAGCACACAGACCCACACAGCACACAGACACACACAGGCACACAAGAGAACACAAGTACACAGGCCCACACAAACACACAGGTTCACACAAGAAGACAGGCCCACACAAACACACAGACACACACAAGCGCACAGGCCCACACAAGCACACAGACCCACACAAGCACACACACCCACACAGGCACCCACACAAACACACAGACCCACACAAGCAGACAGTCTCACACAAGCACACAGACACACACAAGCAAACAGACCCACACAGCACACAGACACACATAGGCACACAAGAGAACACAAGCACACAGGCCCACACAAGCACACAGACCCACACAAACACACAGACACACACAAACACACAGACCCACACAGGCACACAGACCCACACAAGCACACAGACCCACACAAGCACACAGACCTACACAAGCAGGCAGTCTCACACAAACACACAGACACACACAAGCACCCAGACCCACACAGCACACAGACACACACAGGCACACAAGAGAACACAAGCACACAGGCCCACACAAACACACAGGTTCACACAAGAAGACAGGAACACACAAACACACAGACACACACAAGCGCATAGGCCCACACAAGCACACAGACCCACACAAGCAGACAGTCTCACACAAACACACAGACACACACAAGCACACAGACCCACACAGGCACACAAGAGAACACAAGCACACAGGCCCACACAAACACACAGGTTCACACAAGAAGACAGGCCCACACAAACACACAGGCTCACACAAACACACAGGCCCACACAAGCACACAGACCCACACAAGCAGACAGTCTCACACAAACACACAGACACACACAAGCACACAGACCCACACAGCACACAGACACACACAGGCACACAAGAGAACACAAGCACACAGGCCCACACAAGCACACAGACCCACACAAACACACAGACACACACAAGCACACAGGCCCACACAAGCACACAGACCCACACAGGCACACAGACCCACACAGGCACACAGACCCACACAAACACACAGATCCACAAAAACACATAGGCCCACACCAACATACAGGCCCACACAAACACACATGCCCACACAAACACACACTCCCACACAATCACACAGTCTCAAACAGGCACACAGTCTCAAACAGGCACACAGACTGACACAAACACACAGACCCACACAAACACACTGGCCCACAGAAACACAGAGACCCACACAAACACACAGGCCCACAAAAACACAGAGACCCACACATGCATACAGGCCCACAAAAACACACAGACCGACACAAACACACAGACCCACACAAGCACACAGGTCACACAAACACACAGTCTCACACAAACACACAGACTCACACAAACACACAGGCCCACACAAACACACAGACACACACAAACACACAGGCCCACACATGCACAAGGCCCACACAAGCACACACGCCCACAAATTCACACAGGCCCACACAAACACACAGACACGCACAAACGCACAGGTCACACAAACACACAGTCTCACACACACAGGATCACACTAACACACAGACCCACTACAAGCACACAGACACACACAATCACACAGTCTCACACACACACCCACAGAGACACACAAGCACACAGAGTCCACATAAACACACAGACCCACACAAACACACAGTCTCACATAAACACACAGACCCACACAAACACACAGTCTCACATAAACACACAGACCCACACAAACACACAGTCTCACATAAACACACAGACCCACACAAGCACACAGACCCACACAAGCACACAGACCCACACAGCACAGACACACACAAACACACAGTGGCACACTAACACACAGACACACACAAGCACACAGACCCACACAAAAACGCAGATCCACAAAACAGGCCCACACAAACACACTGACCAACACAAGCACACAGACCCTCAACAGCACAGAGACACACACAAACACACAGATCCACAAAACACACAGGCCCACACAAACACATAGGCCCACACAAGCACACAGGCCCACACAAGCACACAGACCCACACAAACACCCAGACACACACAAACACACAGACCCACACAAGCACACAGACACACACAAACACACAGACCCACACAAACACACAGATCCACACAAACACACAGGCCCACACAAGCACACAGACACACACAAACACACAGACACACACAAACACACAGACACACACAAGCACACAGACCCACACAGGCACACAGACCCACACAAACATACCTGCTCACACAAGCACACAGACACACACAAACACACAGACCCACACAATCACACAGGCCCACACAAACACATAGGCCCACACAAGCACACAGACACACACAAGCACACAGACCCCCACAACACACAGATCCACAAAACAGGCCCACACAAACACACTGACCCACACAAACACACAGACACACACAAGCACACAGACCCCCACAACACACAGATCCACAAAACAGGCCCACACAAACACACTGACCCACACAAACACACAGACACACACAAGCATACAGACCCCCACAACACACAGACGCTCACAAGCACACAGTCACACACAAACACACAGACCCACACAAGCACACAGTCTCACACAAACACACAGACACCCAGGCACAGAGGCCCAGACAGGGTCACACACTCCTAGAAACAGGCCGACCCACAGAAGCCGACTCGGGCTGTCTCACAAGCACATTGGTGGGAGGGGGTGGCTGGGCCCCAGGGGCTCCTGAGCAGCTCAGGGAGACCCCTGCTCAGCCAGGACCTGTGGCTGCAGGTCCAGAGCTTCAGCCAAGGAACTCAGCACCCCAGCTCTGCACAGGGAGCCACATCCAAAAACGGCCCCCCCACCCTGTGTCGGGACTGAGGCTCTCAGACTGCCAGCACACGTCTAGCACAGGGCAGGCCGGGCACACGCCTGGTCCAGGTCAGAAGGGCACGAGCACCCCTCACGCTCACTGCCACCCAAATGCAGAGGCCACTGGCCAGCAGCCCCCTGGGCCCCACCCTGCCTGCTGGTGTGGTCCAGCTGGTCCAGCTGCACTGTCCCCTCTCAGACCCTGACCCTCTGTCCACCCACCACCAGGCCCTGTACCATCCGGGGGGAGCCCACACGGACCCTCAATCCTGGGGTTGCAGAGGGAGGGGCCTGGCAGGGGGGCAGCAGGTGCACATGTGACCAAACCTCCCCTCCTGCAGCCCTGTCCCGCTGCCAGGGCCAGGGCAGGGCCAATCCCCCAGGGACATAGGTCAGCATGTCCCCCACGTGCCCACAGTCTCGACAGAGGCTGAGCTGGCATCTCTGGGACCCGAGCCCCCCACACTCCAAGGGCCTCGGGGAACAGCCATCCGCATGGGCAGGGGAAGCCACGCCGGAGAAAGGGGCCACGCAGGCAGAAGACCACTGCGGCCCGGGGGGTGTGCAGGGGCTGTGGGGGCTCCCAAGATGCACCTTGATTTGAGCCACTTTTCTATCAGAAGGTAGCATTTCACCATAAACAGGGTTTTCTTCTAAGAGAACAGGAAGAGCAGAGCAGGAGGGGCCAGGGGCCGGGGGGAGCCCCCAGCATGGGGGGCAGGCCAGTGAGCAGATGGGCCTGGGGTGGGACAGCCCCACCCCACCACCTGCCCAGCCGCCCACCCCTTCGGAGGGTGCCCTAGGGCCAGTGGGTGGCAGACCCTCCCCCGGGCCCCCGCAGAAGGGTTCCTCGGGCTCCTTTGCCCTCTGTCCCCGGCCCCCTCCTAACCCAGGCCGGGCGTCACGGCTGGAAAGGCCAGATCAATCTCTGAGCAGTGCTCCCCTCCCGGGACCCTCACGCAGCCAGGCAGAGGGCCGGCTGGGGAGGGAGCGTGGTCTGTAGTTAAGCTGGGGTCCCTGACCCGGCCTCACTCCACGCTCTCCCTGCATGGTTTAGGGCCGTTTTGTGGCTTTGTACTTTCTTCTCTGCTAAAAATGTTCATTTGTAATAGTGCTCTCAGCAAACTGTGAACCCACACCACACACTGCAAACACATGGCACAGTCGGTGACAAAGTCCCACAAGGTGGAGGGACAAGGGTCCTGGGCTGGGGGGCTCAGGCACAGAGCCCCTTCCATTCTTTTGCACATGTCACCTGTCACCTTGTGAAACATGATTAGACGCAGACAAAGTCTAAACTCCGTGGCCGGGGGGCTCTCTTCCCAGGGAGGGGGCGGGGGTTGGGAAGGAGGCGGATGCAGAAGGGGCCTGTGGGAGGGAAGTGGAGAAGGCTATGGGGTGCAGGGGGTTCTCCAGGGGGACTGAGGGAGCTAGGGGGTCGTCACAGAGGGCTGGTTTGGGAGATGGGTGCGGGCAGAGCTCAAGGGTCAGGGAGGGGGTCTCAGAAAAGGGAGTTAATGCGGGCGGGGCTGGGAGGCAGCCCACCCAAGCCCCTGCTGGTGGGGCCTCCTCATGGGGTGGGGCCAAGACCTGGGGTCCCCCAGGGCCAGTCTCTGCTCAGCCTTGCTTGCTTTTAGGGTTAACTGTGAGCCCTGCTCCCAAAGCCAGCCTGCAAGCCCCCCCCCGCAGCCCCCCCACCAAGAGCATCTGCAGAGAGGAGCCCGGCCAGTCCTGCCCTCTGGGCACCCGCCCAAGGCTCTGGCTCCATGGGCCTCCCCCCTGCGCTCTCCTGCTCGGAGCCTGTGGTCCTGCCACTTCTGGATGCCCACGGAGGGCCAGGGTGGGGCTGCTGGGTGCACAGGCCTCCTCTGGCCAGGCCACCTTGCTTTGAGAGCGAGCATTTGGGGTTTGGTAGGCACAGGGTTTCAGTGGTTTTCCAGCAGGATCACTGAGGGCGTCTCTCTGCCCTGATGATGGAACAACCCCACCTGGCTTTGCCCTTTGCTGTTTCACTTTCTGGGGGTTCAGGGAACCTCCCCGAGCCTGATAGCAGCCAGC